>NC_134701.1:275936753-276244253 GCF_043290135.1 Rhipicephalus microplus | reverse complement strand
TAGGCACATGAAGTAACTGATATTTTAAAAAGACGTGTTGTGCAATAAAACAACTATATTTAAAACCAGCCAACATATTTCCAATTCTACAAGTTTTCTCAGTATCAATCCAGAAATTCTACAAATTTTTAAGAGCAATGTCCGCCTTTAAGCGTGGAAGTTTCCTGCCAAAGGTACGCAATGTCTTGTATGTCGAAGTAGTGCAAGTCATGTCTAGTTTCCTATTTCTAACCCTTCCGCTACTGTGAGGGATTCCTAAGAACTTATTTACATTGATGTATGACCATACATACGCTTCGAAGTGTCTAACCCTCTCACTGCCAATTGCTAGCTTGCTGGTTAGCTTGGTAGAGCAACCACCCTGGAAAGGTGTTAGTCCCGTGTTTGAACTCCGGACCAGGGCGAGTTTTTTGTCAACTAAAGAGCTTTCTTTTTGAAAAATTAATCTGAATTTTCTTCTGGCTTCATGCTACGAAGACGGGGGGTTGTCTCTCTTCTTTTTAACGCGATAGCGTTAAAGAGCTCGTGTCGCAGAAAACTCGCCGCCGGCGTAGGCCCCCGCTGGTTGTGAGCGAAAAATCGTCTGTGCGTCTGTGACCGAAAAACCAAGTTACCGGGATAGCCGTGGGAGGCCGCTACTTGTCCACGCGTGCGCGCGCGATCACACTGAAAAGCCGCGCATTCAAAGAAAAAAAGTGCTCAAGGTCATGAGGCGCGGTAGTTTCTTTGCCCTGCCACCCTTCCCTGCTTAGCTTCCAGCGCTTTCGTCGGGACGAGAGAAGAGAGAATGCAACTGCACCATGCGACAAACCTTTGTAACTCCACTCGCAGTGGACGGATTCTTAAAATTTTTGTGGCGTTGAATTCGTGGGGCAATAAGCTCCTATATTCAATTCATTCACTGGTTACTTGAAAAAGTGTTTCATGGCCCCTTTAACGCATTTTGTTTGACAGGCGTCATGACGAAAATGAGCCCATTCGGCGATAATAGCGCACGCTGGTTCAATCTACTGTGTGCGTGCTTGTGTGCGTGCGTGTGTATGTAACAAAACATATGAATAAGTATGGTAGAAGGGTGCACTAAAGGCAGGATTTTGCTATCGCGTGTTTGTGTGCGTGCATTGTATTTTGTTTTTTGACGGGCCCATTTTTGAGAGTGCATACGGCACTCAATCTCAGTTTCGGGATCGTTTGATCCAACTTGTTTTGATACAATTCCGATCGAAGTATGACGGAGGAAAAACGTGCGGCTTCTCTTCCGCCCTCGTTCCAAATAGCACGCGCGAAGTCACGCAAATGTCGAGTTCATTTGACGCTGGCCCATCCGTGAGCTATAGCGCTCAGTCGCGTACATATACAAAACGTCGATATGTTTTCGAGACGTCATCTCGGAGAAAAGCTGACAAATATCGTAAATTACGGGCGGTACGGAGCGGTAAACGTGCGCTTTTAGACCGTCCGTCTTTGCCACTCCGATGCCGCCACCGCCGGTAGGAAGATTTATGCGCAGTTTGTGTTTGTTTACTTTCAGGGCAGTTGTGTGTTCTCAGGACCACGTGCATTGCGTCTGTTTTTTGCGAGCGTGTTTTGTTTTCTCTTGGTTTTATTATCTCTCTTTTTTCCGGCTCGGCTAGGACCTACGCTGCTCTTGCATCCTCGATCCTAGTGTGGCCTTACCAGAAGTCGTAACAAGTTTTAACTAGAAGTGTTTCTTTTCCCTTATCTTCCTTTTTATACATTTCTCGCAGATGCGGCACTTATCCCAAAGCGGCGTCTTTTAACTGTTTACGGGCGGCGGAATTAGTAGCCCTTTGAGCATCCCACAATACAGAAATAAAAAAAACCGTCCTGCTTTTGCTGTAGTGCGTGAAAGATCCCATCTGTGTAATGCCAAAGATGCCCGGTGTAATTGTGCACGGGCAAAATAAAACTTTCAGCGAAGAGGCTAAACATACGTGACAACCACCACGCATCCCGTGGTCGGCCGCAAAATTTCTGTTACGCTACAAGGCGTCATGCATCAGTGGTTAACTACAGAAACTAGTTAATTTTGTAGACAGCATTGTGTAATTAGGGAAAGAAGAGTGCATTTAGGTGCTGTTTTTTGTTGGACACAGTATTAATGATAACTCACAGACAATGATCCAAAGAAAATGATACTGTATGTTAATAAATGTAATTGTAATGCAAGTGTGAAGAAAGACAAGGGGACGAAAGGGTAACTTGCCGCCGGCCGGATTCGAACCTGTGACCTTCGAATAACGCATTCGATGCTCTACCGCTGAGCTATGTTGGCGGTCCTCTCTCCATCCACTCTATAGTGTATATATGGGCACTTAAACGTGGGAGCGTCAGTCAGGGCCACCAATAGCCATGGCAGCGAGTATGTAGCTTTCTTTTTGCCTGTTGGCGTCACGTAGCATGTGATCTTATCACGAGCTGGCCGCTATCATCTGAAGGCATCAAGTCTGCCAGAACGAGAGCCTCAATATGAATGAAGGAAAGAAGAGAAAATTTGAGGGCTTGTTTTCTTGTTAGACACAATATTATTAAGAGCTGACAACGAACATTGCCAAAAAAAGTATGTGCATCATTGGCATTATTGTATGTTTGTTCTGATTAATGGTGTGCAATTAAAAGGTCCACGGCTGTTTCTACTGCCTTTCATATTATTAACAATTTTTCTACAGCCTTCATATGCCACATAGCTGTCTTGCCCCTCCCACCAAAGACACATTTATCACTGAAGCTTTGAACTCCAACCAGAGGTGTTCCAAACTCAAGACAGTGTCCTGTGACGAAGATAACGTCGTCAAACACTGGGCTGACGTAGCTGACAGTTCAGGCAAATATTATCTAGGTGGCCTTAGTTCAAGTCGGCGCACTTAGCTTGAGTGAAAACCTGGTTTTCCAGGAAAAAAAAAACACTGACAACAATGTAGTGCACATTAAAGTCTCAGTTTCTTCAGCTACTTCACATCGCATTCACTGTCGTAAGTCGGCGCTTGTGTGTCTCCAGCCTCTTTAATGTCCACTGTTTCAATGTCTAAAAAGCAAAATACAGCCAGGAAAGTGAAAGCACTAGGTTGAGTCAAGGCCATTGTGAGTAGCCAGAAGTAGCCACGCATGTGAAAATCCACGTTATTAACGTTGCTAAAAACGACGTCCAAATTTTTATTTACACGACCGACTGCAAAATCCTTTCACCTTAAATATAAACATGTGTTTCCTGAACAATTTAGAATCATAACTGTTGATATTCCAAGATAAATTATTGTCTATAGCAATAATTTCATGCATGATGATGTAAAATGTACTCTCTACACGTGTTTTGCATGGCATTTCTTAAAATAAATAGAAGCTGTGACAATAAAAGTGGGTCTACGACTACTTGACGAGTTTGCTCAAAATCTCAGTTACTGCACTTAACCGTAAACGGAAACCGTTTTCGCTAACATTTTTTTTCCATCATGACGAATAGAGAATCACAGTCCGTACTTAGCCTAAAAATGATAGCAAACTGTTCCTCGGATATCCTAGAACGTTTGTTTTCCGAATTATCTTGTGTGACACTCTGAAGCGAACACAAAAAAAAACAGGACATAAGAGGCAATGGCGGCCACACAAGCACGCACTGGTAACTGTTCTTAGCGAGTGCCTGTGAATATACCTTTTATGGCCCAATTTTCCAGAGCTGACTTGAAATGTCGGATATCCGATTTCTAATATCAATGAGTGCACAACGCCCTGGACTCGGAGCTTGCGATTGTTGTTCGAACCCCCGTTCAGCAATGGGTCATTATCCAAATGAGGCCTCTTTCCACGGTCCTCAGGGGGCCCCGTAGTGAGCACAAACCATGGCGTCCGGAAGCAGTTTGTGTGTGTTTTTTTTTTGTGGGCGCGAGGCCTGATTGGCTAGTAGGCTAGAAACGTGTTTCTTGTATTTGTGTTATCATCGATCATTGACTCTTACGCCTGCTCTGGCCACTGTGCCGCCCTTTTCGTTAAAAAATTTATTATCTGCATAATGAAAGCCGTAGAAGGAATGCAAAGGGCAAAAACCACCAGTGAGGATAAGGTAACAACGGACCTGTTGAAAGATGGCAGAAAAATTGTGTTAGGAAAACTGGCCACCTCGTATACGTAGTATCTCATGACAGGAAGGGTATCAGAAGCTTGGAAGAACGCCAACATCACCTTAATCTATAAGAAAAGAGTTGTTAAGGACTTGAAAAAGTACAGGCTGATCAGCTTACTGTCCGTTCTCCACAAACTATTTACGAAAATAGTAGCTAATAAAATTAGGACGACATTAGAATTCAATCAACTAAAGGACCAAGCAGGATTTCGTACACACTACTCCACAATAGACCATATTCACACTATCAGGTGATATCATAATATCAGGTGATAAATACAATCAGGTGATAGAGGAACGCGCGATACAATCAATCGCTATACATAACTTTCATTGATTACGAGAAGGCGTTTTACTCAGTGGTGCAGGCACTACATAATCAGGGCATTGATGAACCCTAAATAAACATACTGGAAGAAATCTACAACGGATTCATAGCCATTATATTTATCCATAAAAAAAAGGGGACAAAATCCCAATAGAGAAGGGTGTAAGGCATGGAGACACGATCTCTCCGATGCTATCCATCGCGTGTTTACAGGAGGTTTTGAGGGCCCTTGACTGGGAAGAGTTAGGGATATGAGCTAATGGAGAGTACTTTAGTAACCTGCAATTCGCTGATGATATTGCCTGGATGAGTAACTTTGGGGTGAATTACAGCTCATGGTTACCGAACTGGACACGGAAAGCAGAAGATTAGGTCTAAAATATAGTATGCACAAAACTAAAGTAATGACAACAGCCCCGGCATGAAAGAGCACGTTGCGATATATGGAGACGCTGAAAGTTGTAAAGGCATATGTAGTAACCCTGGAGCCGATCCATGAGAGTGAAATAACCAAACGAATGAAGATGATTGGATCACATTCGACAAGCATTCTCAAATAATGAATGGTAATCGACCACTATCCCTCAAGAGGAAGGTATATAAAAGCTTCATCTTGCCGGCATGGAGCAGAAACCTGGAGGCTTACAAAGTGAGGTTCAGCTTAAATTGAGAACGACGCAGCGGGCGATTGAAAGGAAAATGATAGGTGTAATCTTAAGAGACATGAAGCGAGCAGAGTGGGTCAGGGAACAAACCCGGTCAAGGATAGTTGAAATCAAGAAGAAATGTAGATGAGCCGGGCACGTAGCGCGTAGGCAGGATAACCGCTGGTCAATAAGGGTAACTGACTGGATTGCCCAGAGAAGACAAACGCACGAGGGGGAGGAGGTGGGCGGAAAAGATTTAAAAGTTCGGAAGTATAACGTGGCAGCAGAAAGTACATAACCATGCTGATTGGCGGATCATTGGAGAGGTCTTTGCCCTGCAGTCAGCATAGACAAGCTGATGATGATTATAATGATGATAATGATGATGACCTGCATAAAAAAAGTGGGAAATTCTATTTTCAGAGTAGGAAGCACGCTTTCACTGCCATGTTTTGTCGCCATATACTCGAACAGTGTCTGCGACGTCACTAGCTATTGGTAACTTAGCTCAAATCGAGGAGACAAGAAAATGGTCAAAAAGCAACCAGCAGTCAAGAAATTTTTTTAAACACCACTGGGCTAAAAAAGTTGCCAAATTGGCGCAGTGTAGCCGAACCTGACAACCCTGTATCTGTTTTTTATACATTTTAAGTCTTTTAAGGGTGTATGACCAAAGTGACAAAAGCATCTGACGTGTGATTACACCGCGATGAATTTTATTGCTGCTTATAAACTAAAGTCCTGCTTTGTTGTTACAGTATATACGACATGTGACCGAAGTAGTTGCAGGAAAAACTAGGGCTGTTGGAGAAGGTAATTAATAGCAAAGGCCATGTCGAGGGCAACAAATATCACACTTTTCACAACCTACACTCGCGTGCCTATAGTGGCACGAACCGAGGATTGTTGTTGCAGCCGAGTCGGCCCGAGCTTTCAGAAGCCCATACCTCGCGTACTTAACTTATGCCTGCCAACTGGTCGAGAGCGCTAGACTGTCCGCGACGGATTCAAATTGCGTATGCCAGGCGCAGCAGGTTTCCCTGTCGTGACGTGGGCTCTCCACAGCCTCCACTGCCAACGTTGTTGAAGTATAACCCGCGTAAGTGCCTAGATGTGGCATCTGAGACGACACAATGAAAGTGGGGAAACTTTGCGCGACTGCTGGGTGAGAAGAAGCCGCTAATTGTTTTCCCCAATGTGATACCGCAACCAGCAGAAGCTGCTAAACTTTGCTGCGCACATTAACGGTGACAAATGCTTGACGTACACGTGGAGCGAAGTAAATGCTCGGAGCGTAGGCCTTGCAATAATAGTCTTTCTGGCAAGTTACGGAAGTACGGCTCTTCTTTTCTCGCTCCCAATTCCAGTGAGGGCCTCCCTACACGTCAAATGCTTCTTTTTTTTTTTTAACGAGAGTGCTTTATTCCGGGGTTCACCAAGACTGCAGTGACGTATTTCCATCACCGAAATAACATCTAAAGAATACGCATGATCAGAAAACAAAGACGAAAAGTTCTTTCAGTGGCAGTCAAGCCCACGACAAGATGGCGGGCACACTATCGCGTATATGACCACGGCCAAACTCTCTGCAAGGCTTACAAACGCGCCTTCTATTTATTACACTGTCCTCTCACAGTTTTCTTGGTACAGTGAAGTGATGCAGCACAAGCGTGAAATCCACGATTAGTTTTCACCACCCCCTTTTAACGCTTCCGTCTCATTTGGCGAGATTCCAACGGGATACGTGAAATCTCGTCAACACCTCAACACACCACCAGGTGGCGGCCTTCGCCAAAGCGTTTGTCGACGCAAACAAGGAGATATGGCGGATTAGTCGAGAGAAGGGTTTCGAGGTAGTGGATTTAAACAGGGAAGTGCACAGGTGGGGTGGATTCCAAAGAGACAGGATTCATTTCGATAAGAGGCTTGGACACGAGGTGGGCTGGCGACTGGCAGGACGCGCAGTAGCTTTTTTGGGGGGCTCACGGGCCCTTCGGAGTCCGGGGTAGCTCGTAACAGGGAAAGCAACCAGGAGGACGCTTTGACAGGTAGAATTGCGAAAAACCAGAAAAAAGGTAAAAGAAAAAGGAAAAAGGCGCGTGTTGCAATTAGTTACATAAACATGCAGGGTGGCAGAAAGAAGGCAAAATGGTTAGAGATTGAGGAGCAGTTAAACAAAGAACAGATAGGCGTGTATGCGGTTACAGAAACACACCTTAGAGACTTGGAAGAGCCACCACATATTAAAAATTATGTTTGGGAAGGGTGTAACAGGACCATATCGGAAAGGAAAGGTGGGGGTGTAGGAATGCTAATTCACCGCGGAGCCAAATGGGTTAGAGTGAAACAGACGTGTTCAGAGCACCTCTGGGTTCGGGGCACAGTATGTGGAAAGGAAACGTGGCTAGGGGTAGCCTACTTGTGGACGGGGAATAACTGCAGAGAAAAGAATCAGGAGATAGTGGATTGCATGAGTGCGGATATTAAGGAATTTGGTAATGGGGCCGAAATCATCCTTCTAGGGGACATGAATGCCCACATACATGACCTTGACGGATATTCAGACACCAATGAGAAGTTATTACTAGATCTTTGCGAGCAACATAGTCTGGAGATAGTTAACACGGGGCCTAAATGTGACGGCCAGATCACATGGGAAGTCGGAAACAAGCAATCAAGTATTGATTATTGTCTCATGACTGAAGGAATTTACCACAAACTGACAGAAATGAGGATAGACGAGGAAGGCATTAACAGCTTGGGTAGTGATCATAAACGAATAACATTACAAATGGGATACGAAACTGAAAATATGAGCATGGAATCAAAGTCTGGCAGCTCGTATTTAAATGACAAACAAATAATAAATATAGCCGCAAGAGTCGAGGAAGAAGTAGGCGAAATACCAGGCAAGGACTGGGAGTATAGTGAGCTGTTACATCTAATGACGAAGGAGATAGGGAAAGAGAAGAAAACTGTTTGCTGGAAAGGAAAAAGGAAGCCAAAAAGTTGGTGGAACAAGGAAATCCGGGAGGCGATCGAGAAGCGACGCGAAGCCTCACGGGAGCATAGAAAGGCAAAAAAGGAGAAGCGGCCGCAGGACGAAGTCAAAAAAATATGGGAAATATATTTAGAGAAAAAATCCCTTGTACAGAAATTGGTAGAGGCAAAAATTAAAGGTGAAAGTGAACGCTGGATGACAGAGATACACGAAAAAAAAGGAGGCCGCGCCTAGGATTTTTTGGAGCCACATAAAGGCGCTAGGTAGGAAGTCTGTCACAACGCAACAACATATTCTAGATGAAGGAGGAAATCAATTGGAAGGGTACGAAGCGCTAGGTTACATCCAAAAGGTAACAGCCGATTCGTTTCAAAAGAGCGTCCAGGGGATCTCCCCGGTGAGTAAAAGTGTGGCGGAGAAAGCAACAGAGGAAGAGCTAGTACTTGATAATTTCAACTGGAAAAAGGCCGAAGGAAAAATTCCAAAGCGCACTGCCGCGGGTTTAGATGGGATTCCCGTTAGCCTCATTAACGAACTAGGACATAACACTAAAGAAGCATTGTTAAAAGCAGTAGAAAAAAGCTTAAAGGACGGACAAATACCGGACAGTTGGCGACAAAGTAGAATGAACTTAATCTATAAAGGCAAGGGAGAAAAGGACAAGATTCGCTCGTATAGACCACTAACCATTACATCGGTACTATACAGAATGGCGATGCAAGCAGTAAAAATGAAAATAGAAACATGGGCCGAACATAACGATATTTTGGGAGAACTTCAGAACGGATTTCGAGTCGACAGGCGGTTAGACGATAACCTGTTTGTTCTCACTCAGTGTATAGAAATATCCAAAATAGAGAATAGGCCCTTGTACGTGGCTTTTCTAGACATCACTGGGGCATACGACAACGTTAATCAGGAAATTTTGTGGGATATATTGAAAGGAATGGGCATGGGCGACGACTGTATACAGCTTTTGAGGGAGATATACCGAGAAAATACAGTTTGCATAGAGTGGGAAGGAATGCGTAGCAAAGAGAACGTTGAGGTTAGCAGGGGTCTGAGACAGGGATGTCCTTTGTCCCCGCTGTTATTCATGCTGTACATGGTGAGTATGGAAAAAGCGCTAGAAGGTAGCAACATTGGTTTTAATCTGTCACACAAACAGGGCGGCATGATGATTGAGCAGAAGCTTCCAGGTTTATTTTATGCGGACGATATCGTCTTATTTGCGGACAGTCGAGATGATATACAGCAGCTGGCGAATATATGCGGAAGGGAAGGTGAAGCTCTTGGACTAGGATTCAGTGTAACGAAGTGTGGATTGATGGTATTCAATGATCCCTGTGATCAGACGGTGTCCATACAAGGCCAAGAAATACCGAGGGTAAGTGAATACAAGTACCTTGGAGTATGGGTAAATGAGAGTGATAGATACATGGAGGTACAGGAAAAAGCCTCGGCAGCAAAAGGAAAGAGGAATGCGGCAATAATGAAGCGTTGTGGGGATACAATAGGTATGAGGTGCTTCGAGGTCTGTGGAAGGGTGTAATAGTTCCAGGGCTTACTTTTGGGAACTCAGTGGTGTGCATGAGGGCAGAGGTGCAAGCGGGAATGGATGTAAATCAAAGGACTGTGGGACGCCTCGCGTTGGGTGCTCACGGGAAGACGACAAACGAGGCTGTAAAGGGCGATATGGGGTGGGCAGGTTTTGAGGCGAGGGAAGCGCAGAGCAAAATAAGGTTCGAAGAAAGGCTAAGAAATATGAAGGAGAGTAGATGGGCAGAGAAGGTGTTCCGTTATTTGTATAGGAAGAGCGTGGACACACAGTGGAGAAAAAGAACTAGAAGACTCACTAGTAAGTATACGGCTGGTATTGTAAGCCGTATGTCAACAAAGAGCGTTAAGGGAAAAGTCAGGGAGGCGGAGAGGATTTACTGGATGGCAGCTATGGAGAAAAAACCGGCTTTGAGTAACTACCGAAAGGGCAAAAATGAAATAAGGAGGGAGGCATTTTACGATAATTCAAGGGGAAGCGCTTTACTGTTTGAAGCGAGATCGGGTTGCCTTAGAACGCGTAGTTATAAAGCAAGATTCAGTAAAGAAGAAGAACAATGCACATGCTGCGGGAAAGATAAGGAAACGGCGGAGCATGTTCTGATTGAATGTGGAGATATCCACCCAGGTGTACGTTTGGGCACGAGCCTACAGGAAGCCTTGGGTTTTAGGGACAACAATGGAAAGCTGAACACACCCGCGATTGAAATAAGTAAGAGACGGTTAGAGTATTGGTGGCAGAAAATTAGAGAGAAAGGACAAAAATAATTATTGGAAAAATAAAATATGGACAGTGTGCCGTAAATGGCAGAGAACTTAAACTGAAAATTTACCTTTTTTTCCATTAAGATAGAATTTATCGAAGTAGAGGCATTAGGCCAACATAAAAAGAAAAAAAGTTTTTTTTTTTTTTTTTTGTCGAGC
The DNA here is from genome assembly GCF_043290135.1 of Rhipicephalus microplus. NCBI lineage: Eukaryota > Metazoa > Arthropoda > Arachnida > Ixodida > Ixodidae > Rhipicephalus > Rhipicephalus microplus. The sequence goes on along the minus strand of NC_134701.1, from coordinate 276,233,658 downwards.
CTGGTGGCATACTTGTCACCACCCCGTTATAAAGGGGACGCTCATAGCATCCATCCATCCTTGGCGTGGCTCATAGCATTTATCCATGACAAATGTAGCTGCTTCGCCCAGACTTGACTCAGTGTTCTCCGCTTATGCTGGACACGCGAAATATCGCGACCGGTCAAAGGGAAGACCGATGCAGCACGCGTTGCATTTCCCTCTAACCAGGCAATGGTGTTCAATAATTCTAATATGCCACAAGTAAGCGACCTTATAGCCCAAGTTCGGCGTCCTATAGGTTTCACTCTTCTGGCTGTCACACCGCTGTCTGATTCCACTTTCATCGTGTACTACTACAGCTACCACAAACATATATGACCACAAGGATTTCTTTATTCAGTTATCATATATAGACATTAGTAGTTGGAATGCACAAGTATCAATAGACGTCAACGTGAACACATTCGTATTAAATGGTGCTATAGTAAGCTGTCCGATATCAATGTACAGTACACATTGAGCTACTTCTGGCAGGACACGTTTTATTTTCGTGTTATACGAACTTCTATGACAGAGGCACCAGCCATGCTTTTTTAGCAACTTGCTTTTTTTTTGGGGGGGGGGGGGGGGGGAGGGGGTTGTCTCTTGTTGTTGCGCCAGTGTGTACGCTAGTGTTCCTTGCTTTCGCTAGAGACTCAGCTGTGCTCTTCGTTTCAAGAGCGCTCACTTGATGGCGCGCTACCGCTCAGGCGACGGTCGCTCCACTTTTGGCACGTGCTCTAGTTCGGTACGAGACCGCTAGGTGGCCGCACCTATATATAGCACTCGCCCTCGGCGCGCTTCCTTTCTCTTTCGCCTGACATCACTCAGTGTGCGTCGATACCGCTACCCTCTATGAACACCGCAGAAGCCAAGATGGCGGCGCGGAGGGCTCTCAATGCAGACTCGCTCTCTGGATTTCGTGCGGACCGGTTGTGCCCCCGCGATCTCCGACGACAGCGCAGCTCTGGCCGACTGGGCTCGCCCTACGCCATCTCCTGACGCCGACAAGAGCTCTCGCCGAGTGATGCCCCGTTCTCGGACTCCTGTGATCATGTCCATCTTTACTATCTTCTCCTAACTTCCGTCGTCCGCTGTCTCTGCGCCTCGCTCTCTCCTTCCTCTCTCTCTATCTCTTTACCTTTTAATCCTATCCTTTTAATCCCTCCTTTACCCCCACCCCTCGTGAACTACTGTTGAGATGTCCTCCCCCTGAGAGACAGTTACAGGGCTCACTTTTCTCTTCTTTTAATTTAAAATCACTCCCCCCCCCCCCCCCTTTTATTGCAGCTGCAGCGCGGCCTCACCATCAGTACCCTTCTCGAACTTTCCACTACATCCTATAAGATCTCCCGGCTTTGTATTTTACGGATCAACAGGTCATTACACTAAAAAGAAAACGTTCCTCCGAGCTTGTGATCCGTAAATAAGCTATCGAACAAAGTGTATATACTGCATGAGTATGTAAATATCTGTATATAGTACATTGATATGTAAATAATAAACATTTTATAACGTGTTTATACAATCACACCACAAGAACTCTTGTGTCACATCTTTATATGATGCTGATTGAGCATATGTACAGAGGATTCATAGTTTACTGGATTTAACCTCTGGAGCAAGCTCCTTCATAATCATTCACTTCGTAGATATGCGGGAATTTTCCCCCTAAATTACTGTGGCGTCGTGAAACCTCATTATTTCCTCTCAGCCAACGCACTGTTAGTAAGGAGCCTTTCGTTCGAGAGACGCACTGTCGCTCTAATTGGGAGCGGCCAATGCACAATGAGCGAGAAATGTGAAGTGGTAGGGTAGTGTACCGTAATTCTGTACCACATTTCCATGACCAGCTTGAAATCTTGATTGGTTGAGCCTGGAAAAAGCTCCGCAACACGGATGACATCATTTGCTTTTCTTCAAGAGTTCGATGGATATGCGGGGCTTAACGTCCCGAAACCATCACATGATTTTGAAAGACACCACAGTGGAGAGCTCCGGCAATTTCGACCACCTGGGATTCTTTAATGTGCACCCAATCTAAGCACCCGGGCCTATAGCATTTGCGCCTCCATTTCTTTAAAAGTTCTCTGAATGAAACCTTTTTTAGGGTCGAAGCTCCTTAGGGTGTGGTTCGTTCCCTCCTCCGTCAATAGTATACAAGTATTACCAGCTCTAGTTTATGAATTGCTCGCTAGATGGCGTTGTGTGTCTATAAGTAAAGCTGTATATATGATCACTAGATGACGGTGGGGTATTTGTGTAGTTGATGATTAAAGTGAGGCTTGGACAGACAGACAGACGGACGACATTCTGTTTTTATATATATACACTAGGACATCGAGAAAGTTTTGAATGCAATTCTGCTTCTAAGACATGAATCATTCGTGAACATGGAGTGTCGTGATGGAGATAACCTTTAAAAAAGCCAACCTGTCTTTGTCAAGCTCGAAGCGATGAAAAATTCGTGAACACTGGTTTTCACTGAAGCCAACGTTAGCGCTTGTCGAAACTTTGGCTTCAGTGACATCACATGTTTACGAATTTTTTTCATCGCTTCAGGCTTCCTTCTTTCCCCGAACCTCCGCCTTGCTTTGGATTTCTTCTGCCTGTCGTGATGCCACTTGTCACACGATTGCAAAAATAAAGAAGCTTGTATGTCAACCTAGCGTGAATCAGACCTCGTGTTAGTTAAGGTGGAAAGTATAGCAAGTCAGTATCGAGCCTATTACCGCATGATTACTAGCGCCCAGGGGACAGGAACGAGATGATGTGCTAGCATGTTGAATGCAATAAAGGTTACCTAAAACCTAGCAGTGTCCCGTGTTTATTTTTCCAGTGCCAGTCATCCTAACGCTAGCATGACCCAGGCATTGATGTGGTATAATTTTCAACGTTTTCCTGCGCACTCAGACTACTTTGCGCAGCTTAGATGGCTGCATGCTGTCGGAATCTCACTACTTCCCATGCTTACAGAAAATTTGACGTTACCCATTCGTTTCATCATGCGTGTTTTTAAATACGAATTCACAAATATAAAAAACGAAAACGCTAGCTGTCGGGTCACATATGCAAAATTACTCATTGAAGAGCTACAAGACAGACACGGTGCTGTAGGAGATACAGAAGTGATTGCCCTTAGCGCAATGAACAGTCAATGGCACATGCGAACACGCTTACATCGTATACAACCTGTTTCATTACGTTGGGGCATTATTCGCCCAGCAAAAAATGTGGTGCTGAACTGCGGAACCATATAAATGGTGGCTGAGAATTTACTTTGGCTGAAAGTAACAAGTCCGCCAGTCCCTTTTACATGTGGTCACAGGTGCAAGGTTGGCTTCCTAGCAGTGACAATTTGCTGATTAAAGCGATGCCCCAGCTATATGCGGGTCTACTGACTAGGTACGCCCGAACAAAGTAGCAAACGCCATGAAGCCACGCCTATATACATAAGCGTCGTTGCATGTATACGCGACACAGCTTCGATGCGTGGTCCGGCTTGATGCACTGGCGTTTCAAATAGCGTGTCCGCCCTCTGCAGCAAGTGTAAAAGCCTGCAAAGACAACGTGAGCTACAAAATGTAACGCACCCTGTTAATGAAGCGCTCGTGCTTCTTTTTCTCTTTGCGCTATGCCTTGTTGCTGGTGCCGCTCATGCAGCATTCTCGGTCGCGGCTTTGTCAAACGAGCAATTACAGAGTGGTTCCCACGCTATTATTAGGAGCCTTTGCGTGATCGTCAACGCCCAAAGTTTGTCGGCGAAACACGTACGTTTCTTGGTCACGTGTCTGTAGGCAAGCACGAGGATGATGAGCAGAACGACGCACACCAGGAGGCCCCCGATGAAGGACGCTGACGGAGTGTTTCGTTCCTCGTTAGTCGAGGCCTCGCTGCTGCACGTGACCAGAATATTGCGCATGCGCACAAAGTCACAATCATAGGCGTAACCAGAACTTTATTCGGAGGGGGGGGGGGGGAATGAATGTTGAACCATGCTTTATGCTCCTGCGTTTGTATTTGTGCGTGCATACACCCAAGCGAAATTCCCAACTTGCGAGGAAAAGGGAGAAAGGCTGAACTTCCCCTACCCCACCTCCCCCTGACTGGAACAATGGTAACAGTGGAGCACTTCTCAGACGCGAAATTGTGTAAACTGCGGAAATTACAGACAGAACAGCAGAAAACAGAAATGTTTACTCTTAGTTTATTTACGGGAATAAATCTTTCGATTTTACGCTTAGACAATAGAGCAAAAACAAAATTTTAGCGTTTAGGCTACGACAGCTTATTCAGAGTACACTGTGGTTGGTTAATTATAATTAATGAATTAAAACACTCTTAAAGGAGGCGGCTGACAAGTACTTCGCATGCAAATGCACACACTGCATCATAATTACACGAATACTTTTAAAATACCAATTGTTATTCATATTCTCAGTATAGTATGATAAGTATCTTCTTGCAACACGAGACTAAGTTCAAGCCATGTCAATTTAGATATTGTGGTAATTCGCACAAACTACACGTTGACTGGCCATCATCAAGTTCTCTTTTCATTTAGTGTGATAGTGTCCATACAATAATGTTATTATTTTGTACTCGTGTAAACGTGCCTAGCAGCTTATACTTCAAAACTATATGGTTAATCCCTAGTACTTGAGACTCCCTAGGTGACTCATATCTCGAGTCATAGACGTGCCTATTATTGGCAACACGTCCAGCACAGATCCTTATAAGCTATCGGGTCAACCTATTGGTCCACATTTGCGAACTAACGGGAAGCCCGAGAAACATATTCATCCACATAGTAAAAAAGAAGACCGGACAAGATCTGAATTTGCGTACTTCCTCTGCGTTTATTACAGCGTATCAGAGTGATACTATTTTTGTTCTCTTTGGTAGAAAGAAAAAAAAATGTTCCACGTGAGATTATTTTTATTAGCGTAGAAGTGCCTATGGAAGAGTCACATGCTTAGGCTTTGTAGAGAATATTTCATTATGCGACATTATTCCCGTTACAAACACAATATTGGAAAAGTCCTACGCTTATTCGATTAACATTCTTCTTTTGTGAATCGGCTTATGTGTTACTTGTGTATAGTGAAACGTAATGCCTAATGTATGCATTCTTACTTAAATTTCACCTTTTCTGTAAATATCGTTCTTTACTTTTCCCTACCTGGCTTTTCCCCTCTGTAATTTAACTTTACTCCGTGTACCACAAATGAAAGTCAACGCATCTCCACGAAGTGAATTATGACGAGTGGGCGGAGGTATGGGTATCGTATCTGTGAGTAACCGTGCATTTTCCGAGCGTTGCCACATATGATGTAAATTGAGTGGCGTAGAGTGCACATAGAAATTCCAACTTATTATTTCGCCTCGCAGTCGTATTCTGTAATTCAAGGAGGATTTAAAAAGCTGATGTAGCGGAGGATATGCCTCGAATGCGAATCCAAGAACCAACCATCTTTCCCGTGGCAAGATACCATTTTAACATGGGTGATTTGTTGGGACATATAGCGCTAGACGTGTCCCCGTTGTGTAAGAGGTTCCCTTGAGAAGACTCGACATCCAGGCACGCTTTAGTAAAGATCAACTCATCAATACTCTTCTGGATAGGTTATTCTCGCCGGGAACATGTCATCTTTTACCTTACAATTAGCCTATGTCTACTTTTAGGTCTATTGTATAACTTTTTTTTTTTGTGTGTCTCACATAGGTTACGACGATAGCAATGATTCTATACCGTGGCCACAATGGAAGACAAGTCTGGGTAGTAAAGGTATTCCCTCTTAATATATTAATCAATAAAGTATCAATAATTATCATTATAAATCTCATTTACAACTTGGCCAGCATACATTTGGTACAATCTTATGGTTGCGTCTACACTCTTTTCGAAATAATTATCTTCGTCTTTTGTATACACACGGGAAGGCAAATTGCGCAGAAAGGGTAACCATCCATATTAAGCCTACCTCTCGGGTTCCGAGCTCTCGAACGACGGCCTGAAGGATTCGGAGACGACCTCCGGCTGGCGTCTGTTGGTCACCATGGTGATAGCCTGTCAGTGCGCTCTACCAACCCAAGGGCATGACCACCGCGCTGCTCCGACTGTCGCTCGTGCAGACCGGCATCGGACTGGGACTGCGGTAGGCAGTCCTGCATCACATGCGTACAAGGACGTCGTACCCGAAAGCCTCCACACTAGCAACTCAAACATGCCACATCAGCATGAGAACCATATAGATGTGCGCAGGGTTCCCATTCCAGAGAGGGAGGGGAAGGCTCATCGAAGCGCCCCCCTCCTTAATAATAAGGCCACTATATGGGGTAGGCTTTGCGCCACCATTTCTCATGTGACTAAGGGGCAAAGAAGGGGAAGGGCGTTTTGGGAGCATTATATATGATCAGAACACTCGTTCAGAAAAAATCACATGGTTCCTTATGCTTGTGAAAGCGAAAGACATCATCCTTGCTTTTTTTTGTTTTTTCTTCTGAGCTGATTGCATTGACCAGGCAACCGAAAGTATTCTGCACCTAACGAGGTTTTGCACCGTCTCCAGAATCGGTCTAGCTTCGACCAAGTGACGATGTCTTATGATGAAGTCACGTTGACGTCGCAAATCTTCGCAACCTGTGGCATTACGACACGTCATATGAATACGTCATCACACGGGGAATTTTGTTTCCATCGCTTGTGCTTGCACCGACGTCCCTTTAAGCGTTTGATGAGACATATAAGGCTTTCGCCTTAATTAACATTTCTTTCTTTCATATGCATACGCCCCCAAGATGTTTTATTTTTTATAGCGTACAGATAGCGCATGTAGGAGATCTCTACATGCACGTGTGTTAAGATAATTTCAATTATTTTGACGAGAGAAGGGGTTTTATTTGTTGTTGCTACTCCCATTTATAAGTGCCAGCCTTCAAAGTTTCGCATCACATGTTGCACAAAACAAGTTGGCCGATGATGTTGGATGATTGTTAGATTCTTACAGGGAAAGGCTGTTATGAGATCAAAACACGGGTGAAGTGCGGCGCCGTAGTTGTCCGCCGCCACCGCAGCCACTGGAACCGGTGTCCGTGACCATTATCGCGCCAAATATGAAAGAAACTCAGTAAATAAAACACAACAAGGTCACAATGTCATTCGAACCCGGGTTTCCTGCGTGCCAGTCCAGTACTCTACCCCTGAGCCACGCCGCTGCTTGAAACTCATTTGCAACTGGCCTTAGGCAGGCTAAATGTTGGGAAAGGAATACCGTTATTATGAGGTCAAGGAAGCATCCATCATTCAGTGCAACTCCAGTGGACTAAAACCGCGTTTTTTTTTTCGGAGTTTCGCCAATTAGTGTGCGTCAACATGTTCCAAGTCATCACCATTTGTGGACCCAACGCGTGTGCAAGCTCTCCTTTCTCTCATTTTTCTTCCATCTTTCAAACTCCCTCATCCCTATTCTCAGTGTAAGGTAGCATACCGGTCGCTCCAGACTGGTTAACATCCCTGCCTTTCCTTTCCCTCCTGTTCCTCCTCCCCGTTATTATGAGTAATAGAGTGTTTTAGAACAGCAAAGGAACAACGCGGCGTCACACAATGCGAATTGCGTAACTATGGAGTTGTCCAATGCCCCAAACCATTACAAAAGCTTGTTTTTGATCCCCTGTTAACTGCGGTGCATAGCCACTTCAGGCTTAATTTTTTTATCGTCGCCAGCCACAGCATAAAACATTTTGCGCAAAAGTTTTCGCAAGTGCGTATAGCAGATACTATGCTTCTTGGAAGAATGACAAAAGATAGTGAATGCCAACCTACTACACAAAGTTATAATTATTTATGGTGTAGTGGGTACCCTGCAAGTGCACTTGTAGCAGTTACCAAAACAGTGTTTAAAAAATGCTCCAAAAGGCCTCTCCTCTATGTTTGGCGGGGACTGTGCTGCGCTTTCCGCCGCAGGCCTGTTTTTGCCATCGTGGTGTTGCCCCTCAGCGTGAAGCTTACAAAAACTGACCTGCAGTCTCAAGACAAGAAGTCGCGGGCAACCCTCACGATAAGATAGAAGCTTTTTTTTTTCCTACGATCACCACTTTTACAGGTAATGATAACATCAGAGGTTTTTTATGTGCCAAACACGTCATAACGAAGCAAACAGTAGTGGAGATATGGGGGAGCGGGGGGGGGGGGGTATCGAATATCTGGTGTCCTTTAACACGCACATCACACAGTAAACAAGTCTCTAGCATTTCGTCTCCATGAAAATGCGACCGCCGCGACCAGGATAAAACCTCCGAAATTCTGATCAGCAGCCAAGCACTCTATTCACTGTTCCTTCGAGATGGACATCCCCACAGGTAGAGCATAACATAAGATGAACGCAGGCAAGTTACGTCACTGCGTATTCGCGACAAGTTTCTGTAAAGTGCCTCTCCGTGCACTATAGTGCGTGAGAGCCAGTGCGGCTGCAAAGTGCTCGCGTACCTGAAAGCTCTGTGCTCCCAGCTGGCTCAGGTGTGGTGGTCGCTGCCGGCAGATGAGCCCGTGCGTAATTTTGGTCACGTGGTGACGACGACGCGCTGATCGGTGTGCCGATGTGGTCCCGACGCGGAGGAAGCTTAGCCGGTGCCGGCGTTTTCGATCAACGCAGCACTGCAGCCGCCTCGCGCTGCCGGTGATGCACCGACCGCCGCCGAGACGATGCGCTCCTTGCTTCGTCGTCGTCTTCGTCTTTGAGACATGGCCGGCCCATGAACCTTGACGAGAAAGTCACAACACAGACATCGCTGGTGAGAGATTCAAGTGCGCGTCATTTTTAAACAGCTCTCATTCAACATGATGAGTGCCGGCACTTACAGCTTTCATGGAGCACAAACAAATGCCTTTCATGGCAATGCTATCGGTGACCCTCACCAGCTCTCGCTTTAAAGTTGCCCCGTTAATTACCTTCATAAATAAGGCTTCTCAATAACTAGCCTCGGTGCAGTTTGAAACGAATTGGAAATTATGAATTGCTTTCTTTCCTATCATGCCACTATTTTGCTTACTCCACAGAAAGTTCCTCGAGATTCTTACTGGTAGAATGAGTTTAACATTTTCTTCCCTTCCAACCTGCGGTCCTTTGAAGCCATTGAGTGTGGAGCAAGCTTGCTTGCTTGCTTGATCCTTTGTGGTGGCTCTCACCCACTAAAGGGGATTGGCCAAGAAGCCGGTGGTTAATGTAAGTCAATACCTTAAGCTTCAATACCGTAAGTCCATACCTTAAGCTATCTTTTTTTTCCCTTTTTCTTTCTTTTTCCATCTCTATTCAGCGCTTCCTTTTTCTTTTCATCTATTTTTCTCTATTTATTCCTCTTTTTTTCTTTGTTTTTAGTCCCTTTATTTCTCTCTATTTCCTATTCTCTTCCTTTCTCTTTCTTTTACACTTCCCTCTCTACACTTTCTATCTTTCTCTTTCTCTTTCATGTGTTCATTTTCGTTTGCCACTCGCACGGTGGTGGGGCATACCCGATTTCCATGGCGCATGCCAACCTGAGGAGTTTCGCTCAATGGAGCACAAGTTGGTTGGTTGGTTGGCTATTCCCATAGAGTTTCCTACAATATTGTATGATACTCTATGGTTGTTCCTTAGTGGCCTGCGCAACCCACCATGAGAGATAAGTCATGAAACGGGCGGTGCCTTATTTTAAAGACAAAATTGTTTTACAATCCAAATACGTTTGAAAATGTGTGGTTTAAAAATATTAAATTGGTAAAAACGAGGATACAAAGAAAAAAAAAAGAAAAAGTAATCAAGATAAAAGGATTGAAAAGGACAACTTAGTGATAGAGAAAACAACTTCACTGTAAAGAAAATGAAGACAGCGCGTGCCGGTTGAGGATGAAAATAGTCTTTACGATGGAGTAGAAGTTACCGACATCTTGAACTGTTTGAAAGTTAAAATTGACTGATTGATTGTTATGTGGAGTTTAACGTTCCAAAACCACCATTTGATTATAAGAGACACCGTAGTTGAGGGCTCCGGAAATTTCGACCACCAGGGGTTCTTTAACGTGCACCCAAATATGAGCACATGGGCCTGCAGCATTTTCGCCTCCATCGAAAATACAGCCGCTGCAGCCGGGATTTGATCCCGCGACCTGCGGGTAAGCAGCCGAGTAACTTAGCCACTAGACCCCCGCAGCAGGACAAAGTTATAATTCGGGTACATTAGCATAAATTAGGTGAGCACAGGCACCTGATACCGACTTCCGTTTTCATGTTCTGTAGCCTATTGAGCCTATTGTAGCCTATTGTATCATGTTCAAGCCTTCGAAAAGTTAGCTTTATTGCATATACATTCTGCCACCCAATTTTTGGACTACCTCGCTTAGTAAGTAAGTACGTGCCATGAATAACTGATCAATATCATGATCATGATTGGGATGATGATCATTATGATTCTGCTTGAGACTCTGAACTACTGTCATCCATTGGGACTCTCAGCCATGGTCATCCGCCTCTCAGTTCCGAACGCAACCGATTGGCAGTTAATCACGATTTTTTACGGGGGCTTTAATGGTTGCAGGTGGTCGTATGTTACATTGTCTACAGTATGGAGACTGACGCCCAATATTATAGACAACGCCTCCGCTATTTTATCAATGCCAGCCAGATACATCCGATCAAGCTGTTCACCAGCCTCTCCTCTATAGCCCTTTCCCGCTCTCTCCCATCGCTTAGCCTTCTGCTGAGCTTTGCGGTCATAAAGGAGGGTAGCCCCTCATGCAGTGCCACATGACGGAAATCACAGGAAGTAATTTTTTGCTCAGTTGTGTACAGATTCGCGGTGCGGCGTCTTGCATTCCTTGCGTTCACAATATTGGCAGTCACCCTGGCTCTGTGAAATATACGGTGTTTTGAGATAGCGCGTCACCATTGGTGGCGCTATGCGGGAAACCAGAGGGGAATCGTCACTGCGACGTTTCTGCATGGGCTGCTCGGTGACTAGGCGTTGGCATTGTCTCGAGCCAGAAAGAAGCAGCATGAAGGTGCGAATCTGACAAACCTATGATATTAGTGTGGGAAACGCGTATATCGCATCTCGGAGGAAACCGCTGGGGCGCACCCCAGCGCGACCTCTCATATAGCGCCCCATCACGACCACTCCTTGAATTAAGGTGGACCTACGGCGCCCATTGAGAAGCATGCGTTTTCTTGGGCATTGTTATAAAGGATGCGTTGTTATGGACAATGGTAGGAGAGGGAACCGTTGGAGAAAGGAAAGGTGGCTCTCCTTCTGCAGCCCCCTTGGTTCATTGAACAATTTTTCTAAGAACCAACCAACTAACCGATTAAATCACAGCTTGGTACCACAAGACATAGAGTAAGAGAATGACATGATAGAAGGCGAAAGAGGACGCAGGATGTCGACCAGAGACTATATATAGCCGCTGTATGGTAAACGTGAGGGAAAAGTATTGAAGTACCACAGCCGTTCTTATGCCATTGTGCTCACAATCTTTTCATCGAGATGTCATAGATGCGACAATAACTGTGAGCAAGAAACGATAAGAAATATTGACATCAGCATGCAGAGAAAACAGGCAAAACATATGCATTCTCATAGTACTTCGGGCAGCCATTGTAGTGTTTTTTTCATGACCGTTCCTAAGAACTAGCAGAATGAAGAAGCAGACATACGCCCGGCCTGCTACCCTGCACTGGTTGAAGGGAGGGATAAAACGATGGAAGGGAGAGTGGGAGCGAATATCTGTCGGGCTTTATGTTGACGGTAAGGGAGGTATGCAGCAGCATCTTCCACAACTCATGGGAAGGCCAGATACCACTGAGGCCCTGAATCTGGTTTCACTGAGTCGTGTGCACATGACACCGCAACAGAGAAAGCCTCGTAGAGGCTTTGTACAACTACATTGAGTCGAGTCAAAAGTTGATTTAATGCTTCAGCGTGAAGGCATGCACACACTTTCGCAAGCGCATACTGTTACGCTTGCTGGCGGACTGGCGCTTCCATTCCTACACACGTGTCCCCCCCTACACGTTAAGCTCCAGCAGCCCGCGGATTCAAATCCTCGCCTGTCACGAATCGCATATATGTAAATCTCGGCTTGCCGGAAGTGGTAGCGGAGCAGCTACACGCCAACGGTGTGGACCCTAAATAAAAAATAAAAAAGCTATCCAATATACGGCTCTCGCACCGCGTTCGGCAACCAACCCACGTGTTTACCAAGTGGTAAATTTCTCACAAGCCTCTCTTTTTATCAGCCGACTTTTCAATTCAGTCGAGTGTATTTACAGCACGGCTTTCGAGCGAAAGAGCTCTGCGTAGTAGCCAGCCATCGACATAACGTCTCCGTGCAAACCTCGCCGGCGCCTGGTCCGGAAAAGACACTTCCGTCTCATCAGTGGCCGTAAATCCGACCCTGACTCCGGCCTCACGACGACGAAAGGCCGGTGGCCCACTGTGAGCGTCAAGAATAGCACGAACATCCACATCACGAACGGCGTAGTACGGGAAGCGCCGCTGCCTCAAAGAGCGCGGCGTCGGCGAGGTTACGGGCAAATCGTGTTCCGCCGAGACTCATTAGAAGACGCGCGGTCGTCAAGCCAGCGCCTCTCTCCGCGGCATCGGCCCGTTCCTTCTTTAAATGGCTACCGTTGGGCTCCTCCCGCTGTCTCCGCGGACATCAATCTCTTTTATTACTATTCCGTTTACTCTTTTTTTCTGTAGGTTACTTAATTGTTCGCGGCATGAAATCTTTCTTTCTACCAACCTTTTTTTGCCCTCTCAAATGTGCGCACAGCTAGCCAACTCCCTTCCCTTTTGCTTCCACTCTCCTGTCCACTGCATACGTGCTACGAGTAGCTAAAAACTCGTGCAGTAATGGTTATGAAGACGCGCAAACTGACCTCGGTCAATCATATGACCGAACACTAGTATTGGTCGGGTAAATTGGTGATAACGTTGCTTGTTCTACGCTTAGTGGGCAGATCACGCAGACAGCACATAACAGCGGTGAACTTCCCGCGAACCAGCGAAGGTTCGAGAGTGCGATAACCTCTGGGTCTGCAAGCGACTCGACAGCTTCCCACACCGCTGCACCGTATTAACGCAAATGGAAAGGACATGCCCCTCCACTCCTTCTCCAAGAGCGAGAGCCCCGGCGGGACCAAAACCTGGCGCCCCAGCTGTCACGCAAGAAGCGCCGCGCGCTGTTTAGGAGACTCGTCACGAATAGCCATAAAAACGGCCGCCCTGCCCCCCAACGCTGCAGCGGCGTCGTCAGACGGAGCGAACGCTGACACAATCAACGTGCGGCGCCGAGAGGCCTGCCAAATTCGGGACGCAGCCGCGGGCGAGCAGGTGAGTTGTGGGCGGGCGCGCGCGCACTCTCGGGCGCGATCACAACACCCGCGTCAACACGCGCTCGCAGCCAGAAGAGGCGAGCTTGCCAGAGCTCCAGTGGAGGATTAAGAAGACGCACAACTTGTACCCGCACCCCGCTTTTGTTATTGTGGACTGTTCTTTCGCTTATTTGTCGTTGCTCTTCTCCTTTGTTTACACAGCACCGATAATCGCGCGAATCTGGATGAAGGAGGAGGCATAGCGAGAAAATCATTCACATTAGTTTCCTGGGCGGGTCGTTATTCCAGCGAAATCTCCCCCACCACGTGACCCCAGTTCGATATGCCAGCTCTCGTTCAGCGCCACCGCTCCTAATGAACGGCATATAGCGGAAACTCGGCCCGTGACCACCTCTTCCGAGAGAACTGCCTCGCTCATTGCAGCGAATCGCGAGCGCGAAGTTGTGAGCTGAGACAGCTGAGGCGAAGTACGCACAAGGTATGGAACATATGCGCACATCTTTTACATATGTATGTGATGATTCAAACATTTTCTTGAACTTATTTGTGCCATCGGAGCTTTCCGTTGAGGAGACGGCAACTTCACTTAATCCACACAGCTGTCGTAGCTACGGCGTAATCCCATTTTTATCCAAGCTCTCAATTAAAGCTCTCTTAGATGGCTCCGAAGTTCTACAGCTCTTATTCAAGTGCTTTCCTTACGACTTGAACCAACTGTGCTGAGTTTCACAAGGCCGCTTGTATATACACAGAACCAGCACGTGTTGTGCTATCGCAGACCTTTAAAAGAAAACTTCACGATATGCGTTAAACTACAAATGAGCGTCGTTCACTACTTCCACCTGCGCTGCTTTCAACTTTAGCCAACGCTGAAAAAAAAAGTGCCGTTAACAAAAAAAACTATTCCAAAAGCCCAAACAAAAATAATCCGTGTTTAGGAAGCGGTCTACAAAAGTTAACTAGTTGTGACTGCTCTTTTGAAAACATTTGGGGCAATTTTCTTCCTTCTATGGAATAGTCTCCGCTGTTGGTGTGTGATATACTTGAAGCTCACCTCTGAAGGCGTGTGGTAAAGGCTTTTTGCACTGATGGGAGCGCATCTTAAAGAAAAACGCATGCTAAATGGCATTTCCGGGTTGGGATCTGCTTGCATCACAATCAGCCGCTTATTTAGAAAAGAGGCTTCAAAACTGGGTGCTCTAAACATCTGCCTTGACGACGCGTCACCACTGTTAAAGCATTTATGTGCGATGTCGTTTGCAAAAAAAAAATGATTAAGCATTCAGAATTTGCTCTTTACACTCACTGATATAGTTACGGGCTCTGAGATTTATTTTTATTTATACTGGGGAAATATTACTGCATATCAATGAACACTTACTTAATACATGGACACTTAATACATGGACACTTAATACATGGACACTTAATACATGGACACTTAATACATGGACAATACATGGACACTTAAGGCACAATTCTGCCGTCGCCGTCACCGCCGCCGTGAGGTTGCACCTAAAGTCCCAGGGACAATAACATCAACCCGCGTGACGTATGTTCTATGATCTATGTGCGATCAAAAGCGTGGGATGCGCCGGCTTTTCGTCGCGCGAAATCTCCATAGTGGGTGGTCTGCGTGTAAGAGCGTAACATGGGTACTTTAAATCACAAGGTGGAGTCGCGCGTGCCCTATTTTGACAGGGATCATTACATATAGTTCATATCTTTGCACGCGACGTGTCCTCACAACTGCGACTGCGCTGAATCAACAGACAGAACGAAGGTCACTGCACTCGTTGCAGAGGACACGTTTCCTCACACCAGCATCTTGTTCAGTTAAGCTGCAGAGTATCAAAAGAGTTAGATGATATTCTCACTTCGTATAGCATTCCATTTTGCTGTCACCGCATTCGCTGCTTCGCCTTTGTTGCGGGGCTATGAGTTTGATATTATTACATTCGAAGCGCGGAAAATCAATACCAGATAGCTGAGGTATACGGTGCGGCCAATGTTCAGGCCAGCAGTATAGGAAGGAAAATAGGAGAAAAAGGACGGCAGGTATAGGTTAACCAGCCTAGAGGCAGCCTGTTTTGCTACCCTGCGCATAGGAGGGGGATGGGGGAGATGAAAGATAGAGAGGAGAGAGGGAAGAGAGATAAACACAGCAC
Source organism: Rhipicephalus microplus (assembly GCF_043290135.1). Classification (NCBI taxonomy): domain Eukaryota; kingdom Metazoa; phylum Arthropoda; class Arachnida; order Ixodida; family Ixodidae; genus Rhipicephalus; species Rhipicephalus microplus. The sequence continues at coordinate 276,218,099 of NC_134701.1, read as the reverse complement.
ATTAGGCAGCACACGCGCGCACACTCAGTCATAGTCTAGTCTTGTAATTTGGGGTGTGTGACATTGCTGTTACAGCCGCTTGTTCAAGTCCGTGTCGCGTAGGAATTTCAACAGAGCCTTTGTCGCCTTCTGTTGCATTGTCTTCTCTCGGGCACTTGACAGAATAGTGTCCAGAGACATTTGACTGTTGTCGATGCGCGCAAGAACGGACGCCAGTGACTGTCTGTGGATGTCATACGAAGGACAGTCGCACAGGATGTGGTGTAGCGTCTCTTCGCAATGACAGGCGTCACAGAGAGCGTTGTCGCGCATTCATATGACAAAGGAATAATATTTTGTAAATGCCACTCCTAGCAATAAGCGATGGAGAAGGGCGGCTTCTCTTCGGTCGAGCCCTGTGGGCATGCGGAGAGCCATCAAAGAGGACAGGTGGTGTTGACAATTCGTCTCGTTGCTTGGTGGGCGCCATGGTGAAAACGTGATTTCACGTGCAAGTCGTCGAAAATGACTGGCAGCATCAATCCTCGAAAGTGGTATGGCTTCCTCTCGTGTTCCTTCAAGAGCTGCCCGCGTGGCAGTATCGGCATGTTCGTTCCCTATGACACCGCACTGACTTGGCAGCCACTGAAACGTCACATGATGCCCTTTCTCGTGTGAAGTGTGGAGAAGGCATCGAATTTCGAAAACGAGCTGTTCGTACGGCCCGCGACGCAGTGCTGAGAGCACATATTGTAGGGCAGCCCTTGAGTCGCTGAAAATCGACCATTGCTGCGGTGGTTCCCGATTGACGACACAGAGTTCAGCGCGCAAAGCAGCTAGTCCCGCTGCTGTAGATGCCGTGCAGTGGTCAGTCCTAAAGCTGACCGTAACACCTCTTGCTGGGACAACTACTGCATCTGGCGAACACTGGCGGTTCGTATACATTTGCGTTAATTCCGTAACCCTAGCGTGTCACCCCATAGCTTTAAAATGGATAGGACTATTGGCCATAGTCTTCAGATAGGGAATACCCGCGCCCTGCGTGGCCGGTGACTTTCCGCACGGCAGATGCGAGAATAAATGTTGTTTCTCTCTCTCTCGAGTTCGTGCTATCCTCTCGTGTCGTCTATCTCTTTTTGTTTTCCTGCATTGCAATTCATGAATTCACCCAATCATTGCGTTTTTTTTTTCACTTTTTTTCGCAAACAAAAATGTTGTGAATGTTCAGTTGGGGCGCATGACTCCATCGGTACTGATACGCTCCAGAAACACAAAATCATTCACGTGTTTTTTTTTTATTACAAATACCACACTCAAAACTTAACCGAAGCAATCCATGTGCCACCCGCACACCGTAAGAGGAGAGATTCTTGAATTGAAGGAGTGTGAAGGGTGGGCTCAAGACGCAGTAACTGTCTCTCAGGCGAGGACCTCACAACCACGACACTTGAGGGAGAAGGGGGGAAAGGGGGGTGGGCAAAGCGCGTTCAAAAGGAAGAAGAAGAAGTGAGAGGGATGTCACGAGGGGAAGAGGGTGCTACTCTCCGAGAAGCCATGAGCACATCCGAGAAAAACGGCACTGACCGAATCCCGCTTTGGCGTTCAGGTGCTCAGACCACGCTCTAACGCGCGCAGACATGCTTGTACAAGCCGTAACGAAGAGCAGTGAGAGGGAGGAAGAGAACGCGAGAAAGAGAAATAAACGAGTAAGCCGTGAAAAGACAAGCAAAATACCAGGATCGCTGCTGAGATTCGGGTTCGCGACGAGCAAACTAAAGGTGTTTAATTGCATCGCCAACAGATGCTTTCCGCAGAAGCGCGCAGAGCGAATCGCATACGAAGGCAAAAACCTGCAATATAGCGAGAATAATAATAATAATAATAAAAAGACTGGTGAGGCTTAGGCTTGACAACAAAAGGACACGCGCGGGGCGCCGCTTTGGGCGAACAGCAAAAATAAAGCACATATATGTGAGAACATGAGCAAATGGATGAAAGGAAAAGAGAGCAGATTTTCTTTCACGGTCGCGTGCATAAAGCAGGCTAAAACGAGAGAGGGAGAAGGAAAGGTGTGAGGAGGAGGACGTCGTCGTAGATCTGTCGCGACAGCGTGTACGGGTGTCCACACAACCACGAATGAGTGAGCCAGCAAACGAGAGCGTTGGAGCAACAGGGCCGCGCCGGCGGCCACGTTGTGGACCAGAAGTTGTTCCGCTATAGTACCGTGCAGTAATATCGAGTGCTCTAAAAGGGAACGATGCGAGAATGTGTTTCCCCCCCACCTCCGTAGAGAACAGACGGCCTGTCGAATGTTCGGTTCTTCTTGTGCGCGGCCGTGAATACAGTGCCTGCGTTTATTGCGAAAGCAGCTTGCGAATGAGGCGAACTCACGGAACGTTCGAAGTCGTCTAAATTAGCGTTATGTGCGTGACTCTAACCGAACCACATCCGTCGATCAACTTTTCATAAATCTATATAGTGGCAATGTCGTTGACCCTGAGTACCAAGATAAGAGGGAATAACTGAACGGCATCTGTTTGGCGTTCGGTCTAGTTGTTGTTGATTGTTTCAGTTGTGATGCATGTATTACATGAGATGTTACACAAAGAAATAAAGCTGGCACAGTTTGAAACGGCAGCGGGACGTTGCATAATGAATGAACGACCGTTCGAAACAGACACTTTGCAATACCGTTCAGAAATTTATGCGTCTGCTTTGAGCGTCATCTACTGTGCAGATGTTTTCATCCGCATGCGGCTATCGGAAACATATACGAGGTATAGGCAACGGCAATATCAGCGGCTGAATTCGCAATTATTTCTGCTTTGAAGGGTCGTTTTCAAGGTTTGGAAACCTGGCCACACCTTTTACCTTTATCTGCCGGGAAAAGTTAGGCCTATGTTAGAAAAGCTTTTCTTTCTCGTTCGCACTTGAGAGAACAGCGTAAGCCCGAAACTTCCTAAGGATTTTTTCAATGACCATTTTTTTAATGACCAAAAACGATATCCTCATAGTGCGTATATCGATTTCTTTTCAATTTATTGCTTCTCCAAGTACACCAGATTAATAAAAATCTGTCTAATATTAGAATTTCGGTGAATTTTTTGCCACGAGGACATAAATGTTGAGGTAGTTTGCATCTTTCAAAACTTACAGAAAAGTTTATATCTGGGAGAATTGGTTCATGATGCTTGAAGAAAAAACAGTACCCAAACGCATGCATTGTGAGGGTTGAATGCTTTCTTTGACCAAAACCACAATTGTTAGTTCCAGCGGTATTTGCGTCTGCCTATTTTTCGTGCGTCATGCTTCTACGGGTATTCTTCAAGTTTCAAATTTTGAAACACAAAAGCTATGAAGCGCATAAGCTCAATTCTGGTACAGTAGATGTATGTCTTTACGCAGAATACAGAGAAAAATTATCAACTAGGTTTCTGGAATGCATTGATAATGATGGTTCCTAAGTAATACAGAAATAGCTTTGAAATAACCGAGTTCAAAGTAGGTAAATGGCTGACAAGCGAACAACTTTTGCGACAGACATGGTTCAATTATTTCATTCAGTAGCTGCGAGCTTAGTAATCATTGTGAAAGTGTATTCTTTTTTTAATTTCGGAGTCCGTTGTCTAGCTTAACCCGTTTGTGTGTGTGTGTGCGTGCGTGCGTGCGTGTGTGCGTGCGTGCGTACGTGTGTGCGTGCGTGCGTGCGTGTGTGCGTGCGTGCGTGCGTGTGTGCGTGCGTGCGTGCGTGTGTGCGTGCGTGCGTGCATGTGCGTGCGTGCGTGCGTGTGCGTGCGTGCGTGCGTGCGTGTGTGTGTGTGTGAGAGAGAGAGAGAGAGCGAGAGAGAGACAGAGAGAGAGAGAGAGCTGTCTTGCAGCTCTAAATGCAACGTATCTTCGATAGTGGCCAACTTGGTTCAGCACAATGCATGTCATTTGGCTAGGCTTCATTACTAATGATTTCAGAATTTCGTCTCAAGCGATCCTGCCATCATTAAACGAAAGAAAAGCATCCAGTCTCGCAATACTTTAGACTCTGAAGCCTAGACAAAAACCAAGACTCTGCGAAGCAATCACGATTAACTCAACACTAGCACCACACAGTTCGCTCGCGATACTTTCTTTAATTGCAACCCAATTAATATGCATGTCCATTAGAGCACACCCGTTGTCAAAGTTGCACTTGGTGGATACTTTCTGACTCTGTCTGGCGAGAATTGGCTGCTTTCTGACCCTGTCTGGCGAGAAAACTGAGGGGTTGGCGCCATGACTATTTCATGGCGATTCTGAACTTCTCTATTGGCGCAATTACTGGCTCTTTCTTCGCATTATTTGAGAGTAAAAAAGAAATCAAGTCAACAGTTTGTTGATTTACTTACAGCTAACATTCGGCTTGGTGAGCGAGCGAATGGGGAAAAAATTTTGTACTTCTTATATTCTGTATTTTTTTATTATTCATTCACATTATTCACTGTTGAATACTTACAACTCTATATATGTTATAAGATTTTTTTTTTTCTACTTGGCAAAAATTTGGCGCCTAAATTAAATCGCATGGCTACTTCGGCTACCTTTAGCTCAAATTTCGGCTCTTCTTCGAGTCTGCCAAACGTCAACCCTGGCCGTTGTCACCCTGCACGTGCTTTTCCTTGAAGGATGCTCATGAGGATGAAAGGGTTGATGATTTTTCAGCGTTAAGCATCTCGCTACGCCTCTGGCATTTGTTCGCAGTTACAAGAGAACTGTAGTGGTTGTCACAAATTTTACATTTGTCGAAGGAGTCCTTTACCCTCAGCATCTCCACTTGTGCACAGGCCCGACATTAACAAGGTGCAATGAAGCTAGGAGCTGAAACCATTTGAACAGTCAAGGTCCGGAGAACTAGTACACTGAAAAATACGTACAGCTCCTTCGGAGTGTCTCAGAAATTACCCAACAATTTTTTTATATAGATAGTATACATTTTATAGGGCACAAGAATTTCAGCTCTCCTACACGATGCTTTATTTTTCTAGAAAAACGGACCGTAAGCACGCAATGGATACGAAGCGCTTGTCCTATGATGCGCGTTCAATCAGCATTTACTTTGGACAAAAAAAGTTTTCAGCCACCGAAATAATATATAATAATATATATATATATATATATATATATATATCAATTAATTATATAATAATATAGTATATTAGAGAAGTCTGTGTGTGTTCCCCAAACCTGTGCCCAGTGATGGCAGTGGTGCACCAAATTTATCGCGCCACGTTATGTACTTTCTATACCATGTCTAATTAATACTTACTGATGTGAATAATGAGTCATCAGCTGTTGAGCAGTGCATTTTTCCTCGCCCCCGATATGTCAATAACGACCTCTAATGAGTCGGTGAAAGTGTGCGCTTATTGGCCGCATCTTACGAGCGTCGTTTAGCGAACGTGCCTGATTTACGACGCCCTGCTCAGAACACTACATCAACGTCAGCTTCCTGCGTGAGCTGTCATTCCGTTCGCACATAATGCCTAATTAGTCCGCGTAGATTGTTATATGTGCTTAATTAGGCTTTGTTCTAAGCTTCATTCTTTGTTCGTTTCAAGGGAGGAGGAATAACGAAGTTATTATTCTTTTCTATATTAGTGTCATGACTGCTTGAGATCTAACGCATCTGCACAAAAGAAAGGATTCTTTGTGTTTTTTTTTTGTTTTTGATTTTTGCACACGCTAGCTATTCTCTTTCGGAGTAGTTAGATGACAATTATGAGTTTGATGTTCATTTCGTAAACGAAGCTCCCAGTCTTGATAACTACATAGAATAAAATGAAGCAGCCCCGCCACGGTGGTCTAGTGGCTAAGGTACTCGGCTGCTGATTCGCAGGTCGCGGGATCAAATCCCGGCTGTGGCGGCTGCATTTCCGATGGAGGCAGAAATGTTGTAGGCCCGTGTACTCAGATTTTGGTGCACGTCAAAGAACCCCAGGTGGTCGGAATTTCCGGAGCCCTCCCTTACGGCGTCTCTCATAATCATATGGTGGTTTTGGGACGTTAAACCCCACAAATCAAATCAAGAATAAAATGCAGCAGCTGCGTCAAGATTTCACCCTTCAGAGACGACCTACATACCTGTAACTGGACTGTTGCATTACCGGTAAATACCGGAAGACTCCCTTTCGGGACAGAAGCGCTTATTGGGTCAGATGAAACACTCTATACCTGCAGCATTTCGTGTCACATGGGTGTATCCGATTCGTCGAAGAGTTCGTATAAGTTTGCAGCACGTATAGCATTCCATCAGTGTCAGTCCGTGGCTTACACACTATACCACTCGTTTCGGGATACGGAGCGCGGCTTTCCCATGGCCGCGATAGACAGCAGTGACAACACGTGGCACTACGTAGCGGGTCCGGTGTCGAATACCTGTTCATAATTTGAAATTTGCCCCGCCCAAATTGGGCACGGTATCCTTGAGGAAACATGTCTTCGAAAGGTGCACTCTTATATGAGATTGAATGGAAAGTGCGTCTGTTTGTCCCACAACAATAATCGTCAGTGCTCGTTTTGGGCACCTTCTCGTTCTTGTCCTTTTTGCGCTTCTCTTCTATAGCAACGGATAATTGTCACCTGACTTGATTGGGTTTTTTATCTTGAAAACTTGGCGCTAGCATTCATCCAAGAAGGTGTTAAGGTACGTCGAAAACTGCCCGTATATCATTTACGCGGGCAGAGAAGGATTTGATGCAGTATTACAAATTGTCTGCAGGGTATTTGAGAAAATCGATGGCTTCGCGCTCTCCAAAAAGCAGCCGGAAATTGGCACATTGCGGTTTCTCTACCTGCTCGTTTTGTTCAAATGCCATTATACGTATGCCGGAGATAAGCGCCTCGCTCAGCCAAAAGCACCTTGCTACTCTCATCAGTTCACTCAGGGATTAAAAAGAGAGTAATCTCCAAATCAGCCCTCTGCAATGCACTGCACAAAGGTCATCGAGTTTGACATGGCTTTGGAAGGTCGAGTGCAACGGCTTGTGCAGCCAATTTCCCCAAAGTACCTCCAGGTTTCGCTAACAGAGGACTTCCTAGTCGAGATTCAGAAAGGAAAAATTCCCCGGAAAATCACTTAGATAAATAAAAGCTGGCTGTCAATTCATATGTGCATGGAGTGTCCCACATAGTAAGGACGGCCGCAGGCAGGGTCGGAGTTTCATCTCTTTTCGGCCCCAGGAAAGCTCAACGCATGTGTGTGTGTGTGTGTGTGTGTGTGTGTGTGTGTGTGTGTGTGTGTGTGTGTGTGTGTGTGTGTGTGTGTGTGTGTGTGTGTGTGTGTGTGTGCGTGTGCGTGTGCGTATGTGTGTGTGTGTGTGCAAAAACGTTCACCAAGATCAAAAATTCGAATAATCCATGCCAGAAAAAACACCAAACACCCCCGTTACTATGTTACTATACATACTTGCATCAAGGGAGTCATTTATCGACATCCCACTGAGCCGCGGCCGCTCCTATACGTAAGGCAAACTGGACGCTACCATAGTGATTACCTTAGGGAGCACACCAACAACGCCGAGCAAGAAAAAAGGCTGGAACCTGGCACTACGTTGCATATCGTATAAGTGCATTCCGAATCTCAATCAAGTCATCATCACGAGAAAGAATTCGACCCAGCGCGCGCGCGAGATCATTTAAGCATTGACCGTTATCAAGCGGGGCCCTTCTTGGGTTAGTTCACCGTTCATGCAGTCACTTGACCAGGAAATCGCCTGTCTGGGAGATTAACGTCTTCAAAATCCCGTAACGTTCAGTCATTCTTTCATTATGCTTATCACGTGTCTTCGCTTGCATTTTTCTGCCTGTAGATGTCGTGTTCACCCAATAAATCTATGTTGTATGTCAGCGACATTCCACCCATAAAAATATTAGGGAGTTTTAGAATACTGTTTGCAAGCGATGCGGGCGTTGCGGGCGTATAGGGCGCCATATGAGTTTTAGAATAGCGTTTGCCCTGTTGCGAACCGCAACGCACGATTGCAGCGACACCGTAGCCTCGAAACCAGCGCTTACGGGACACATGCGGGCCGCCATCACCGCACGCAATTTCGGATTTTTTGCGTGCGCTCCGCGAACGCCAACTCGCGCTACGACGCATGCGCAGTGGCAGCGACCGCACCGCAAGAGCTCGCGGTGCGCTATTCTAAAGCTCCCTATTTTCAGGCCTGCTCACAGCCGGCGTGACGTCATTCGTTTTGCCCAAGCGAGCGCACGTTCGGGAGGCTCTGAATTCATTGCCACCATCGTCTCCCGTTAAAAGATAAAGCATTCGTGGCGACTTTTACATACTTAACAGCTTCATTTTGCCTTTAGCGTCAAAAAGGATTGATTGATATGTGTGGTTTAACGTAACAGAACCACCATAGGATTATGAGAGACGCCGTATAGTGGAGGGCTCCGGAAATTTCGACCACCTGGGGTTCTTTAACGTGCACCCAAATCTGAGCACACGGGCCTACAACATTTCCGCCTCCATCGGAAATGCAGCCGCCGCAGCCGGGATACGAACCCGCAACCTGCGGGTCAGCAGTCAAGTACTTTAGCCACTAGGCCACCATGGCGGGGCCGTCAAAAAAGACACTGGATTAAGTAATATATTACGTTTGAAAGCGTTAGAAGATTTATGTGTGAGCCACAAGTTTCTTCTACTAAAAGCAAGAAAAGATTGTACGCTATCGAACGGGTGATCAATCCATAAGAGCAAAATTTGATGGTCCGACAAAGTGACGAAAGAAATAGGGTAAATTTTAATCATGATTTCTTTATTCACACGCACACGCACTCACGTACACACATACACTATCTAAAAATTGTTCCCACTCATTTGCAAAAATTCTGCAATGTTATTTGTACTCTTTCGAACGTTTGTTTTCATAGACACTTCGTTATTGAGGATAGTGTGTGCTGCTGCCACTAGTATGTTATTCAGCACAATATCAGGGTGATGACCATTGCAAGAGAAAACAAAATCTTTCGTTTTAAAAAAAAATATTTCGTGACCGACACAAGAAGCGTAGTTTCCTCTTTTGCTCAGGCCGCTCTCGCACTGGTGCGTAGTCGCTCATATAACTTAGGACCTCGGGAAAATGTTAGTACTGGGTCCAAATTAAATCGTGTAGCCCACGTGGGCACTTCTACTGCACTACCAGTACTTGGATCGGTATATTTGGTAGGGGTTCTTAAATATTCTTGCGTAAAGCTCACACACCTGAAAACCATTTCAAATAAAGCGCTTTACCTTAAGCCTCTACAGGCATCTAAATTTCGAGGAAACGTATTAGGCGAAGGTGCTGGCTGCACTAGCGCGAAATTATAATACTGCAATAAAGGGGTTGGAACACCGTCATGATAACACTGTGCGCAAAACCAATGCACTAAGCAATGCAACAGCGTCCCTTCCTTTTTCTTTTCTCAACCAAGTAAACGGTGGTAATGCAAGATGTCCGCGGTGCTAATCGCCAGTAGCAAAGCGTTTAGCTACACTGAAGGAAAAACGCCTGTTCTGAAAATTTACTGCCATGTGCGTTTATTATTTTAATGTCAGGGCCTACGCTAACAGGTCAGAGCACAAACGACACCTTTATGTTAGAGCAGTAACGGAACATGGTGGAGACGGTAGTATTGGAACGACTTTGAAATATGTACACGTACTAAAAAGTGCACACGTACTTTTGGGTCACGAAGAAATGGATGTCGACGCCAGCTTGATGAACGACACGCTCCCATTTCGTTCTTCGGTTATCCTTGGGAAACGATAACACTCGTAACTTGATTGTTTGTTTGTTTTATTCGCATCTTGCACAACATACATGACGCTGGAAGCGAGCAGTAAAAGCTGTCGGAAATCGACAGCTTGACAGAGCTTGACTTCGGCCCATTTGCCGCAAAACTTCGCCACGCAGCATCGCCCAACCATTCAGATTTGAAGCCGTACACATTGCGAATATCCCGTTCACAAAGTTCATCACATACCCACGCTGCAGTTTACTGTGCACAGAAAAAACACGGACTTCCCAAGTCACCAATCAGCTCACCAACATGCCACGAAAACGTTCGTCAAACTTGGCAAATCCATGTCTGTCGAGTGACGAGAGCCAGCGTGCCACGTCTGTAGCTGTGTTCCAACTCTTAGACAGCATGTAGACAGTCTACGAAGACTGCTTAGAAGACAGCATCGAGCTCATGCTGTCCGAGAAATGGAACACATTTAGACGGCTTTTACGCGACAATGCGCCACCTCGCGTCAAGAAAAAAAAGCTAGAATAAACAAATGTAACAGTTGTATTTTCTAGTTTATTTCGTGTTGAAATCAAAAACAACTAAACGTTACTCACATTGAGCGTCTGGGGAAGCGTCAGCTTGTGTGCAGACGATCATTCCGGCGAGATTTGACCTTTCTGAACATATATGAGTAATTTGCTGAGTCGCCTTCTTGTTTAGACAGCAAAGTAGCCTGCATCGTATTTGTCTACGATGCGGTCTTCCCGGAGCTGTCTATTTTGCCGGAAACGCGAGAATTGGAATGGGACTCAAGATGGCCGCCGTTCATTTAGCTGTCTATTTAGCCGTCTACGGTGAGTATTGGAACACAGCCTGTGTAGCGAAACACGGTTGTCTAAACGGAGTGACGTAAGAGCCCGCGGCAGAAACAGTAAGCAGGCCTGAAATTATCTACTTGGCATGGGTCAGTGCCTCTGTGGTCTCGTATGGGTCCCGTTCCTGCGCTTTTTGGAATGACTATGCGCACGTGTCAACAAGCCCTCTTAGCCACCGCTTGAAAGCGCCGGCCGATTTCCACTCAAACAATGCCATTCCACACTGATTACATGCATGCCGTACGTGACTTGCAAGTACCGAGCACACAGTGATAGTGCCGGAAAATGCACGCGATGTAGATGACTGCTGTGGGACAAAAAAAAAAAAGCGCGGTTCTTACTCGAGTGTAAAGTTGGGCATGTTGGTAAGACATAATTAATCGACGTAGCGCGTTTAGACACAGGACAAGGGAAGGGACAGAAGGGAGCGCTACCTTCTTTCCCTTCCCTTGTCCTGTGTCTAAACGCGCTACGTCGATTAATTACGTTCTTACTCGTTCTTTTCAGAGAGTGTGAGCACACGCTTCAGTTTGCCTGTAGCACAGCCACGACAACATCAGCGCTGTCGTGTTGACGGTATAGAAACGACAGCCGTATGCGACCTCGCCTGCTTTCGAACTGTTTGTGCACGAGAGAATCTCGCGGCTGCTGCTCCCTCGAAAGGTTTCCAAACTCCTCACCATCTCTTTGCAGAACGGGCATGGCCAACGCCTCATGGACCCTCGCTGTACTGGCAGCTGCCTTGCTCGGTAAGTTGCCACTTCAACGGCGTTTCCAGAAAATGTCATGCAGCTAAGGCGCGTACGAATTGGCCATACAGCGAGACATTAGAGAGAGCGCGATATATGCGTACTGAGGAGGATAATTCAAGCCTGCACTTCATTATGCATGCTGAACATAAGAGTGCTTTGTCGTGAGGAGGAGGAAGAAAGTTTAATTGGAAAGGCACAGGGTAGCCAACCGGTCTAAGAACTGGCTAACCTCCCTGTCTTTCCGCTTAAACTTTCTTCCTCTTCCTCCACAGGGAGGTTAGGCAGTTCTTAGACCGGCTGGCTACCCTGTGCTGGGAAAAGGGGTGAGGGGAATAAAAGATGTTAAAAAGAAATGTGGAAAGAGAGAAAGAAATTACAAAAAAACGTGTTAAAAAAAGACGTGTAACTGTGTGAATACAGTTTTTCCCGGAATCGAATACATAAAGATTTTCTTCTTTAAGGTCTATGCACCACATTTTCTTGCGACCATTTTCTTCTTACAGCATTGTTTGCGGAAGGCTCTGGTAAGTACAGCCAACTCGTTACTTTGATTCAAAGAAAGCCATACAAACTTTAATATGCATGTCGTATTTGTGAAAATGCTGTGAGAAATGAAAATGTGAATATTGTCACCACGCGAGATTTCACTGGGTTGTATATGGCTCGGGCCAAAACGTATACGCTACATTGAGTCATATACGTCATATTCACCACATGCACTCAGCGCTGGTATACGCCATGTGACGAGACCTTCTTTTGTACCAGCTGCACTCAAAGTAATCAGGTCAACAAGTTGTGGGAATTCGTTTTTTTTACCTGAGACATTATGAAACAAAAGGATTCCATAACCTTTCTGGGCACAACATGCAATCAATCGTCATCGCACGTCTATAGTAAATATTTATTGGCAACCACATTAAAAACCTTTCGTTTCATTAGTATTTACACGTTTGATGGCAACTCCGTTGATGTCAGAATCTACTATTACAAAAGTTCAGTACACAAACATCAGGAAAGACTTAAAAACGTACCTTACGTGTTTGTAACTTACATGCAACAAATTGCTGCATAAATACATAAGCTCTACAGGCAAAAGCGTACTTTGCCACCTCATTTCTTACGGTTTAGGAATATATCTAAAGGAAACATTGCGAATAAGCCGGATACATCTTGAATACCGTGTCATGTCTACGTCTATCTATCATTTAACTACGTGTGACAAGAAGTCATATTTTTCGTCCTCCCCGGTTTGTAAAACCACGTCTCTGGGGTCTCTTTAATGTCATTTTTCTTTCTTTGTCTTCTTCTATCTTGTCACATATAGGCATCGTGTCAGTTAAATTAAGCACAAATTTTTCCTCCCAGTCACATCGGTATGCCATTGCAACTCTCGTACGAGTGTACATGTCTAAAAAGTGCAATCAGACTCGCTTCGTGGACTCTTGTGTGACTGCCCATTCTAGGGCACGTATTAATACACTTGTACCAAGTTCGTTACTGCGAAGAAAAATGTGTCTTAATCTGCGGCTTATTGATCTGATTCTCTTAGTTTGCTGCGTTCAAACTTGCCGTGCAATCAAAACCCTCCCTGTCGGCAGCTTTCGGTCGCGGCATGCGTCACGATAATCCAGAATGTTTATTGAGAAAGGGTTGAACGGACAAAACTTCAATACATTCACAAGCCATATTCGATTGTCTGCAAAACAAATATCCGACAGACGTACGCTACCTCCCTCTCTCCCTGTTTCGTTCTTCACCGAACACGCGCTCACTTTCACTGCACCGTTTTGTGATGGGTACACACCCCAACTCGCCGATTATTTCACATATAAACTGAATATTTCATGCCGGTGCCTCGGGCACTTATCTCGGGGGTACAACGTCCCGTAATGTCAAACGCAAAAAGGATGCTGAACTCGTGTACTCTGGTCTCACATCATTTCCCAAGTATCTCGCGTCCAAGACCGAAGCATCGCGTGTTCTTTTTCTTTTTTTTTTCTACGAGAGCGTTGATTGGCAAGCTACAAAAGAAAAAAATCAGGCGGCTTCTCAGATACTCTCTGCACCACCTCGCCGGGATGTGAATAGCCCGTTAGTAAAGCATTGATACGCTCTCGTAAGCAGACTCCGTTTTCCCGCGATTGGCCACAGCGAAAGGACGGCTTCTCTAGGCTCAATGCAGCTCGATCATGTGGAGCTAATAAAAAAGCAGCGTCTAACCCTAAATATCGCGGCCGCGTCTTGATTACGTCAGTCACAGCTGAGGCTGCGAGCGCGGGTGATCGCCGACCTGCGACAAGTTCCGCGACGCCACTTCTTTCCCTCATTCCCGGCTACCAAGGCTGCTTCGAGAACACGGGGGTAATTAATGATCGTGTACGTCATTCACGCCTCGAATGCTTCGTTAGCAAGACCTTCGAGGGGTAGAGAGAGCACTTTTTGTGGAAACCCCGGAACCATGTCCCAGAAACGAGTGCCTATGGAAACGAAGCGCGAAGCAATCTGCGTGTCAGGTTATTGCGGGAACGCTGAGTTCATGCCGGAAGCGACAGGTTGACCTGGTTAAACCACACGGTAGCCTTATCGATTACGCAAAGGGGGGAAATGTGACACGCTTCGCCCTTTCGCTGCGTTTGCCTCTGCTATGTGGCAGCTTGAGAACAGCGATGAGTGGTATCACAGTGTAGTTTGTAACACTGCAGCGTCACACGGCTACTTTTGATCGCGACCAGGTCCAATTCGAATCGTGTATCTTGATCACGATCAGCAACAGCTACTGGAACATGGCTCGGGCTAATCCGTTTCGAGCTTGGCGCTGACGCCGGTCAAATCACGATCTGGGAGCCTGGTTTCAATTCGCTGATAACAATAGTTTCCATCCTGATTGAGCCTGATTGTGATTGAAATCGAACCGTGTAGCAACGCCTGGTCCAAATCAAGCATAATCCCCATCGACCCTGATCGCAATCAAGAGTGCCCGTGTGACAACGGTATAACAGACCGTTACTACATAACTTTTCCATTTGCTCTTCTCTCTGTCTTACCCTGTCCATTACTTAGCCAGAGGTCCCAAAGCGGATGGATAGAAACACAGACTTCGGGTAGGTTGTGCGAGCAGGAGAAGTGCCTCAGACAGACGGGCCGACGTTTTGATAGGATCTCAAAGCTGAAATCTAATCTTTGGCGTGTTATTTTTAAGCAGGTTAACGTTACAAACAAATCACCAACATCAACACGTGACACTACTGGACATGGAGTCAGCATTAAGCTGCATGCTTTAACCTAACGCACCGGGAATGACAGTGCGCCTTTGACAAAGATAGGTCCTCCTACCTAAATCTCGGCCAGCTTATCTGAGGAACCCTTTCTTGCTCATTCCACCGATCTGAATTTAACGAGGGTGAGCGATTCCTATGTAATTACCAAATAGAACGATACCCTCTTCGCAGTTCTCTGAATACAAACGGCGAAGGGTGGGTACATTTGACATCTTCCTGTCTCACATAATCGTGGAGACATGGCACGAGCCTCAGCGCGGTTTAGTTATGCTGGAAATTGAAAGAAAACATGATACGTGCTTATTTGGCCTAATGAAGGAAACATGAGTCGCTTCTTCTCGACATGTCAGTTATTTTCACATTATGTGCCTCTTTTTTTTTCTTTTGCGATGTGTGTTCATTTTGGATGGCAGTTAATCGCATTCTGGAGGTGAACGTATGTTCAGCTTGCGGATTTCACTATTCCCTCCCGCCCCCCTCCCAACCACCTTTGGTTTACGTCTCTCAGGCTTCCCCACAACCAGTAGACGGTCGGCACCCACAACGCCAGCGCTCTTTCTTCGCAATTTCCTTGTAACTTGTTCATTCATTATCGATTGCCCCAATCGCGCATAGAGTGTCTTAGCCCAGCTGTGCACGAACTGTGTACGTAGAATTTCCTGAGGTGTCTAATTGTCCTGATATAATTAGGTTGGACGAAGTTCGGCGATACCTGGTTCTATACTGACGCTGTCCACGCTGTCTTTATTTCCTGGGAAGGGCGCGTAGCCTGATGAGCTTCTTCATTAACAAGTAATCTCGCCTTCAACGGAGCCCTAACCAGTGTCAGGTTAATAATAATAGCCTAATGTATATTCTTCCGTAAAATCAATATCTCATTAGAAGGACGAAATAGGGAGACTCCGTTCCGCGGAAAAGCACTCTCTTAATCGTCTTGGTAATGGTTTTTAGGTGTCCTTAGTATTTCGCTATAGGCAAGAAGCAAATGTCAACAATTAATTATTTTATTATTATTATTACTAACGTTAACGATGTTTATTTTGCAATTCGTTATTTTTCTTTTCTCTTCTACGCCAATGACATCAAAATATTTAAAGTAAATTTATTGAGTTAACGACTGTCGCTTGCTGCAGTCAGATTTTTTTTTCTGTGAATGGTGTGACAACAGTAACACTTTCCTGAATACCTTAAAGACCAAGTTCATGAGTATATCTCGCAAAACATCCATCAAGTCATTTCCATACTTTGTCAATGCCGTGTCGTTATGTATTCGGTCATTCCAGTGACGCAGGCGGCGCCATGTATCCGTGCTCCGAAGCTGTCACACGGTGATAAAACTGTGACGCAGTTCGGTCTCTCAGTAGTCATGAACCAATGAATGCGCCTTCACGCTCTGCGACGCTGACGTAAACGCTCTCGACATCACCGTCTCGTCCGCCATTTCCACCTTCCGCTGCGCTGCCTATATAGTCGCCGGAATGATGGAATAGGCTTACGAGTTTGGTGATCGTAGTGTTCTTTTATGACAGCATGCTCAACGTTTCTTCTCGCACTAAACGTATACACGCGATGTCTTCGTTCTTTCGGCTTTGTTTGCAAAATATTTCGGGAATTCTGTCCTCCTGCAGTCTTCCAGAAATTGTGCACCACAATACGTCTTCATCAATTTGAGTATGCTTCTTTGATCTGGAATGACATCGCTAAATCAGGCAGTGATCTATTGAGCGAGCCCAGAAAACATTCATAAGCATTTACAACAATTGTTTTTTCAAGAAATTCCGCGTAAGTCAACCAGAGAGAATTGACCATTTCATGTAGCTACCACTTCTTTCAACAGTCTGCTGCTCGCAGAATACGAAGTCTATATGATGTTAACTTTCAGTATCTTCATGTTTTTCAAAGTCTACCGCCAATATTTTTTTTTTTTTTGAAATCTCAGTTCTGCGCTGTCTTAAGATACTTTTTCACCATGTACTGATTCTTCTCTTTTCCGTCCTCCAAGAAGCCTTCCACATAGTTGTTTAAATCCCCTATATTTTTCACGATCATTCCATGTTTCTCTATTTATTTTTTATTCTTGCCGTTTTGCGCAATTTTTTTATTTGTGCATTATCACTCTCTTTACTTGAGTTTTTTCTGTAGACTGTAATGTATTGTTTATCTTTATTGTTTTATTTTTGTGTGAGGCTGCACAAGGTTAAATAACACGTTAAATAGCACGTTAATTATGTTATTATTAATATTATTATTATTATTATTATTATTATTATTATTATTATTATTATTATTATTATTATTATTATTATTATTATTATTATTATTATTATTATTATTATTATTATTATTATTATTATTATTATTATTATTATTATTATTATTATTATTATTATTCGATACCGACGTTGTCCTCAAGCAATCAACAAGTTCTAAGTACAAATGCCGAGGTTGTTTTTTAGCATGGGCTAAAAGACAAAAGATGATTCATGGTGGTTTTTGTCGCATGGTGACTTTTTTATTATCAAGTGCCTATGCGTGAGAAATGGAGAGTTTATTTTTTTGAAAGCAATTCATTGTGTTTTTTTGATGCTCACTGCCACTCCAGATGCGACACCTATTTATTTACTTAGCTATTTAGCCAATTATGTTGTTAAGTAACTTTGTTCATTATATGTTTGTTTGTTTGTTTGTTTGTTTGTTTGTTTGATGATTTGTTTGTCATGTGGCTCTATTGCTTTGTGAGTGAATGAACCTGGTTCTAGTCTGTCATATATACAAGGCGTTCCATAAAGGGGGCGAAACGTCGCACTTGTACACTATTTGATATCGTGCTATTGTTTTCATTTGTTTTGTTTTCTCCCACCACAAGTATTCGACGGTCGCATAGGTAAGCACACCCCACAACACCCAAGACTTTCAGTATTAACTAATCGGTTAAGCTCCAACGATGTTGCTAACGTAGTTAACGGAGCAGATTGAACAGGTTGTTTCCTGCGATAGTGAACAGATGTCTTCTTTTTTTTTTTTCACAGGAAAGTGTTCTATGCCAGGGTTCACCAAGATTTCAGTAACGCATTTAAATCGCAGAAATGACGTTGAAGAAATAAGCAAGACAAGAAGACAAATAAAAAAAGTTCCGTCAGCCCATGACTCGAACCCATGGCGTCTGGGTCCGCGGCAACACATGCCGGGCACGCTATCCACTTCTTCCCGGTCACATACTCAGAGAGCTTTAAACATACGTCTTTTATGTCTATCATTGCCCTCCCACAGCGTTTTTGGTAAAGCGCTAAATGGAATCATGACCATGACATCCGTGATTAGTTCCTTCAACGCGTCGTTTCGGTCCCATTCGACGCGTTTTCCAAAGGAGAAGTGCAATTTTGTCAACACCTTAACACACCCACAGGTTGTGACCTTACCCTCGCGTCGGTACGCCTCGACGCCGCTCATAGCATCCATCCATATCAACAATAGCTCTGAGACGCCCACTGGTTAACTCCGCGTAACCAAGGGCATAGAGTTTCCCAATATACACTAGAGGAAACTCTGGCGCTAGTGTCCATGGGAGCTGCAACGAATGGCGCTTGAGCGAGCATGGGAAAGATGGGTAGTACACACATTTGTCTAATATTCGTACTTCGGGCCCACTTTTGGCTTCGTGCGTGTGTTCGCGTGGCTTGGAACTGCTTTCTTACAAAACAAATATTAGCAAATATTCAGCGGTTGCGTTCACCACCTTATTTCTTTAGACTTACCTTTCCAAATCGGGTCACGAAGTTCAAAAAGGTTTAATCTTTCTTTCAAAACAAAACCGAAACACAACAATAAAGGAAGCCGCAAGTACGATTTGCCGCCCGCAAGTACGAAGACTAGGCAAATGTGTGTACTACCCATCATTCCCAGGGTCACTGAACCATCGCAGCGCCAGAGTCGCCTCTAGTTAATTTGAAGAAACTCTATGACCAAGGAGACAAGGGGACACATGACGCGCGTTGCGTTTCCCTGTGGTCGGGCAGTGGTGTTGATGATGATGATGCTGATGATGATGATGATTTGAGGGGCTTAACGTTCCAAAACCACCATGTTATTATGAGACGCCGTAGTGGAAGACTCCGGAAATTCCGACCACCTGGGGTTCTTTAACGTGCACCCAAATTTGAGCACACGGGCTTACAGCATTTTCACCTCCATCAAAAATGCAGCCATCGTAGCCGGAATTCGATCCCGTGACCTGCGGGTCAGCAGCCGAGTACCTTAGCCACTAGACCACCACGGCAAAGCGGGCAACGGTGTTCAGTAACTCCAGCATGCCTCGAGTAGGCGACCTTAGTCCAAGTTAGGCATCAAATCAGTCGGGCTACTCCAGCACGGACATCGCTTTTTCTGGTTAAATCTCACCATTAAATGCTAGAGCTACCGTGCAGGAGTTTGTTCAATCTTTAATAATGACTCATGGACGTTAGTCGTCGGGATGGAGATGTGTTACTTAACATCATCGTGGATTCCTACACCTTAGGGAATGCTATAGCTGTCAAGCGTCAATAGCTTAGATTTGCGCAAGTTCTCTATACATCGATACACAGTAAACATTAAACTACTTCTGTAAGGACACATTTCACTGTCTTGTTTCACTTTATTACTTCATGTTTACTTGCGTCTATTTATTCGATCATTTTTACAGCTGTTACTTGCACAAAAAATAAAAGCCTGAAGGTTAATATCGCAAAACATCTTATTAACAGCACAAGCGCCTGTAAACTCATTTTGATCTCTTTGTCTGGTTGTTTACTCTTTCGTTCGTCTGTTTTTTTCTTTCTATGCTTATTTGTTGAGATAACAACATACCTAAAACCCAAGCTGCTAAAACATGACACGACCAGCGGCCGTGACACGATACTAGTACATTCGAATTGTGCGAGAATGTTGCTTAAATTGGCAAAACAATTATACGCAAAATATATAAACAAACGTGCTCTTGAGAATACGCAGTCAACAGTTTATAGAGCACGTAAAACGCATTTGTGCAACTGATCATTGCCTACAAACACCGCGCAAGTGATGGTTTATCGATACTAGACCACATATTCAATTATGCAATTCACTTCCTAACAACACTGTCACCCAAACAAACAAACACAAATTTAGGAAACTACAGTTCTCGTCATAACAAATATTCACATTCATCGTGTTTACATTGCGTTTTGTAACAAAATGAAAATTTTGCTTTTCCTTTTTTTTCCCTCCTTCTTGTGAGGAATGTGCCAAGCTGGGTGCTACCATGAAATTCCCTTCCTTGTTTTTTTTTTCATCTTGGTGTTTCTCACTATTGTCGTTGTACTTCTCCTCATTTTACCACTGTTTTGCGAACGGTCTTCTGTTGTTTACGCTTCGATGTTTCTGTGTGTGCTCATGTTATGTGCATTTTTACTTTTTCTGATGCGAAGCGTTTCTTTAGCGAACTTCGGTGAGTTTGAGCATATCTATCTATCTATCTATCTATCTATCTATCTATCTATCTATCTATCTATCTATCTATCTATCTATCTATCTATTTATCTATCTATCCGTTTGCATTTGGGTGCTCTCGTGGTCAAACCCTTAACTGGGCGGAAACCAAAATTAGCATGAGTGGGTAAGATGGTTTCACGAATACGACGCGATGGTCTTGAATAATGCCACAATCCCGTTCCGGACGTCGTCAAAATTTTCCCACCAAACAGTGGCACACACCCACGGGCGGATATGTTCCACTGGTATGAGGGTATGTGCCACAGGTGATCGACACTTAATATCTGCCCAGGATCGACGACCACATACACGGGAAATTTAACGCGCGAGCGTTGAGAAATACCCTACATCGGTAGCGTCGACCCGACAAATGCAAATAATAAATATCAGGGTCCCAGCTGGAACTGAACCCAAGAATTCTGCGTGGCAACGAAGCATCTTACCACAGAGCTACGCCAGGTCTGGAACTGCTTTTCAAGTAGACGCTAACCTGCGTGAAACGTCGATAGTGGTTGCAGTGCTGCCTACCCAATTTTGCAACATTACATATGCACTCCTTTGATACAGCCGTCACGTCGGGTTAACGTCAACTGTGGTTAGTTACCATGCGCTGAGGTTGATTTATGTAGCAGTATCCAGGGCCAGCATCCTCGCGAGTATTAGCGCTTCATATCAGTTTCTGCTGTTGCAATATGCATTTCCAGTTGGCAGCGTTGCGCAAGTGCAAACAGCTGGTTAAGTTAACACCTGCAACTCTTCAACATATATCTGTGCGTGCAACATTTGTACATATATTTAGCGTCATATAATGACGTGTAGCTCAATAAAAAAATTGCAACACTGTCACCTTCCCTCCGCATGCTTCGCGAAACGTCGATTCCCAAGTACGTGGGATCGGCCAATTTTTTTTTTTTCGTAGGTGCCAATGTACCGCTACTTTTGTGACGATTAATATCATTTACTCAATATATTTAGCGTTTTTAGTATTCTTTGCCACTTAATTTCATTTCTTACATCGCATTACCAGCACGTCATTATTGTGAACTTCGTTCACACTTATTTATCAGTTTCTTGTTTTGTGATGTTCCCCTTACTCAATACTCCCTCTGTGGCCTGCACTGTACTTTTAAATAAATAAATAAATAAATATACAGAAGAAAGTTCATTGGTTTGGCCCAAAATTGGAGCAGATACACATTTCTATTTTTTTTTTAGAGCAGTTGTTGCCCTGAAGAAAACAGGTCCACCAGTTGCAGTTGGCTGCAGCAGCATTGACTGATACACGGTCATTGATAACTTTAAAACGTCCATTACCCCTTCTAGTTCTCTCTAACTCCTGAACCAATAATCACTATATTGTGGGTTCCATAGAACTGTGGACCTCCCGGGAATACAAACATCTTGAGCAGCCCGAGAACTCGTCAATTGGGCAGTGGACGGTCTGCCTT
Source organism: Rhipicephalus microplus (assembly GCF_043290135.1). NCBI lineage: Eukaryota > Metazoa > Arthropoda > Arachnida > Ixodida > Ixodidae > Rhipicephalus > Rhipicephalus microplus. The sequence continues at coordinate 276,196,509 of NC_134701.1, read as the reverse complement.
CTATTCGCAGCACGCGGGAACACCCACTCACAAATCATTACACTACGCCAATCCAGCCTTTTCATTTTCCTGAGTTGCCCTCTATACAGTGTTCTAGTAGGGAGGCGGAGCTTCGTGGGGTGATCCGTGACAACCGGGCTCTCCAGAATGAAAGCCTCTGAAATGGGAAGCCCCACGGAGGCCCTACCACAGCCTTTTTCGACTTTTTCGCCAGGTACTATGAAAAGGCGTATTCCCTCATGATCTACCCCCCCCCCCCCCACACACACACACACTCCATAAATCTCTGTCTCAGGATGAGCAAATCACTTGGTGCCGACTGCGAACGGGCTACTTCATTTCCCACTTCGTCTATTCCCAAATTCATCAGAACCAAATGGCCTTGCCCAGTTGTCGCCTCCGCTCGAGTCCGCGAGCCGGCTTTAACCCCGCATTTGTCATTACCCAAACAAGCCGTATGCCCTCTTTGAGGGTGCCGAAAAATAGGAGCTACAGGAGGCTGCTCTGCGCAGTTCATGACCGGATGACAACTCCATATCGCACAATGTGCCATGAGTGTCGCCGAAGCGCAAGGGCTTTCGGCCACCTAGTGCGGCCTGAGGGCCCATCATCTTTCTTTTTCGCGAACACCCTCACCCCTCACCTGCCCCATTTCCTGGTGTGAGTACAGCTGTATCCTCTTCCCTCTGCTCCTTTATCTTGTTTGAAGGTCTATACTCTTCTTTGTGCATCAGATAGATACAACATTGTATATGGAAGCTAGCGAGGCTTGCTGCAATAGCTGCGTTCCCACCGAGAACTTGCTGAACAATTGTAACCCATGCAACATGCTTTGTTTTCCTTTTACACTAAAGAGTAAATGAAGATGTTTTGTGCCTTAAAGGTAAACAGTGCGCGTTTTTCAATACGGTGGTCGATAGGTTGTTCTTGGTCGCTTAGCATCCCTTCATTTTCGTATCGTAAGCTCCGCGATCAGTTGCGGTAACCCGCAGGCGGAGCCAATCGCGGAGCCCACGTTCTCAGCGAAAAAGTCCAAGCGTGAGACGCGTGGGCTTGCACATCACAACGACCGAACTATTTGCACACCTTCCACAGTGTTACACCCGACGTATGAAATGAAGTATAGTGTAAATGTCCGCGGGATCGAATCCCGGCTGAGGCGGCTGCATTTCCGACGGAGGCGAAAATGTTGTATACGCCCGTGTGCTCAGATTAGGGGGCACGTTAAAGAGCCGCGGGTGTTTGAAATATCCGGAGCCCTCCACTACGGCGTCTCTCATAATCATATGGTGGTTTTGGGACGTTAAAACCCACATATCGATCAATTATAGTGTAAGTGTCCAACAGATGCATAGACGAGTTGGTCAGTGGGTGGTAATTCGTTATAGAAGGTTAAATAGCACGATATACGTAGTATACTCTCATTTTTTTTATTTCATTGTTTACTTTCTCCGCATTCTGCTTTCTTGTTTTTTTCAGGAGCTCAAATGGGGATGGGAGCTGGATGTGTTCCCGGGCAATGCATGGCGCAGTGCCAGAGCGTAGGAAGCGGCGTGGGAAGTTGCTCGCCACAGGGATGCATCTGCGGCACGTCTCCCGGAGGGGTGAGTTCTCGCGCCTCTTGGACTGTCTTAAGCGGAATGATAATAGTAGAGACATAACGTCCCAAAAGCATGAGGTAGCCATAGTGGAACGCTACGAAATGGTCGAACGCCTGGGCTTGTTTATTACGCACCTAAGTCTGAGCGCACGGGCCTCCAGAAGTTTCGTCTGCATCGAAAATGCTGCCGCCGTGACCTGGATTCGGTCCCGTGACCTTCGGGTCAGCAGCCAGGCAGAATAATCCCTAGGCTACCGTGGTGGATTATGCATTAAGCCTAGTGTACACCTCAGCAATACATTATGTCAGCTATAGAAATCTCCAGAGCGTATTCGTAAAGAAGATGTCTCAATCGACTTATGCCAAAGAACGCATGTATTATCGGTTTTATTTCCCATAACGCAGCAATGCACAGCAGGTACGGAATACTAAGACAATCTCCAACGTTCCCAGAGTCACCGGCTACCACAGAAACCGTAAAATCTTGTAGATGCGCCAACACTTCAAATCAGCAGCTCTTTCAAGCGTGAAGAGAACTTTTTTCCCGTAATCCAATTAATTAGAAGATTGTTATCCTCATTTCAAAGGCGCTTAGCATAGGGCGTGGGTTCGATTCCCAGTCCCCGGTGGCCGCATTACGATCAGGGTGAAATAAAAAAAAACACGCATGTACTTTGAGGTGCATGTCAAATAATCCCAGGTGGTCGAAAATTATATGGATTCCCCCCATACGGCATGCCTCGTGATCATATTGTGGCTTTGTCACGTAACACTAACACTATTATTTACCTTAACGTTATTTTAAAAGAACGCTGAGGCAAATTTGTGCCTGTCATACTGTTTTTATCAACCAACCGGATATAAAGTCATTAACTATGCGTTGTTATAACGGTACGATGATACCAATAATCCCCATTTCCTGCTTTAAGGGCAACAGCTTGTTCTCGGTTTGTTGGCTAAACTTTCAATGGCTTCAACGCAGTGCCTACGCGTAATAAAGTTTGCAGAGACCAGTTATAGGTTACAATTACTTGTACCAGATGTTATACGTTTATTCACGCGGATAGCCGACACCACCAGGATGACAACAAAGTTACCCGACAACTGCTCCTGCAAGAGCATACCAGCACCGGCTATGCATTTACACCCTAAAAATAGGAGAACCACAGTATCAAAACAAACAAAATCTAAACTCAAAGCACGCATTAGTGCTACAGCTAAGAATTTACATTTGATTCTACCCTACGTAGGTGTACTTACCAAGGACTCTCCTTCAATAATTGTGTGTTTCTCGGGTTGCTTTCGTTAGTGCGAGACCTTTACAACGAACAGAACCACCCTCAGATGTTTGCACAAATCATTCCTCGTGTTTCACACACTTATGCAACATGAATGAAAGAAGAGGATTTTCGGGGTTTCCATTATTATGTAACGCGAGTAAGACGAATGCATTTCTTCTACTTGGGCGATTGCGTTACCGTACCAAACATGGAGTCTGATCATGCGTATTACATCACTTATAACTTACAAAAACACGAGCCTTTTATATTTATCACAAGGCAAATTACCTCAGAGTTATGAAGATGAAAAGCCTTTGAATCTCTCGGAACGTTCGCCGGTCCACTTGAACGATCAAAAAAAAAAAAAACTAACCTATCACTGTTACAATAAGTTACGTAAGTAACGACTATGCTTGAAGGTGCACGCACATTTTTTTTTTCAATAGTTCAATCGCACTTTTACTTTCGTTCCATCCTTACCTTTCTATTCTACCTTACTCCTTCCCCAGCGCAGGATAGCAAACCGAAAGTCCTCAGGTCAACTTCCCGGTCTTTCACTTTTTTCTATCAACATTTCTCTGTCAACACGACTAATCGGCTACACCAGTCTTCTCTATAAGACCACCTTGAATAGTAATTTGGTTATAGCACCGTATGTTTTGAGCGTGTGCAGTGTTCATAAAAATAATTTGCACATAACGAAAAAAAAACTCTACTTAGTGGCGTGTGGGAACTTAATGGTCTTCAAATATATTAATGGCGTGCCTTGAACGAAACTTGCGTTTGGGTGGTCCTACTGACGACGAAGACCGCGTGCAAACATCTGATAAAGCGTTTAAGAAATGCATGGTAGCACCTCGAAGCGAGTCTCGGATACATAATGTCGCATTAATGGGCTGATGTTTGATGTTGCAAGTCTCACTATTGTGAAAACACGAATACGGTAAGTGTTTTGCCATGCGCTTCATTGAACGAATGTGTCCTTACGTGATCACATATCAAGGAATTACGTCGGAGCTAACGTTTCAAGTTCTCTCCTGTCGAAGCAGCAGCTCGTCAGGCCAGGATATGTCGAAGGTCATTATTTATTTGACAAATTCTCACTACTTTAAACATCATTTACTCATCAACACCTCTTTCTTAAGTTCCGATGTTTAGCACATATTCCAACATCGGATCTTTCCGTCAGAAATATGTTGAATTTAGAAACAAATTATCTTACCATTCCAAGGAGCCACGTGACGAAACATGATGACGATCAGCGATAACGATGACGCTACAACGTCAACAGTGACTAAAGTTGCCAGCTTTTGCTACAAAATCTCGAGTTATTGATCTTGTCCAGCCTGCCAGCCCTTTAACGTGACATATGAGCACTGAGATTATATAAGCATTGCTTCAAGTTTAGACTGTAGACGCAGCTCCGGTGCTCTCATGACCACGATGCCACCTGTAATGGCTCGTGATAATATAGAGAACAGGGTCAGTGGGTCAGAATTTGTTACGGAATGTTTCTCGGCGTGCACACACACTACTGCAGACAAGACCGATCTCTCCTTTCCTCACGTCCTCGCACGCTCCGAGAAACATTTCATAATGGATTGGTTCACCGTGTTTCAACACCCCATTTATATAGTGAAAACTTTTGAGAGCTGTCTATTTATGCTTCTCTTTCTTACTCCTCTTCTTTTCTGTCTCTTTCCGTTCTATTATTCTCCTTTTCCTCCACCCCAAGTGTAGGGTAGCCAACCGAGCCAAGCTTGGTTAACCTCCCTGCCTTTCCTCTCTATTTATCTCTCTCTCTCTTTGAGGGCTTGCTTTTCTTTATTAGACACAATAATAATGAAAACCGAGAGACAACTGCCCTGAAAAGTATAGGGAATACAATTGGTAATAAGAGTAATGTAAATGTTAATAAAGAAAAGTGGACGAACAGATAAGATGCCGTGGGCATTTACGTCACCTTTACTACTAATAGCAACAGCCATACTTTCCTTGACAGTGTTGTCTCTCGGTTCTCAATAATTTTGCGTCTAATTCTTTTTAAGAGTGTCACTGCAAGAGTAAGGCGTCACGTGACGGCTCCTCAACGTGCACCTCGTTTCGCAGGGCGGGCGAGGGGGCGTGACGTGCAATAACGCGCGCTGCCTGGCGACCTGCCGGGAGTACAACCCTTCCGTTGTGAGGGCTTACTGCAGTAGCACGGGATCTTGCAAGTGCGAGTGGCTACAGCCGGTACGTGCGAATGTCGCTTCTCTTGGCGTGTACACACACCCTGCATTATATCTATCTCGGAAAAGAGCTGCCTTGGCGCTTGGCTTCGCCACGAACAGAGCCGATATGTATACACGCACATGTGATAGTGGATTCGAAACGACGTTGGGGTATATTGAATCCACAGTGGCGTTTCTAACGTACAGAGCTATATACCGGACGCTGGTACCGACACCTTGAGACGCTTCGTCTAACCGCCATCATTGACACGTTTATCTGCTTTCAATGGACAGTTTACAATAATGCGCAAGTCGGCTTTCCTGTAAGACTCGTATCCCAACCAAAAACTTTGGTTCACAGACTGCTTTTCTCGCTAATTGTGCAGCGAAGGCACGCGAGCACGCGAGTACAACAATGAACGAGAAAACAAGTCTGTAAACCATAGTTTTTGGCTGGAAAACAAACCTTACAGGAAAGCCGCCTTGCATATTATTGCAAACCGTTCATTGCTGACAACCGGCCATTTCCGTTTACGCATCGCTGTTTCTGTGTGCGGCTAGTGGCAGCACCCGTGGCAGCACCAGGGTAGGGGACTTGCCGGAGGCCGCGTTCTAGATGAACACTTGAACTCTGGGACAAAGTTTTTGTGGATACCGAGTACCTTTCCCATTTGACAAGTCTGTCGACAAAGTAGAGTTCTTTATTGATGTTGAAATAATTACAACGCTTTTGTTTTCTCGCCACTGTGAACGAATTCGTTGTGCATACTAGTCGCAGACAAACAAATGAAGCTTTCGCAAATGGCTGCATTATTTCTTACGGAAACTCCGGGTCGATTTATGAAGCCTTAACGAAACCCGGCTTCTATCAATAGCAGTTCTTCTATATAATACAAAAGGTATCAACAGCTTCTGGTGCTTTACTACTTCAGAACTGAAACTTACCAAATACCTAAGACAAATTATATTAGTAATAAAAAAACAGCGGTTAACCGAGTGATTCGTGTTTCCACTAACATCATGCGACTGGAGAAATTACTATTTTCGTGACTTTCTGTGACTATTTTCAGAATTCATGCATAACTCGTACAAATAGTTAATCTCTGGTAATAAGATCATTGTTTATTGCTAGGTCTTACACTAAAAGGTACAACAAATCATTTCTGTCCTGCGACAAAACTGAACACCCACGATCATGAACGACCTTGTCAAATTCCAAGGCAGCCAGCCGCCAAGCGCTCTTTTCTGGGTCACTATTTTTTGTGCTGTTATAGTGCTGTTCTCTTCAACACAGCCACGATTTTTTCGATAGGTCAATCACAAAGCATAACACGCGTGCATTAACACGCAGACGTATAGCTTAAACCACAAGCAGAACTACGCACGAGCGTAATCTATACACAATCACAAACACTCCGGCTTGGCGACTCGCTCTGAACTTAGAAGTGTGGCAGTTTGGGCTAGTTGGTATGGCAGGACGATAGTTATAGCGCGAGAACAAAACGACGACACAGAGACAAGAAGACAGAGACGTGTCTTTCGTGTCCTTCTTGTCTCCGTGTCGTCGTTTTGTTCTCGCGCTACAACTATGGTCGCTCTGAACGTTGCGTCTGCTACCATCACTGTCCCTTGACTCAAAAGAAAAAGGACATTCGCTAGCCTTTAAAGCGTGTCAGAAATACATCAACGTTAGGATATATCTTCCGTATTGTCTCAATTTATTTTACACTTCAAGCCCCGTTAATGAGTGACTCAATCAATAAATCAATCAACGTAATCATTTCTCACGTTGACGTCCACTAAGAGATGACGCACCGTGGCAACATAAACAGCAGCCTTTTCACTCCACGAACAACCGAAAGACACGTTTGCCGATGCAACATGTGTTTGCGCGTACGTATACATCAGTGGTCAGCGGACGGTGGCTGACAACATTGTGCATCCCGTTGCCGAGCAGCGCTCTTAATTAGTTTCACTGTGGGCGTACGCAACTCGCATTAAATTATCGCCACGCTCGATTCATTGCAGCCTCACGAGCCGTGCAACGTCCTCAAGTGTGACAGGCAGTGCCGCATGGATTCCAGGAAGCCGTTGATGAACGCCCGCTGCGCCCCCAACGGCTCCTGCAAATGCACCTACCGGGAGGTGAGAGCAACGCCCACGCCTTTCGAATGTTCACTCGACAGTGGGTGGGAAACAATACGACGCCGCAGTATACGGTTGTTGCATTCACTATGACTGACGGCAAAAGCGCGCACGGCGTGGCTTGCGCCACGCCCACCCAAGCGCGTGCGCACGAACTATATTTCGAGGAATAAGCTTCGGTATCGCGGCACTCCTCTAATCGGTTGATGCGTCGGAATAATCAACTGTGGAGCAATTTAAGGGACCAGCCTGTCGTCGCATGTCTCACGTTGGCATGACGCAAGTACCATGGTTAATACAGATAAGCGGAGCCGGCTTGTGCAGGCTCCGCTTGTGCGTATGACGGCTCCACTGCGTTTTCGATGGAGGTGAAGATGCTGTACGAAAATGTTGTAGGCCCGTGTGCTCAGATTTGGGTGCACGTTAAAGGGCCACTCACCACCCCCGCGTTTGAAGACGAAAGGGTGATTTTCTCCTTTCCTTTCATACACGCGATCCATACTCCACGCTCCTTAGTTGTTGATTTGATTGATTGATTGATTTGTGGGGTTTAACGTCCCAAAACCACCATATGATTATGAGAGACGCCGTAGTGGAGGGCTCCGGAAATTTCGACCACCTGGGGTTCTTTAACGTGCACCCGAATCTGAGCACACGGGCCTACAACATTTCCGCCTCCATCGGAAATGCAGCCGCCACAGCCGGGATTCGAACCCGCGCCCTGCGGGTCAGCAGCCGAGTACCTTAGCCCCTAGACCACCGCGTTGGGGCAAAGTATGACGTTTAGTTGTTGAATACACGTGAAAAATAACAGGACTAAGCGCTAGAGCCTATCAGGATTTCAGGCTTCTCGGCTGCACGCTGTTATCACTGCTTGTGCAGTTGTAAACACAAAAAATGAAGTTTGATCGGTTGATTGTGCACGATATTCATGCGAGACAAAAATTACGGATGGGCGTCTGCACGGCAAAGCAGTGCAGGAGACGAATCACACGTGATATTTCGCGTATATCAACGAATCGAAATCGGGTACGCCGTAGACGTCACGGGAACTACTGTCTATATGTCACAGTAGTGCGGCGAGAAGGACGAGAAAAATCAGGACAGAATATTGCGCTCTTTGTTGTATTTTGAAATCCTGGTGAGTGGCCCTTTACAGATACCCAGGTGGTCCAAATTTCCGGAGCCCTCCACTACCACGTCTCTCATAATCATACGGTGTTCTTGGGACGCTAAACCACACATATCGATCAATCAGTGTCTATAGCTATACCCACCGCCCTCGAAGCAGAAAACAGTAGAGAAACAAAAGAGACCGTAGAACAGAAAACGAACAATGGCAAAAGAAATGAAATAATCACAAGAAAAGAACAGAAAAAGATAAAGAGTATCGCATAGTCAGAAGAAGAAAAAAACAAAGAGTAGATAAACACAAGAAAAACAGAATACAAGATATAAAAGCCCATAAACACAAAATAAACATAAGAGAAACACCAGCAATTCAGTGCTCTGCAGTATGTACACCATTGACTTGAGGTCAACTGGCTCAGATTGTTCTTGTGCATGCGTGTGCATGCGTGTGTGTGTGTGTGTGTGTGTGTGTGTGTGTGTGTGTGTGTGTGTGTGTGTGTGTGTGTGTGTGTGTGTGTGTGTGTGTGTGTGTGTGTGTGTGTGTGTGTGTGTGTGTGTGTGTGTGTGTGTGTGTGTGTGTGTGTGTGTGTGTGTGTGTGTGTGTGTGTGTGTGTGTGTGTGTGTGTGTGTGTGTGTGTGTGTGTGTGTGTGTGTGTGTGTGTGTGTGTGTGTGTGTGTGTGTGTGTGTGTGTGTGTGTGTGTGTGTGTGTGTGTGTGTGTGTGTGTGTGTGTGTGTGTGTGTGTGTGTGTGTGTGTGTGTGTGTGTGTGTGTGTGTGTGTGTGTGTGTGTGTGTGTGTGTGTGTGTGTGTGTGTGTGTGTGTGTGTGTGTGTGTGTGTGTGTGTGTGTGTGTGTGTGTGTGTGTGTGTGTGTGTGTGTGTGTGTGTGTGTGTGTGTGTGTGTGTGTGTGTGTGTGTGTTTAAGAGATTCACAAGTGTATCTGCTCTTCCAAGGGATCGCCGGATCACATTCTCTATATGATGGGTTGGATGGATATTTCTAACCGACGAGAACAATCAGCATAACTGAGCCAACCAAGGAAAGGGAAACAATTAAAGCAGCATTACAAAACAAAAAAAAACAATATGAATATCTTGAATTACGACGCGGCATCTGCAACCAATTGTAATAATATCAAGAAGACTAAACATGAAACTTCTTGTTCGCGGCACTCGACCCATCGACCCAATGAATGAGTATCACAACCTTTTTTTTTTTCTGAAGAAAACATCAGAAGTATGGCAGCCATCGTACAAGAAAACTTTGTGAAAGTTCTTTTCTCACTTCTCTACTCTGTCTTTTTTTTTTCTTCTCTCTCCTTTCATACCTTAGACGCACTATAAGTATAACACAAAAGTGCTTTATGTCTTCTAAGCTTTGTGTGCCCAATGGCACTAAAGCTAATTGTGTCTGATTTTTCAATGCGATTTGCTGTTGAGACTTGAAAAACAAACGTCTTTCACGAACCGAATTACAACCTTGTAGCCGGAAGGTTCACAACATCTCTCACAGTGGCTCAGCAGTAGCCGTAAAAAGGCGTAATAAACAGGGATTAACCGGCATTGACCTACTCTTATGCAGCGCTCTGTACACTCGAAACAGCTTCTCGTGAAGCTGGTAGGCTTAAACTTCCATGCTCTCTTTACCATACCGACCACTCAGTCTTTTCGTCGTCCGCAGAGAACACGCACAACCTTCCTTTCCGGATCTTTTGCATCACCAAGGACTTCTTTATCCGGTTTACTCGTTATTTTTTATAAGATGGGGCTTTAGCCTTAGGAAGAACTTCAACCGCCCCCTTCAAACACGTGTGAAACCAGGTAAGCCATTCAGTGGAACACTTCTTTTGAAGTAAAGATCGTATACCGGGGACTAGTGGTCAAGCGTGTCATTTCGGACCTCGAATGTCTTGAAAACATAAAATTTTACGTGCATCCATGCAACTCGACACATGAAATTTTAGGCTCCATAGCTACACAGCAAAGGGAAATAGTAAGTTTGGTAAACTGCAAATGGTAAAAGCAGTATGGAAGAAATGACGTGACGGTAAAATGCGCAGAACACGGTTTTTTTTTCTAAGAAATTTTCATAAATATATAACACAAACACAAGTAAGATGCTGTGACGTATTGATCCTGTTATTGTAGTGTGTGTGTGTGTGTGTGTGTGTGTGTGTGTGTGTGTGTGTGTGTGTGTGTGTGTGTGTGTGTGTGTGTGTGTGTGTGTGTGTGTGTGTGTGTGTGTGTGTGTGTGTGTGTGTGTGTGTGTGTGTGTGTGCGTGTGTGTGTGCGTGTGTGTGTGTGTGCGTGTGTGTGTGTGTGCGTGTGTGTGCGTGTGTGTGTGCGTGTGTGTGCGTGTGTGCGTGTGTGTGCGTATGCGCGTGTGTGTGCACACGTACGCGTGCGTGCGCGCGATGCAGCTCCAAAGACCCATTTACAGGAGTCAAGAAGTAGGGGGGGAGGGGCTTTTATTTTTATTTATGTGAAACAACAATTGGTATCTACCCATTTGCTCGACGATGTTACAGAACAGACGTGGACTTTGGCGTTCTGTTATCTCCTCACTTGGCAACCTTTTGCACAACTGATCCCCCCCATTCGTTTGAACTACATTTGTCGTAGGTCACTGTTGTTTGATGTTTTCTTTTACATTTACTTTACAAATTTTCAGCGGTAGTTTTAACAGGATCTGTGTAGCATGTTGCTTTTAAAAGTTCGTCGCGTGCTTTAATGAGAACTTTATAATAACGTCTGTTCTTTCCTCTCATTATCTTTATTTTCAGTAACGAACCTTTACCGCAATAAAATAAGATATGACACTGATTTTCCGCGAACGAAAATTGGGGGACCTTTAGGCTTCGCCTTTAAGAGTTGAACGTGATAGCGAAATCCGGCCTCTAGTGCACCCTTCAACCGCTAAGTGCATACTTATTACTATGTTTTGTTACACAGTGACTGTGCAGTGTGGCCACTTCCGTCTGGTAGAACGGCGCTCTGCTGTAGTCGAGGCACGTTTTTCACAATGTCTCACGGATGGCACACAGACACACACACGCGCGCGTGCGCGCGAATGGTACATACAGATTTTTGACCTAAGTTCCGTATGCCTCACAAGTTAAAGTGAAGCATCTCGTGCATTATCCACCGCATTCGCCTCGGTTCGGCTTACACGAGATGTTCACCCACTTGATTGGCTGTAATGACACAGGTCACAATTGTGGTCACTGTCGGCTGCCAGAAACGCTCGAACATATATTTTGCGACGGTTCAGCATATGCAAGCGAACGTCAGCAACTGATATCTTCGATTGGCCGATATATTAGTCGACCATTAACCGATGAGGTTGTGTTAGGTGCTTGGCCTGACGCCAGCAGCACACATGTGGTTATACGAGCCGTCATCGCTTTCTTAGAAGCAACTGGACTGAATGTACGTCTGTAGAGTTACCCAGCCTAATAAGAACATATCATCTCTGTACCTTACCTTCGTCATTCATCACTCTTTTACTCCCCAGTCACCCTTCCCCAGTGTAGAGTAGCAGGCCAGAGCAAACTATAGCTCAGGCCGACCTCCCTACCTTTCTGTAAATAAATTCTCTCTCTCTCTCTTGATCTGAAGCAACAGTCACATAGCCTCCAAGATACACGTCGCGCGCTCGCCATCTCAGAGGCCATAAAGAGTCTCACAATGCCTCACAGATGGCAGCACATTATCTAACGTTTGCTGTTTGCTTGATAATGGCCTCTTGAAAGGCATGATATGTTTTCCACCAGATGGACATAGTTGTCCATTTTCAGAGCTGTTTGAAAGTTCCTGTGCGTTTTTAGCGGCGATGGCTGCAATATCCCGGCCTTTTGTCTGACACAGTTTGCTGGCCTCCCAAATGCGCCTTTATATCGCCAAATGGGCTTGTTTTCGTCGTGACACTTGTCGAACAAGATGGGTTAAGCAGACTCTTTCCACTACATAACATTAATGTAGTGTTTTTTTTTCCCCGAAGCAGCTGCAAGTAACGTCGTGGTTTAGTGGTAGGTCACCTGCTTGCCACGCCAACGGCCAGGGTTCGATCCTTAATGGGACCAAGAATACACTTCTTTATTTTATTTACTTCTTTCTCGATTTTTCACTCACAACCAACGGTGCCGACGCCGACGGCGGAATTTCCGCGCCATGAGCTCTCTAACACTATCGGGTTAAAGAAAAAAGAAAAAGCGCCCCAACCCGTACCTTCCGCCGACCCCTAGATGACCACGCTGCTTTCAGAAGTGGTCTTCTTTGCATTGTACGTTATGTTGTGGAGAAGCCATTTGTGACAACGAATGGAATGAGGAGGAGGAGGAAAGTTTAAGCGGAAGGACAGGGAAGTTAGCCAGTTCATAGACCGGCTGGCTACCCTGTGCTGGGAAAAGGAGTGGGGGGAATAAAAGATGATAAAAAGAAAAGTTGCGAATAGAAAGAGAGAGAGAAATTACAAAAAAATAGCGACAGAGGAAAGGCAACGTTAAAGAGTATAAGACACTAAAGCCTGTCTCTGAGGCCAGTTGTCCGCAAAAAGCGTAGAAGAGCTTTCAAAGCCTTCTGGGCTGAATATGGGCTCGGCCAATGACCCAGAATCCTTTGTTCCGACAAAGGCCGATCATCCAGTCTATCCAGAGCTGCAGTCAGTTCTTGTCTTGGCGCGTTCAAATGGGTGCACTCACATAGAAGGTGCGTGATGGTTTCTTCGCAGCTGCAGTACGTGCATGTAGGAGAGCTGGCCATTCTAATGAGATGGGAGTATGCGTTCGTGAAGGCTACTCCAAGCCGCAGGTGGCATAAAAGAGTCTCCTCAGCTCGAGATATCCCTGAGGGAAGACGAAGCTGCAGATCGGGATCCAAGTTATGCAGGCGCGCGTTTGTGAATTTCGTTGAGTTCCACTGTACCAGTGTGAGATCACGTGCAAGCGAACGAAGTCTTGTACCGTCGTGTGCAGATCTAGCGGCCTCATCTGCGCGGTCATCGCCATATATACCGCAATGACCTGGTATCCACTGATACACTATTCTGTGCTGTTTCTCGATGGCCTGGTGATAAAAAAGCCTTATTTCAGCTACCAACTGTTCATTAGGCCTATGGCGAAAGGGTGACATAAGACATTGAAGATCTGCCTTCGAATCCGAGAAGATAGACCAAGTTCCCGAAGGTTCTTCAACTATAAACTCCAGAGCTGCACGTATAGCGGCGAGCTCTGCAGCTGTCGATGACGTCAAATGCGATGTCATGCATTTAATTTTTATGTGCCTCGCGGGAATAACCACCGCCCTTGCTGAGCTTACTGAAGACACAGAGCCATTCGTGTAAAGGTGAAGGAGTCCGTTGTGCTTCTCTTGCAGTAATAGTACTGTGGCCTGTTTCAGAACTAGATGCGATGACTTTTTTCTTATTTTGGATGCCAGGAATTGTAAGAAGGGCTTTGAGTGGGTGTAGGCACCACAATGGTAACGGTGGTCGTGCTGCATGCGTGAAGTGCCATGGAAGAACTGCACAATGCTGAGCTACAGTTGCGCTGAACGCTGAGTGGGGCCTAGAAGTTCGAAGTAAGGCGAGGTGATGGATGCCGAGCAAGATGTGTTATGTGCATTCTTAAAGCGTCTACGCGGATGTATGCGTTGACTGGATAATCACGCGCAATGATGACTGTCGCTGCTGTAGACACGCATCTCGGGAGACCAAGGCATATTCTCAGTGCTTGGGCTTGGATTGACTGGAGGACGCGCAAGTTTGTTCTTCGGATCCCGCAAAGCACGGGTAAGCTGTAGCGCATATAACCGAGGAACAGGACAGTGTAGAGTTGAAGCTTTGCTCGTACCGATGCACCCCAAGTTTTTCCACCAAGAAACCTCAGCATGTGGGTGATCATGATGAGTTTCGTTTTCATGTGGGCGATGTGAGGGCTCTAGGAGAGGTCGCGATCAACTATGACTCCGAGGAATTGGTTGGTCTTCCCGTAGTTGATCGTGTGTCCGTTGATTTTAATAACATATGGACTCGTCGCCTTATGCGTAAATGCTATAAGTGAGCACTTCTCTGATGACAGCTGTAGTCCCCGTTCTTCCAGGTACTTTGTCAATAGTGTAGCCGCTCTCTGAAGCCAGGCACGCAAATGAAGGCGTGTTACGCCTGACGCCCAGATTCAGATGTCATCTGCATATATCGATAGATTGATTCTGGACGTGCGTCAACCAGGCCGAGGAGCACTTGATTGAAAAGCATGGCGCTAAGGACACCACCTTGAAGAACACCACGACGGATGCAATGATGCGTTGTTGTGCCATTCTACATCTGTACAAAGAAAGTTCTGCTTTTCAAATAGCTGTCGATTCATTGGTAATCCCGGCCCCCTAATTCAACATTTTCTATGACATCCAGAACGAATTCATGTGATACATTATCGTATGCACCTTTCACGTCCATGAACAACGCCGCAGATAAACGTTTCAGTCTTTTTTGATGCTGCACAGACTAGACCAGGTCAATAACGCTATAAATTGTGGACCGCCCACGCCGAAAGCCCATCATAGCATCGATGGTATACCTCGTGGTGCTCCAGATACCACTCTAGGCGAGTCAAAATCATCCTCTCCATCACTTTCCCGAAACGGCTGGTAAGCGCGATGGGGCGATAAGAGGTCACGTCCAAAGGAGATTGACCTGGTTTAAGCACAGGGACGAGGCGGATGGATTTCCATGAATGAGGGACAAATCTGCTGCTCCACGAGCCGTTGTACACGGATAGAAGGGCCCGTCGAGCTGCTTCACCAAGGTTGCAAAGAGCCATGTACGTAATCCCATCCGGACCAGGCGATGAAGATCGTTTGCATGCCATCAAGGCCGCTTGTAGTTCCCCTAGAGAGAAAAAGGTGTGCATTCTTGAATCCATGGAGACTGGAGCGTTTTCTAGGTGACGCGTGGTTCACGCGGACGCCTGACCAGCAACTTTCATGCAGAAATCTTCTGCTGCTTCAATTTCGGTGCGGCCTTGGTGGAGAGACAGACACTTGAAGGGGCGATGTTGATGTGGCGATGTTCGTAGACCACGAACAATCCTCCATGTCTGCGTCAAAGGCTTGAGTGGATCCAACGATTCGCACAGATTTCCACCGAAAGAACCGAAGTGAATTGATCCGCCGCTGAATTTTTTCTGTAGGCGCCTCGCCTACCTTAAGTCGTGAATGGACTTGAATGAGATGAATTTAGAAATAAGTATTTGCTTAGCCCTTGTACAGCATCGCTGGACTTACGCCATTACCTTTGTTTGTCAATGTATGAAAGCAGCATGAAGTGTACACGCGCAAGCGTGTGTACAGTCCTCAAGGAGCACAGTAATATTCAGTACAGCAATGTAGTGCGCAAGTGTAGAGATATCACAATAAAATTCAGTGAGTCACTACAACGTTTTAACAGCGATGCGTCACACACACGCGCACAAACGCGCACACACACACGCACGCGCTAAGTGTTCTAGAAATAAATGTTTAAGCTAACGCCTTAAATTTTGCTAAAACCAACATTGAGATAGACATAAAAGCTTTCTTTATTTCTTTCTTTGTTTTTTGATGCAGATACCATTGATACAAGGCCTTTTTAGCAACCAGCTAATTTGTGCTTTTTGCGTGCAACTCAAACGTTCCCATTTTCAACCATATCTCTCCTGTGGGCTGCTACTGACCTAACGTTTTTTTCTAGATGTACGGATGACGGTGATCATCAACGCCATGCGACGGTGTTCCGGCAGAGCCATCTAACCTTCGCTCAACAATAAAGCCAACTTCTGCGGAATTGCGGTGAAAAACCGTTGAGCCGACGCGTTTCTCGGCAACCACCGCTTTGTCGATAATCCGAAGAAAAAATTCCGTATGTTGCACTGTGCACGATTGATCGAACGACATATATATATGTGCGTCTGTCTGTATAATTGTGAATAGTAGACCACATGCGGTTTTCCATCCAGGAAACCTTTTTGTAGTTTCAGGAATATTGTTGACATTCGAAATAAAACTTGAAAATACCGTCGCAAGGCCAGCGTCGTCTACTCTGACTGTTGTGCAGTAGATAAACGAAAAACTATTCTGAGTTTTTTTTGTGTGTGTGGTTATGGTATATCTAAGAATTCAAAATTTTGATGTCAATGTATCGTCTGCTATACGAATAAAAAAGCGAAAGAAATAGTCAATCTAGGCTGTTTGACGACTGAGCCAATCTCACAGATTTTATTAAAATTAAAGCAGACGGCAAATTAAGCAACCGCCCAGTCTCGATGATCGGCCGAAATTGTTGCCGCAAAATCTGGGTCTCACTTGCTCAATGCCCGAGCGGAAATGACAAAACACGTCCGTCCATACTTCGCGTTGCGAGCATGCTAAAAACTTTCTACATGAAGGCTTACGTGCACCATGGAAGCGTAATATGATTGCGGTTGTCTGTAGATGTCTGTTTTCGTCAATGAAACCATGTTTTAGTACAAGCGCGTTACGAAGATAGGTTCGCGACGCCACGAGAAGGTGAACAGTATATCGCAGGCAGGGCCAGCTGTTATTGTGGCGTAGAAACTGATAACGTTGCGGCCGCGTCATTTATTGCACCAAAGCAGGTTAACTGCAGCAGCGAATATGCCGCGTTGTCATCGTTACAGGGGTCATGTCGCTGTACGTTGATTAAGAAGCTACGTATATGATTTCACGGGCAAGCTATAAATTGTTCTCATTGAGAGCACATCAAGCGCTTCTCTTTTCTTTCGCTTTGCGGCGTTCTGAAATTTCCATATTTACGGCTTTCTGCCACCGCCAGAGCGTAAAAGCAGTTCATGCGAACGACGTGACCTTTTTTTTTTCCTCTCCTTTTTTCTTGTCAACGAAAACATCACAAAGCAAAAAATACGAACGTGCGCAGAAATACAAGGCTCGTATTTTGAAACTTGCTGCGAATTAGCCGAAATAGTGGAAGATAAAAAGATAATATGCTTTCGGTGACTTTCTTTTATATCCTCTTTATTGTGCAGGCTACGTAACGTAAATGGAAGAATTGTTTATTGGAGAGAGTGGATGACGTTACACATTTCTACTCACGGTTTCGATTGCGTTCGATGTGATGCCTCGAAGGCTATTTGTCACCTAACCGAGCCATTTGGAAGAATCAACGTGATTCAACATCAAAAATGCGCACAGCTTATGCGCAACATAAAATGTGGGGCTCAATCAGTGTGGGCGGATGCGTTACCCGATGGGCGATAATTTCATATTCATTGCTACAGGCGCTTTGCAATTGAGTCTTCCATTAGGACAGCAGCGCCAGAACATAAATCCTAGTGGATACAAAAAAAAAACAATACAGTGAGAGGCAATCGGTCAAAGTAGAATGCGGCGAGCGCGTCTCTCTCGCTACATGAGCGCGTGAATTTTGGCCCGCTACACGGGGGACGCGTGCGCACATCCGCGCCCCTAACGGCCAATGCTAGCCAACTTGGGACGTACCAGTGCGGACAACGCCACTACCTCTAATCAGTGGACAGTGCCTAATCACAAGACAAAGTGCACTGCGCAGAATACTGAATATTTATCATCTGCTGTCCCACTTGGTTCACATCAATGTTGTCTGAATGTTAAGCTAACGTAGAAATCGAATTACAAATACTAAACTTCTTATTCGTCATCGCAAAATGTGCGAAAAACTATGTCCCGCAACATTAACTGCTATTTTGTCCGACTAACAATACCTGACATACCTCCTCTTTATATTAACTCTAATTGAATTCAGGGGTTTTTGTGAGTCAAAACTGCAAACTAACAATGAGGCAGGAAACAGTGTAAACTACGGATTGATATTGACTATACTCGCAGCTCAGCAACGTGACTTCGTATCCACTTCAAGCTACCTCGGAGGAACACACAGGCCTAGAACTATATAGCTAGAAAAAAAAGTGTTCTCATGCACCGCAATATCGATAATGGAAACCACTTTATCGTGTAGCGATCCTATAGCTCGGCCTTGGTAACCACATCACATTTTTTTGTCACTTTCCTTTTCTTTCTTACCTTCATCCTGTCGAAACTTGTTGCCACAACGCTGGCATGTTGCGTGATTACTCAGCCGCAAGAAAGCGACTTAGCAACACCGTACGAAGCAAAGCAAGCGCTGTGCATGCGTTCTTTGTGTGATGACGAACTGTGCAAGAACATACAATGCCACGGCACACTGTTTGTTTTTGTCTCTGTATTCTAAGGAACAGCTTTTGTTATGCAAAGCTCAACAACCTGAAAAGGTGGAACACGTGGAGCGTATGACCATTTTCTGCGAACAGGCGCCCGCCTACGGTGCTCCCGTCACAAATGCGTCCTGTATGTCGCCCTTGTAACGTAACGGCCTGCAGCTACGTTAAATCATTAGAACTTTACCTAGATTTAATTGCGAAACTTGCCGCGACGACGCGTGAACCTACGTCCGTCTAAAAGTTTCGCCGAATACCACCACTGTGTCGTTCTTTGCTTGAACGGCATATTGTAATGCTTGTCCCTTCGATTTGGTTTTCCGATTCACAGAATACGTCATCGTTCTTTTTTTTTCAGTTTTGTTGTAACCACACATTAACGCGAAAAGTATTGTGTCAATTAAGTGTTCAAATACCTGGCATCAACAGCAAACACTGCGAAAACCGTTGCATCATTCGGAGCTGCCTCCATTCAGTGTTTCATCTTTATGTTGCGATGGGGTACTGATAACACGCCAAGTCGTCGGGGTAATACAGGAGACACAGCTTATTATTCCTGCTCTAACGCAATGAAATGTTGAAGCGCTACGCCAGTTATGCCCACTTTAGGCTTCACTTACTTTCATGACCTTCCATATTTAGTCTTTTTTTTTTCCTTAATCACACGTCGTGTGACAGGAAGAGGCGCTATCTCAATATGCCGTGAACTTACCATTGGCTTCAACGCTGTCTTGACGCAGCCACTCGCGCTGGTTGAATCGACGAAATAACGAAAGAGTAGTGTATATGCGCTCTTCGTCGTAGTACACCGGTTACGGGAAAATGTGTGAGAAGCGAGCAAGATGTCGTTCGTGCAGCTGTCTTACATTGTACACTGTCGTCCTTTATGAAAAGGAACGCGTGGCCTGCGCTCTGCGGCGGCTGCCTACAGCACTATCAACCGACAGCAAAAGAAAATACGTTTGCTTTCAGCGTCATCTCTTGCCGAAAAGAAAAATAACGAGTTATGGTCAGTAGACAAGCGCTGCTAGATTGCACTACATCTCGGCTCCAGCCTGTAGTGCGTAGTCCACTGCCAACATATCGAACATTGTGCGCGACCACGGCGCAAGCTGCAGTAATCACCCGATATCGCTCGCCACGTGAGCGGTGAGTGAACGTAATCTAGCAGCGCTTGTCTACCGGCCATGACTCGTTATCTTGCTTGGCCGTAGATGACGCCAGAAGCGAGCGTGCTTTCTTCACTTGTCGGTTGATGGTGGTGTAGGCAGCCGCCGCAGAGCGCAGGCCACGCGTTCGCGTGTTCCCTTTCATAAAAGACGACAGTGTACGTCTAACGCGTTCAGGTCGATACAGATAACACAGGATGTGCGCACGGAGAGTATTTTCGTCACATCTGGCAGTAGAATGGTGGCCAACACAAACAACTGTATGTCGATAACAGTGGATTAACTGTTACTGCATTAGTAATTCCCTCACTCCGTAGTTGTCAATGGAGATGTTTCCTTGTTTCACGACAACACTTCAACAGAGTAGGCAATGGTGTTGTCTGTGGATTCTATAGGCGATGCTATCCAGCGAACACACGAACCAAAGTTTTTCCGAGCGTAATCAAGCTCGGCTTACAACCATCCTTGCAACCTCGTTCTTGCACTCATGTTTCTTTCGTTTGTTTGTTTTTTTTTTTTACAGCTCTGCGACGAAGGCTTGTGCAGGCAACAGTGTTTGGCAAGGCAAACTGGGAATGCACGAACAGAGTCGTATTGTGGGAAGAACGCGTGCCACTGCAGGTACAGCCGAGTGGTGTACACACCAAACAAGCGATAGACGGCGGCGTTGGTGACCGCTCGCAGCCTTCTTCGTATGGGCGTTGTTAATAAACGGCTAGACTTCGTACGCACGAGTGTTGTGCTTTTTATCATTTCCCTGTAAAAAAAGAAGAGCGTGATTACAGGTATAGCGCGTCGGGTCATCACCAACGTTTAGATACTGTTCAAAGCAAGACATCTGTTTACGTGATTTGCACGCATGCAGGGATGTTCAGTTAAAGCGCGAGAACTTGCACACAGGGGTCCTTCATAGGAAATATTCTAAATCGTGTTTATGTGCATTCCGAGCCAAAACTTTGCTTGTGTTGCCGATCCTATCTTTTCGTCGCAAAAGGCGGGCTACACATTACGAACATGGTCTTCTTATTTTTGCTTAGCATTTCCACATATCCTGGTATTACAAGCTGTCTCATCTCTTGGACATTGTTTATAGTGTAGGTTGGTTAAGCTGTAGTCTTTCATTTTTCACAAACAACGCTAGAAATACACAAGACAAGATAGAACAAACAAGGAACATCTCGCTGAACGCAATTCGTAACTGGCGCAATACTAGGAACATGAAAAAGAAGAGGGGAAGGAGACAGACAGGCACCAAAATGTTAAGCAAACTAAGGCACCAACTCACCCAAGAGCAAGTTCTTCTAAAGAACATATCAGCACCAATTTTAATGAATAATTGCTGACCGTAACGCCACTGCTAAGAAAAAAAAATCATCAGTTTGAGCAAGGCGGTGGTCAACAAAACACAATTGATCACGCCTCACTGTACATCTTTTTCTTTAATTTTATCTTGGTTAAAGTGAGATAGGTCGCACTTCACTGTAAATAATATTATTTACGTAATAATAAATAATAATAATATATTAGAAGTGTATACTTTAGGGTTCGTTTTTTCCGTGTTTTGACACAATGTTAATGGAATCTACCAGACAATAATGCCAAGAAAAGTATAGGAGAGGTTATTAGACCGAAATGTAATGTAAATGTGAAGAAAGAAAAGTGGGTGGAAAGATAACTTGCCGTACGCGTCTTGCCCTAGCTACCTTACCAGTTCCTCAGTTTCCTCCGAGTTTTAGTATTATATGCTGAATACACCCCTAGCATTCTTTAGGAACACAAACGTGCAAAATACATTAGGAGATTTGATGATGATGATGGTGGTGGTGGTGGTGGTAGATTTTATTGGCGCAAGGGCAACTCGGGCCAAAGCGCGCCAAACACACGGTTTTTGGCCGATTTGATTATAGAAAGTCTACTCGGGAGATTTGCTATAACTACGTGGCTTTACCATTAGTCCTCCCAAACTCATTGCTGGTTTCTATTCGGAAGTGCGCGCCATACATTGCAAAACAGGTACAAGAAGAAGAAAAAAAAAGTTAGATGTAAAAAAAAATTAAAGCCCAGCTATGGACGTGCCAAAACCCGCTTAGCATTATCAGGCACGCCGAAATTGAAGCCTCCGGAAATTTCGACCACCTGGTGTTTTTCAACGTGCACTTGCATGGCACAGTACATGGGCCTCTAGGATTCCGGCTCCGTCTAAATGCAGCTGCGATCAAACCGACAACCTTCGGATGAGCAGCCAAAAACCGTAACCAGTGATCCCTCGTATAGCCGACTCACCTTCAGGACTGCATCTCCATCAGTATGTTCAACATTTCAAAATTTGTCTTACCTCAATCATCTGAATATTTCGAATCCAGCACATTTGTTAATGGTCCACGGAGTATTCTCGCCGCTTCAGAACTTCCAAAGTCCATGTAAAAGGTCCACGGCCATCTTTGTACACCGTCTAAACTATTAAGTCAATAAAAACTATAAAATTGAAGGAAATTTTGATATCACAAGAAGCAAAAGAAGACCACCACGAAAGACGGTTCACTTCAAAACTACATGGTTGCACGCAACGAACGCCACAAAAGGCAAAACTCGCAGTTACGCATCAACCTCGTTCATTCGGTAATCTGCATCGTATTTGAGTAAAGTTCAAACTTTGAGCTCAGTACGTGATTCCCTAATCTATGGAAGCAATAACGGTATTACACAGGTACTTTTTATCGTGATCAGGGCCGATCGGGACCTGGACGATCGCGATCTGCGCATCGCACGCGATTTGCCTCCAACGCTGCGATTTGGCTCAGGTCTGCGCCGAACTCGATCCGGATTTGGATCGACCATGTAGCAGTGGTCACTGTTGATCACGATCACAAGATCCGATCCGTACCAGCCCTGATAGCAATCGAACGTCCCCGTTTGATATTGGCATAATATCAAACAACCCGACTCGAGCTCTAAACTGGCAGGTTAAACATGCAACAAATTTTGTTCAGAAAACTCGCAAAGCGTAAACGCTGCTCGTCGATTCCTCTGCGTGCGACCTCAAAGCCTACTTCACCGGTAAGTTTAAAAAGCCAGACAATTTCCTCAATCAGTTATAGTGAAGACGACAGTTGTCAATGAAAACATACCTACGAGTCTACGTCGCATAGCTGATCACCTTCACCACCTTACTGCGAGCCGTGGGTCCCATCCTCAGCGAAGTTTCGGCGACCTGCGCGCGCATTCGCTGAGCCCCAAGTGCTCCACGCACATTTCCTAAGCACACTTCGCATTCGCAAATGAAAACTGAGGAAAGTAGAGGTTTGGAGAAGAGGGGGGACGGCAGAAGATGGCAGGTTGCATAAATCACTGTCACTTCTAGGCGAACGTCGTGCGCCCAGACAGGTATGACTCAGGTGTATCCTGGTACAACACTCGCGTGCGTTATCTTCCCCAACAGGTGGCCCTATACAGAAAGCAAACGTACGCCGGAAGTCTTCTCGGCGCGGGAAGGTTGTTAAAGGACGTTAATCACGAGGTCCCCCTTTCATCTGAGTCTCACCGAAGTTTCGGCTTTGTAGAAAGCGTGACTCTCGTATTATAACACCGCATATGCACGTCCCACCGCGGCTCCTGGGAACGGCGCTGCTTTAGAGAAACAAACAAGCGAAAAACCTCTTACATGCGTGATTGGGCGTCATCGTAAAAGACCAGGGAAGGACAATTTTCAGTAAAGAGCGCAGACATCACGGCTGTAAGAAGGAGCCACGTAGGACGAAAACGAGCGTCCGCAATATGGCGCCTGCAGCCCGCGGGTTTTCTTTCTGAGCCAAAGTCTGAAAAGCAGGCACAGACTGGTTTGCTTAATAAAGTTATTAATGATGCTTATATATTGACGCGATATCGTCAAAGAGCTCGTTTCACGGAAGTTCCGGCATCGGTGCCGTTGGTTGTCAGCAAATAATCCTCAGCCTATGCATGATCGAAAAATGGAGAACGATGTAAATGTGGTAGACGAAGAAAGTTGTTGTTCAGCGCTTTGTTCTCGTCTCTTCTATCCTCTCCTGTCGTTTGCGCTGTTAAAGCACTTCCTTCGTCTACCATGCAGCACCAACCAGCCCAATCAAGCACCTTTTTAAAGATGTAAATATGATACAGAAATCTTGGAGCAAAGTGGGAATCGAACTCGGGTCCTTTGGGTCCGAGCAGGAACCGATCTAGAGTCGTTCGCGTGAAAGAGAATGTTCTACCACACAGCGACGCGCCTGCTTGTGAATACAGTGAAAATAACTTCATTTGCTTGAAAATGCAGTGAAACTAACTTTCATGCATTACAAACACACGCGTCCTGTATACGCTCTTCACAGTACAACATGAAATATTGCAGCGTTAATGCGTAGTACAAACGTCCATTTTCCAGCGGGCATCAGCACATGTGATTATCATAATGACATCGTGGTTTAAAGCCGGTCACCAACTACAAAATGCACACACGCCACTGCACCCATTCCCCTAAGGCCATGTAGTGGGTGCGTAGCGAATTCGAAAAGGTTTCATGCACTAGGTTTTTGAAGTAGGCACTATAGGAGCAGGACATCGCTATCACGTTCAACTCCTAAAGGCGAAGCTTCAAGGTCCCCTAATTTTCATTTTGAATTAAAAGTATATATGGAGCTACATTTTTCTTTTTCATCCCTGCGTTGGTGCCACAGAAGACCAGCAACCAATAAGGAACCTGTCGGGGCAGTAAGGAGGTCTACCTTACATTTTACGCCTTCTTTTTTCTCACTGCAGCCTTCTTCAACGACTGTAGTTTAGCTTTCGCGGTAATATGTTAATTACCAGAACATAGGAGGTTAAAAGAGCAGTGGCACGAAATTTCAAACTCTAGAAGTGGCGTTCATGAGATTGCTTGGTATGCGTGACTTTATTTAGCGAAGTATGATAGACGTTGGTCGCGTAGAAGTTGAATATTCTATTCCGAGTGACCAAAGACTCGACAGCGCGTTCTTCTGGAGTAGCCGTAATATCTGACACCAGCATTTTGTAGAGTTGCGCTAGATTGGATCCAAATGAGTGAGCTACCAGACTCGTTTAGTATAAGATTACCATTTGTTGCTATCGCATTCATTGCTTCACCCTTGCGGTGAAACATGGATAGCCGTTTAGTCATTAGTTAGATCACCTTTCCTTTTTTTTTTTTGCATTTTACCAACTATTCGTTCTATTCTGGGCACCAAATTGGGAAATGACTTCTTTCGGGGAATTTACAGTGTTGTGTAAGCTAAGCAGATGAAGAGCAAACCGCAAGTCGAGGCTCGGTAACATGGGTCGGCAATAAAAAGTGGACCTCGCTCAGACTCGCTCAAAAAATATATTTCGCGCTTATGGCTCACTCCGACACAGCCTCACAAATATTTTCGGACACCGGACTCACTCGGACTAACACACTGAAATTTTCCTCAACCACACTCATCATCATCATCATCAGCCTTACTACGTCCACTGCAGGACAAAGGCCTCTCCCATGTTCCGCCAGTTAACCCGGTCCTGTGCTTGCTGCTGCCAATTTATACCCACAAACTTCTTAATCTTGTCTGCCCTCCTAACCTTCTGTCTCCCCCTAACCCACTTCCCTTCTCTGGGAATCCAGTTAGTTACCCTTAATGACCAGCGGTTATCCTGTCTACGCGCTACATACCCGGCCCATGTCCATTTCCTCTTCTTTATTTCAACTATGATATCCTTAACCCCCGTTTGTCCCCTAATCCACTCTGCTCTCTTCTTGTCTCTTAAGGTTACACCTACCATTTTTCTTCCCATTGCTCGCTGCGTCGTCCTCAATTTAAGCTGAACCACACTCACACGGACTCAAATCATTCAAAATATTATTCACTTGGAGACTCTTCGCACACTCATCGCGGTCAGAGCGCAGTACCTAGTATACTTGCCATCCGCTTATGACTGGCGAGCTGCTCGTGCTCTAATACCCTCCCCCCCGCCCCTCGTATCTTCTCACGCTTGTTAAATAAAGACGGGCGGGGCGTTTCCTCTGTGCTGGAGAATTCAACGGCCCGACGGCCGGTTTATCAGGCAGAGGATCTTATCGCATGTGCCTCGAAGCGACGGACATGGGCCGGCTCGTTTGACCTCGGCTTCAGCCGCGTTCGGCACTCCGATCCCATGCTATCACCCGCAGGTAGACGTAGATGCGCTGGGGGATCTTATCAATTCAGGCTTTAAAAGGGACATGACGGCGACGGCGAAAACCCGCCGAGATTACCGATATAATCTCTATCACAAAACAAAAATTGATCTGCTGCAAGGGGAGTACTTCGGGTAATAACGAACCCTAGCGGACAACGTTTTTAGAACAATCTTGGAAGTTTCGCTCTTGTTCTGCGCCAGCTCATCGCGACGTTACTATAAGACGAAGCCAGTTGCATTCTTTTCCTCGGTGAAATTGTAATACCTTGTGCTGTTTTACGACACAATTTGCAAACTAAATGAAAGTTTACGGACAACAACATCCAATATTTAAATAATATAATAATAATAATAATAATATTAATAGTAAATATAAAAAAATGGCCGATCCCATGTACAGTGGGAATCGATGATATGCGAAGCACGAATAAGACAGGTTGATATGTCACTGTAATATCAGCACAACGTTACGAGGTGGAGGAAAATGATGCCAGACATGACTTCCGTGTCATGATTATAATGTTTGGATGGGTAGTTTACCTTCCTCATCTATCCCCGTCACGTGATACTAAATTTAGTCCTCGACGTCGGTGCCATCCGCGCCGGTGAAGACAGGAGGGTCGCGGATGCGGGGGACACCGGAACATGGCGTCGGCGCAAGAGGAAGCGTTTGCTGTGCGGCATCTTGGTGCATGGTAGAAGGCACGGTGCGGGATCGAAGCTCCAGGGGCATCGAATGCTAACCGAAGGTGTTAGAAGGGCACAGCACTCTCCACCAAATTGTTGAGACGTTTATTGGCGGACACTTGTCGACGATGCTTGACAGGGACAGTCAATGCGGGTAATGACTCTCTGCACGAGCTGCTCTTCCTCTTGCTAAAAAGGGCAACCCACTAGAAGGCGCTGGAGAGGACGACCCACTGTTCGAAGGCTTCACCACAATATATATATATATATATATATATATATATATATATATATATATATATATATATATATATATATATATATATATATATATATATATATATATAAAATGTTAATGTCCATGTTGGCAGTCCTAGAGGAATTTCGAGCGAACGCACAAATTTGTTACCTTTGGACATCTGATGTACGTCCATCGTACATACATTGTACATCCGTGGGCATCTGACAGATGTCCGGAATATTAGAAATGTACGTCCCGTGGTATTCCTACAAGATATCCATGGTTATTTGGGATGGCAAAGGTAGAAGCTGTGAGATAATCTATGCAAGACTAAACCACAGCATTCTACAATTCATAATGTTAAACCAAAAGCCTAGTGCAGAAAGCAGTGAACAGACCATCATTTCCAATAATAAATGACAAGGCTTCCAAAGTTAAAGCCCATTTTATAGCCTTTCTTTTTATCAAGGAAATTTCAACAGCACGTGAAAGAAATATGAATGGATGAAAAGAGAGCTGACATAGACAAGCGTTCATGTTTTTTCACTGTGCTGTCAAAGTTTTCTTGATGATGAATTACCAACTCGTCGAAAACTTGCATCAATCAGCTTTCCTTCTTCATCTTCTTTTTCATTTACAAAGTGAATGCATTTACTTGTTCCATTCATCCTATTTCTGTCTCATGTCCAATCATATTTTTTCACCGGAACACAAGAGACAGTTTTGTTCTTCCAACTATTTGTTATCTGACGTCAGTGTGCATTCAATTTGTATTAGGTATGAAAAAACCAAATGGTAGATACTAGAACTGGCATGTGGAACCAAGCGGGGAATTTTAGATGCCCGTTTAACTTGTGGTCAGGAAAGCCACGACTGTATATATGCACCTATTGGTGCTTTCAGGCCGTTCCACCTGGTTTGGTTTCAACTGAAAGCCACATGCCCCGAAACAATAAAAAATTGATTTAAAAAATTACATACATGATGTTCTAGTCCACAGATGAAAGAACCTTTTGGTTGGGTAAGTCAAGTGAAAATTAAACTTATTCTTCCAAACTCAAAGACTTACCATAAAACTCCACAAATTACTTTGTAGTATTTCAATGTTCTGCTGCAAAATAGAATATGTGAATAAGAAAGCATTCAATAAAATGGTGCGTACGTTTTTTATGTCAATTGTTTTTGCACGTTTGTGCATGGGTCAGCATATTGACGTGGCAAGTGCTTGTGTTCTTCGATGAAGTCGATATCACATGTGTCACAAGTTTTTCTATTTTGGTGGGGCTGATCAATAGCTCCACAGGACTGAATAGAGCCAATCGATTCCTGTTGTGCTAGAAAAACAATTGGCAGAATTAAAGAGTTCAAGCAGTTTCTTGTCTTCTATTTGTTTACCTGATATGCTGACAGTACTTGTGGAAGGCACACAATTTGTACTTTTTTCTGTATATTAGCATACGCCTTTGTGATAGAATGAAATGGGGAACGATTAAAGAACCTCAAAGAATCAGTTTCCCACTCAGCTACAGGCTCTCATGAGGTTAAACAGAGGCTGAGACGTTCTAAAAAAAAAAATCTGCAACGCGAAGCAACACAAGGGCCGACAAGGAATACAGGACTGACACCCGTCCCATGTTCGTTGTTGGTCCTTGTGGTGCTACGCACTACATATTTTCTCTTCAGAAGTCATGAACCAACTAGCTCAAGAAAACATTTTTCTAAGCTAGGATGTTGCATGACATACCAACTGTATACTGCAAGAGATGCTAAAGCATTCCAACTGGTTACGAAGCAAGCGCTGAGACTTGTATACCGCACGTGTAATAGCAAAACATCAGCAATGAAGCACAGTGCACGTGAATACTGGTTTTGTCACTTGTTTTCATTCACTTCTGTTTAGTGCAATGTTTACACAGAGATGAGTAAAGCAGTGAAGATACAAACGGAAAAATACGGCGCTTTTATAGCACGACATGCAGTGGTGCCGCAATGGTGTCTCACTGTCAGTGCAAAACAAGAGTACATGTTCCATAGTTACACATATTTTTACAAGGTAGTTCAAGCAACCAGCAATCATATGACAACAAGTCCTCACAGAACAAACAGCAACAAGGATAAAGAATAAAACTGTATACACGCAGGCCAGCACCTGCCTGCCAGCAGACCGATAGTAAACAAACATCTCTCACATATGTGGCTGGGAAGGTGTGCAACCGAACATAGTATGTTATATAAATGCGTGCGTAATGAGTGAGATGACATTTTTGTCACTGTAGTGTCGTGATGAAATGATCAACTTTGCAAGTGCTGCCTGGAAAGTGCTTTGTGGGACAGTGTAGGCCACCCTGCATTTGTGCTTTCGTTGTCGTTGAATCAACTGGCTACCCTCACCCCTCCCACCCACCCACCTAAGGCTGACCTGGATCGCTTATCTGAAAACAACTGATTGCAGAGGACGTGTTTTTGCACACCACATCCATGACACACACAATGACAGGATATCTTCTAGTGCTATATGAAAGTTTAAGTAGAGATGAGTATTTTTGCACAATAACTCAATAACTCTGGAAGCCAATGAGACCCCAGCTGCTAACTGTTGAGACTGGGCTAATATTTTTGAACAGGGCTAAGTGGCAGAAGCCTTTTCAGTAATGGAAAAAATATTTCAACCGAATGCCTCAGGAAAACCTCGTGATCCCTAGTCTGCTAATTTTTTCACTGCGATGACATCATTAAAACAGTGTGAATCTATCATGCCAACCATCACCACAAGCCTGGTCTGACCAACATAGGTAGTTCCTTAGGCCGGTTAGTTATTTTCACCGAGCCTTCATCTTTTTTCTGCAAGTACAGATGTCACGCAATACAATTTTCAGAAATGCATTCCTTGGGCACTATATGACGTGGTTGGTGCCTTACATTTTGTCACAAAAACTATTTTTGATGCTACAGAAATGTTATCAAACAATCCTTGTTACAACCAAAGAGCAAACAACACAAGTTTAGGAACCCCTCGCTAGAGACATCAGCCGCTAGTTATTAGCATGAGTGTTCAAACAGAACTGAGACGAAGGCACCACCCATAGGTCAGAACTTTAAGCAGCCCGCCCACTTATTTTTTTACTTTATCAGTACATTGTAAAAATGCCCCAGTTTGTGACAAATAATTTATGTGTATACAAATGTTTCAAACCACCAGGCTCAACAATGTAAATGCATTTCAGCCATCAGCTGTCATCTAGCAAAAGGCTAAAGAGCTTCAAGCCCCTATAGTTATGGATCCGAGCACAACTGTTTACATGCCCTAGCTAAGCCTCGGGCAAGTCGGAAGACAGCCGTGAGTAAAAGATTAGACACAAGCTTACACACTTATTAAGACAGAAGGCCTAAGGTTTATCTAATTTATATGTGTACATATGCATATATGACTCTTAACGAGACTTAATATTACAATTTCGTAATCTCCGTCATTTCCCCTACTAATGGAACATTCAGGCACATGTGTGCTACAGCCTTGTTGTTTGCGAGTACCCCAGCTGCCTGGAGAGATATCAAAGTTTCACTGAAGAAGAAATATTCTCGCAGCAGCCAAATTACGTAAGCTCACACTGAAAGTACTGCACGGCTTTCTTGCCTACGTTATTACAAGCATCACCGGGCCTAAGACACGAAACAAAGCCACACAAAGTGCACTGTGCTGACACGTAAAGAACTGGATGAAGCGCCATTGTATAATTAATCCCAACAATGCTACACATAGAAAAAAGTGAGGGCTATGCTACACAGTATCGTTGTCCGTTCTTCAGGGGACATCTGCGGAAATTGAAGGTGGCCAGAAACGTGGTCTTCCCAGCGGTCTAATGAAGGATGCTATAATCTAACTCAGCCATAGCTGAAAGATAACTTCACAGAGCAAACTCCATCCCATTTACAATTACAGAGGAAACACGATACAACTTGTTCACCATGCACAGACATGATGTCCATGAAAATTGAGATGGAGCAGGACAGTCGGAACAAAACGAGCACAATCTAAAAGCAGCTGGTGCGTGCAAAAAAAGGTAGCGGGCACCTCCACCTAATCGCAGATGCCCAAGAATAGCCCGTTTTTTTTCTCTCTAAAATATCAGTGACGGCACCCCTAACAGAGCTACGCGTCAATTTCTGAGAACGCTGCCTCGACTACCGCTTTTCAGCGAAAGACCGATATCGCTCTAAAACGAGACATGCACGTTGCACTTGGCCTGCACGGTCGAACACACCGCGCCAGCCATCACACACAGCCTCGGTCACACACAACCACATTTCAATGTCTTTGGCACTTGCGGCAGTATGCTGAGTCTCAAGGTGCACAGCACCAGCCACACACCACGTCTCTCCGAGCTGAATTGGAGCCCAGAGAAGACACACACACACAAAAAAAGAGGGATAAACATTAAGTCATCAGGAAAGGGACAGAGTCAGGTGTGGGAGGTTTTCGAAGAGGTCTCTGGGGCAGCCACCACAGAGTTTTAGCTGTAAGAGACTTCGCCATCACAGGGCACAGTCGCACTGTCACCGAGCTTCACCAGCGCCAGTATACCACTGCAGTGGAGGAGGTACCGCGCGCGCTCCCGGTCTCTTCACAAGGCCTAATGCTCCCTGCTCTTTGTGGTGGCAGCATGTACTAGGCCATGTCAGGGTCACGGGATGAGGCTCTCGAAGCACCACAGCCAATTCACTATGCCTGATGCCGCAGCAAAAAATTTGCACTCAGTGTTGGACAGTATCAACATTAACGTGGTGCTGATGTTCATGTGAGTAGCAAATTATAATGATGTTATGAGGACTATGTACTCATAAACATTGGAACAAATATTCACATGTTCTTCCTTTCTTTTCGCCTTTTTCGTGCAGCTCTCTGCGCTGCCTTAACACTCAAGCAGGTAACTGTCATATAGCATGTGTTAAAGTCACACTTATACAGAGTGATCCAGATCTAGAAGTACAACTGAGTTACAGCTTCGACCAGCCCGAATTCGGTTTCAGACTATCTTGTATAACCTGCTATGGCATGAAACTACATACGCAATTTGAAACTGTCAAGAGAGGAGAGAAAGGTTGCATAAATAATTAAATACAAAAATATTCATATCTTAAAAGAAACCTCCAAACACCACTATCATCCCAGAGCAAAGCTGCGGAGATTTTGTTTTGTACATGACATTCAACACTGCGTTCACAGCTGCTCTCTGTTCAATATGTGCACAAGAATGACATGCTATGCCTGCATATACACTAAATTTACTTTTACTCACTGTTTAACAATGACCATTTCATCTCCATATTTGCCTTCACACTACCCCGAATCACAGTGAAGATAGGGCTACAAACTAATCTCGTGCATAGCTTGCACTCCTTCATTGGCCTGAAAACGTTTAGTGCAGTTTATAGCTGTGAAAAAACTTCAAACCAATGACATCTATAGGCTGCAGAGAAAGATAACATAAGCTTTGTCTGCATTCAACCAAAGTGCACAACTAGTATCCCACTTCCTTGTCCAACTATCTATTGGCAATGATGAGTTACAAGAAATTCCGATTCCTAAAAATCACATTTTCATCATAAAGTTGAGCCATAACTAAGGTTATGGCTCAACCATAACTTTAGTTATGAGCCATAAGATAAGGATATAACTTGAATAGAAAGGCAAAAATCAAGCAACAAGATCGAAAAATGGACCAGCGGTGTCCAGATTGGAAAGCACGGGCTGTAATATACTGTGTTCTCAATCCTTTCATCCCAGTTGTATTTTAGTCATGAATCACCGAAAACAATTTTATTTTGATATTGTGACTGAAAACGAGAAACTGTGCAGTACTGCTCTTGCTAATCACCATTATGTGTCTCAGCACTTTCAAAACCACATTATAGCCCAACACCACATTTTGTCCCTCAAGGACAGGTACTGAGGCACATAGGAGTGATTATTCAGATTTTAGTTTATCAATTCCAATGATAATTTGTCAATACGGTTGATTGGGCGAGTTGGTAATACATGAGGCGCTTGTGCATGTCTTTTTTGTACACGTCTACGTAGTGAGCTCCTATTTCAAACAACCAATGATAATCTCTATAAAGCTAGAGAATGTAAAATTTGCTACTTAAAACCACACAACCTCCATATAAATAAATGAGTCAGCTGTGGTGCTCCTAGTGACCATTTCCCGCGGCCCTGTGCCATGTTGAGTTCCCATAGGCGCGATCCGCGAGACCTCGTCATCATCACACTTGCCACAGCAAGAGGTGGTTGGTGCTGTCGTCTCGGCCGGCGGCCTCACTTAGTCCAGCGCTGCGGAAGTCCTCGTAGCCATCGCCACCGCTGATGACCAGCAGGCGGCAGCCTGCGGCGGGCGTGAGCGATGCCCTTCGGCCAGCCATCGAGGCAGCCCCCGACGCTGACGTGGCGCCACTGTCACGCGAGCACCGCAACGACCGGTGGTGGTGGTGCCGGCTACCCGCAGGCTCCGTCGTCTCCACAGCTGTCAGGAACCGCACGTGACCCGTGTGGCCATGAGGCACGCCTGGGCATGGGAACAGTGACATAGTGATGCCATTTCACTGTGAAGGCATTCCCGTGTTCACCATAAGAAGAAAAAAAACGGCAATAGGAAGTTGCTAAGGCCATAACTTAGCTATGAAAGCAGTTTTCTTCATACCAACCATGTAGTAGCCATTACTTTAAATCCACCCACACTAGCTTGTTAAGTTGGATACAGCCTAATCTTTGCAAGACAAGATCAGCATTGGCTTAAAGGGATACAACAGAGAAAAATTATTTTTCTTATACTAGTAGGCTACTCTTTCAGAGTATTAAAATCACCTCAATTCCCAAAGGAGATGCTTGGTAAGACACAAAACCGCAAAAATAAGATGCAACTGTCGATCATAGGCGTACCAGCCGGGGGCGAGGGCAAGGGGGGGGGGCACAAGCCCCCACCCCCTCTCAATGAGAAAAGTTGGGGGGGCTGAGCCCCCCTCCCCACTTTTGACAGTGGTCACTCTAGGCTGCAAGCTGAAGAAGCCGGCAACGAAGGTGAAATTTCCCGTCACAACAATAATCACTCAATTACGTTCTTACGGGAGAATCAAATCTAACGAGGCAATGTTACATCATAAAATTCTGCCAACATTTCCTCTGTGATGATTTTCTTTGTGGGTTCTTTGCAGTGCGGGTCGCCTATGCAACGCTTTCGCGTCTTGTGCTGCAGTATTGCAGAGCAGGCAAGGGCTGAACAGGGGCCCTATACTAGTACATCACTTGTTCCTGATTTTATTCTTGTGTGACTTGTTGAAGTTACAGATGGGAACGAGCAAATTTTTTAAAGAGCGGTTAAAGCATTTCCTGCTTCCGGAAAATGAATTTCTTCAAAAAGAATGTATCATCACCACTCCTCTGTCGAAACTGTTGCGAGCCGATGAGTGTGACGAATCATTTTTATGTTCAAGTTCTTCCATACTGAAATGCCAAAAATTGTTTCCATTTTAGTCTCTGATAAACCTGATCCGCCTTGCTTATGGTAACTTGAAGGCATAGCGGCAGCTTGCAAAGTGGCCACAATTAAAGCAGTGGACTCGAGCTCAGTAGGAAGCTCAGCTTTTAAGCTTGCCCCACAACATAACTCACCGGACCAGAGAGAAGGTGAAAAACCGCGGTTTTTAGCACTATGGAGGCTTAGTTAGGAATCGGGCTAGTTGGTTTTCACTCAAATTGAATTGTCTATTACAGCTCGAAATACACCTCGAACAGCAAAGAAACACACACGCACTGTGCTGCTTACTTCTCTCTATTTCTCTTTCTCTCAGCAAGTATGAGCTCATGTGCAGAGATGTATACGCGCACGAACTACTAAGCACGGTTATG
Organism: Rhipicephalus microplus; assembly: GCF_043290135.1. Lineage (NCBI taxonomy): Eukaryota > Metazoa > Arthropoda > Arachnida > Ixodida > Ixodidae > Rhipicephalus > Rhipicephalus microplus. The sequence continues at coordinate 276,161,712 of NC_134701.1, read as the reverse complement.
CTGCAAGTGGAAGCCACTATAAGTAGCCACTGCTTATGTTATTGGCAGGTAGTCTACTCGAATTACATTTAGACGGAGATGCTTTCCGTCTTCTTGACGTCATGTAACAAGCTGGCGTTTTGTGGTACACAAAATTTTAAACGCCGAAGAACCAATGGCAAACAATATGCCGTATCGAAAATAGTTTATTCTGTTATTTTTTACGTGGTCGTGCATAAGTGGTTACGCGATGGATCATTTACGCGTCATTCATTGGCTCGCTTAACAAGCTGGTGCTGTATGCATGACAAAGACTGTTTACACCAATCATATACAGCTAACGTCCATTTCCAAAGGAAGCAATGAGGGATAGTTTAACGTCCTAGTGACCCACATTTTGTTCTTTCAAAGAAAAATTTTGTTCGTGCCGTTTGTATTGACGTATTTATGCAGGTGCCTGGGGGCCCCTTAAGAAATGTTAATACAAACACAATGAGTGTAAACAATGTAGTATGCCCCTTACACTACAAATTATACATTTTTAAAGAAAAAGGGTTGAAAAGTTGGTAAGTTACTAACAGTAACATAACAATATCGATATTATTAATAACTGCACACCCCAGAAACAGTGTTCAGACTATTAGCAAACAAGGCAAATTATAATACACACAAGGCCGAATATATGCAAGAAAGTGTAATACTAATTATGAAAAATTATAACAGCAGTCATTCATAAAAAAAATGTGGTTGATCTCTCCGTACTGAGAATCGGCATATAACACAAAAGTAATACATGCCTTTACAGGGTTAATTAAATGTTTACTGTACATTGATAAAGGAGGATTTGCCGAATATATGTTTTCGTGTTCGGCAGTTATAGCCCCGCTCATCGTGGATGTATCCTCGTTGACACTTGGTACGCTTCCATCCCGACGGCTATAATGCATGATGAATTAATTAAAAAAAACCATTGTGGCATCTGTCAATTTTAACCGCCAAAGCATAATCAGAGAAAGAGGCGTGATAGCCCGATGAGCGTCACGTATTGGACGCAAAATCGGGCTAAGTGCGCCATTCCTCAACCTGTTTTTGTGTGATTGAACTTCGTGGTATCTATGAAGGCGCATCATGTCATCTCTGTGAATGCAAAAGTGTGAGCGCCTCAATGAAGTTCTCTCTCTTGATATATATATATACGAGTGAGGTAGGTTTGCCCCCCAACTCGCGAATGAGTTGGTACGCCACTGGTGGCGATGCCACCCTGAAATTTCCATACCAAACACTGTGATGTCATAACTTTTGATGGTGTTTAACTAGTCCTACATAGTTAAAAATCAGTGAAAATAAAGCACATTGTCTCCCACAGAAGCCATAGACCTAACATATCAAGTTCCAGAAAATTTTCGAAGATACAAAGAGCACACGTCCAAATTCAAAAAATTACACGGATGTTTGGCAGAAAATGTAAAATTGAAATAATGACCTTCGTTTTTTCTGTGTTATTAAACATATAATGACAAATTTAACAAGATTAGAATTCTCAGAGTACACTTCATCAATCTGAACAGATTCCTTGCTGCACTTCACTGCTCCTTTAAGCTGTACATGCACTACTTGGGTGGGCTGAAGCTCATGAATTTCAGTGTTGAAGGCATATTTTCAAGCTGTAGCATTGTTAAATGTCTCAGTAGCAGGTCGCACCCGTACCAGTTGGGAAAATGGTAGGCAGTGCAATCTCAAAAACACAGCTAGACCTCAACAACTCAGTTGTCAGTGCGATGGTGGAACGACCTGCTAGTTACAAGGTCTGCTCAGTGCACTCGTTTGTTCATTGCCAAAGGCATCTTCCCAGAGCTACTATTGGCCTAAAGAGTTAAGCCCCATCCACGTGCCAAAGACATAGAGGGATAGTCAAAAGTTTTCAGGCCACTATCTCATGTATCCCTATGGCAGTGTGGCATGGGGACTTTTTCCCAGCTCCTTCACCCCTGTACATTAAGTCAGGCATGTTCTGCCAGCAGAAAAAAAAGACAATTCAGGAAACTTGGTCAGCAACATGAAATCTAGCCACAAAATGACATCATTTATGCTAGTTTCGATGACATCCACACTGCTTTTTCATTGAAACACGCGTGTATGTTGTTACAGACGTAAACATGTGCGTGCATGTGTTCTTGGGACCCCATCAATGCGCTTGATGCAATGAAAGTGGTACACAGAATGCGTCTAGTACAACAAGAAAAAATGCCTCCGAGATTAAGCCGCATGCGCGGACCATAAATAAATGCTTCTCAGCCTTCAACTAAGTTAATGATACATGTGATGCTGCCCCGTACAAAAGGCAGACGACAACCATATACAGCCGTACAATTAAAAAATATCCATGTTGGCAATCTGCTTGGTTCTCTAAACTCAAAACCAATTAAACAAGGCTGAACTCTTTAAGTAAAAGTGACTCTAGTGCCATAAGTAAATAACAGTCGAAGCCAGCAAATTTCAGAACTCTGGCACACTTTCCTAGGTAAAAATAAATTGAAATCAGTGTAAATTCTTAGTGGTAACATTATATACTAATAATAGTAGTCGGGGTTTTGTGCCCCAAAACCGCGATATGATTATCGGATATGCTGTAGTGGTGGGCTCCAGAAAAATTTCAACCTCCTGGTGTTCTTTGATGTGCACCTAAATCTAAGCACACAGGCCAACTTCACCAAAATATGGCTCCTGCGGCCAGCATTCGATCCCTTGACCAGTGAGTCAGCACTCAAACGCCATAAACACTAGACCGCCGCAACGTGTTGCAAAAATTGTGACTACGTGATCGCGGCAGGTGTAAGCAAGCTGAGCTACTGTTCGTCATTTGTGAACGAGTATCAAGCTCATGGTACTGCACTTGCAAGCCACAAAGTTGCATGACCTTACCGACAATGTTGGGCAGGCTACCCAAACGACTGGTGCTCGAGGTGAGGTGGGGGAGGGGGAGGGTGAGCAGGACCCCTGCACTGGTGCCAACCCAGAGCAGATCCTTGCAGGCCAGCAGGGCAGTGACCCGGAGGCATGCCGCTTTGTGCTGTCGGATTATGTCATCACATGCTGCAACCAAGAAGGACAGAAACTGAGGCATCTTCACAGGCTCACAGTGTATACTATTGTCACGTGGTTGTGACATCGAAGGAAAGAAGAAAATACAATAAAGCCGATAAAGATGAAACAGCTCGTTCGGCGAACTTGTGCCCAGACGAGAGCAACAACTGCGAGTGCAAACGTCGGTCACCGGTAATCTGATCATAAAAAGAACGCGTTGCCTTTCATGCATGATCTAACCTTCCACTAGCATTACTACTGGTGCTCTTGTAAGCTCCCGATACAAACTTGACTCCTCATGTCTAGCATGTAATCTTGACAGAACAATCTGACACAATCGCAAAGCTCCCCAAACATTGCGACGCGGTGTGTGCCAATTGGTGTTTTACTACTTGAGCAAAACCCAAATACATTAAAACAAAGAAATAACATTGTGTGGCCCTATTGTTCACATCTACATCAATGCCAATGATCATTTGTAATTGTTTCCTTGACCAAATTCAGAAATGCTCAAGCAGCATACCGACCCACAGCCAAAGACTCATAGCAGAGTCATGAACAATGACCTCGCTGCTATCATAGAAATAGGCAAGTGTCCAAGTCTTCAGCTACAAGTACTCAGCAAACAACGACACTGCATAATGATAGATTGACATGATGCCTGTCGTTATACACTTAAATATACAAATTGAATCCTCCACATGATGAAGGATATAACTTATCTGGACTGCAAATTGAGGAACTTGGCAAAGGCCTATCTTCAGCAGGACCACTTCATGTTAATAGAAACCAATATTCATTGAATGTCATGTGTATTTCTAACCCCACTATTACGATACGAGCTGGCACAAGGAAGAAAAAAGCCATATCAGCTGAGTGAAAACTATTCTCAGCTGAGTGAAAATAGCAGCACACATAAGAAAAAAAACGGACTGTAAAGAGCCCTTCGGGTCCACTTTTTTTTTTGTTTCTGTGTATATGAAATTTTCAGTGCACTGATATCTTGCAAGCATGAATATACCTGCACTTTCAGTATACTATACTAGCATCATTTCACTTATGTAGCACTGAAAAAGTGTAGTAACAACTTGAAACTACTACAGTGTGTGAAGGATGACTAACAGAATGGGCCAGGAAACAGACAGGAGTTACGTATATTGTAGTTGACATGAAGTGAAAGAATTGCCTGTCTTGGCCACATAACGCATAAGAGAGACAATTGGTAGTCAGCTAGAGCAAAGAAATGGTTACCAAGAGATGAGAAACACAGTTGAGGAAGGCAGCGAGCTAAGAGTGACGAAGTTATGAAGATAGCAGAGATAAAATGGGATCATCTCACACAGGATAGGTTAAACTGGAATCACTGGAAGATATCTTTGTCCTGCAATCGACCTAAATAGGCTCAAAATAATTACTTCGAGCTCTAGTGGCCAAATAGCTTCATTGCACATAGTTTTTGCAAATGCAAATCTCAAGTCAGGTACCACATAACCAAGAACAGCTACGAAAGTGGAGTAGCACATATTTCTGCGCCAGCAAGACATGCCACTGGATATACAAGACCATAAGTTGACACGCTGGCAAGAGTCGTATTGATCAAGAACATGAATGTGTACACATTCACACCTCAACATAACGACCCCTAATATAATGAGATATTGATAATAATTTATAACGATGTAAATTGCAAATATTCTGGCAATAGATATATTGTTAGAATTATACCTTTATAACCAGTTATGGAATGTAACGAACTTATTTTACTGTAAGGTGCATCTTTGTTATAGTTAGTTTGAGCGTAGATAAATTGTACTGCACTCTCTATGCAGCACAGTTTTGTCTTATGCGTGTGCCTTGCCTCAGTGTACAACGTGGCACATTCGTTGCCAAGTGGCAAGTGACACGCACAAGGTACAGTCGTAATAAACACAACACCTTATCTCTGGAGCACAGTAAGGCTAGCAGCGTCTCACAAGTGATCTCAATCAATGAAGAACAACTGTTATTCAAGATAGGTCGAAAGTGTGCCCTTTTAACAGGGGACATCATAACTTCATCGCATTTGTTATACACAACCGACACTGTAGCTACTGGAACTACAATTCAAGCCACACACATGAATGCCACCCAGTCTAGTTCAAATGATTTGATAAAAAAAAATTTCACGACTCAACTGAAGTACAGATAAATTAAAGTAAGGTCATTCACTGAAACCTTTAGTATAAACTTAACTGCTGGACTAAACTAGCAAAAGTCAGTCTAAATGGGCCATTGTGTTAGCACATACTGATCAGGGCACTAATGGGCTTGCAAAGGCTTACCTATTACTTTGAAAAGAAAGCATTTTGTTTGGGCTTTCAAATGCACTGACAAAATGAATTAACACTAATAGACAAGTTTTGCGAAGTGCATAACCTTCTGGGAAGTTTCTAGCACTTTCTTCTGTTTGTATTTTTTTCACATAGATGTCCTTGCTTCTATGTCTTCCTTAAGTGGTGCTTTATGTTTCACAGATTTGATACAAGCAGGTTTACAATATACTTTTTAATTATACATCGAATGATGAACACTAAGTTTATAAGCTGCACTTGTTTGACCACTACTTCACCACTTCACCTGTATTTTCTACCCCATTATTACTAATACATATCACTAATGCTACAGAGCTTCCGTGCAATTACTACAGCACAGTTGAAAACTACAAATATTGTTCACTATGCTTTTCCTGGCTTCAATGTACGTTGGTTTTACAGTCGAGCCCCTTCATAAAAGACACTGATATAAGAGACAAAGGGGTGTAATAGACACCAGTGTGCCTACATTGAAATACGAGTTGATCAGAAAACGCATTCGTGGTACCCTGCTTATAAGAGACATCTCATATAAAAGACAAGAATCGCTGCCCGAAGCATGTCTCTTATAAAGGGGTTTAACTGTGTTATATTTTGTCAACACAAACATAATCTGGCCAGCAGTGGTGCATTTAATATCTAAGAAATGGCCTTAACTATCACCCACCATTTGGCTAGCAGAAAAATATTTTAAAAACCGACACATATCCATGACGTGGATACCGACGATGGGTCGAGGCAGTGTGCATCGAATCATGAATTGTGGCCTTCTATTTTGTTCTGGTTAACAGACCATTATTTTGTTCTTGTTAAACTTTTGTTCTGTCATATGCTTTGATTGCTGTGAGGCTAAATTTCAGTGTTCTGATGGTGTTGTGGCCTTTTATATTGTTTTTTTTTTTCAGGTTAACAGCCTTTTGATAACCTTTTTTGTTGTCCACAGATGTTTTGGTTCATTTACATGTTGTTGGCATTGCGACTTCGCCCCTTTTCGGGAGTTGTGGCTTTCTATTCTGTTCTGGTTAACAGCCTTTTATTTTGTTCCTTTTATTTTGTTCTGTCATATGCTTTTATTGATGGCTGGTTAAATATCGGTGTTTTTACAGTGTTGTAGCCTTACATTTTGTTTCTTCTGTTAACAGCTAACATTCTGATAACTTTTTTGTTGTGCAGCGATGTTTAGCTTTTTTCCACATGCACCTGCGGTACATCTGCTGTAGACGCCGAATGGTGCACTTTGTGCAGTCTTAAGGGCTTGGCCCATGAAATTTCAGTTGCGTACCTGAAAGCATTTTGGTAACAGCAGGTGCAATGTTTACATCCTGCAGGCACTCGTAAGTGGTGGCATGAAATAGCCGGATGACTGCGCTGTGCTGAATGGCCAGCCAAACACCAAGGCCGGACGTCACCATGCACAGCACAGCTCGCGATGAGTCACTGCTTACTTGGAAAGAATGCTGTAACGAAAAACAATATTCTTCCAGAACTTCTGCTGCAATAAAGTTTAAAACAACAGACACATGCAGCATGAACGTGACTGAAAACCATGCGCTTATCCAAACTGTCAGAAGCACCAATTCACTATAAGTTTAGGTACTACATGCCACTTATCAAAAAAAAAAAACATACTGTAGCATTTATTAGCACTCCAAGTGACTCAATAGCATCACTGCTATTTCAACGTTAACATGCATTGCTTAAATTGTCTAACATGAAATAATCATGAGTTAACGAAGTTGATTTACTGCCCATACCAAAAGGCATGTGAATAAGTTTCCACTGGTTTTTACAGGTATGAATTGGTGGCATGTGTAATAGCTTAAAATGTTCAAGTGGGAAAATACTTTCTAAAGACAACATAATATTCCACTGTGCCTAAGTTTTCATAGGTTCAGATTGTCCTGATCACAACGTATTTGAGAGTCAATTTGCATCTTGCCAACAGCAAAAAAAAACAAAATCTCATTATTTAATTACGACCCATACCCATGTTTAAATATTGCCCATAAGAGTCACAGACAGGGTATACATACCTCTACTTCTAAGGATGCAGTGCTGAGAACCTTGATGTAGTTTTGGCAGCCACACCATAACTTCCCAGCAACGGCCAGCATACGCAGCACTGGTGCGACGCTGCTGCCCACTTGAACTTTCTGAGGATCGCTTGTGTTCCACCCACCTCCTGAAAAGTGCCGTTGCAGTAACTAACAAAGTTCTCCCTGCATAGTGATGTTCACTGCTCACCAAAAAAGTTTAACATGACACGATTCAGACCCAAGCTATATTTGATGCGCTGAGTGACATTTAAAATGACGGCAATAACTGGCATAGACCATGTTGCATGTGACACACTATAGCAGACCCCACTTAGTACGTACTCAAACGTGAAGAGATTATTTTCAAAGGCACAGCCCCTCAACCAACAAAAATGTCAAGCAACCATGTGCCAGAAGCCAGATATGTATTGGTTTGCTCGTGTTTGGCTCATGAGGCAGAGAGTCACTGGCAGTCATGCGAAATAAAGTGTGTCTTATTTGAGACCATTTTGGATCATGCATCTGGCTCGTTTGCATTGCTCGACTCAATTCTACATCATTATACCTTTGTTTTAAGAACAAGTCATTGGCACCCTTGTTTACATTGACAGGAACTAAATGAGACAAAAAGGTACTAATCAACTATGCCATAGTTACAAAAACGTAATTACTAACTTTTGATTATATTAAGAATTGCAAATTCTGCACGACTTTATTAACCAGCATTAGCCTACGATATGAACAGCACTTGCAGTAGCTGTTATAACTGAGTAGTGCTGTCCAAATTACTGTCCTTGAATCCATGCATTGTCAGCTGGCACACTGTATGTAAAAAGTAGCTACTATTATCACATGTCGTTTTAACTGGACTATTCCTTGACATCACATTGCTCTTTCTTTATACACTTCTTTTCAAAAAAACTTGGTGCCATCTTACCAGACTCCCTTCTGTAGATTGCGATTTCTCCACTTGACAATGATACAAATACACGGTTGTCAAGGTATCTGTAAGGCAACAGTATAGTGTGAGGCACCACACCTTCATTACTTTTTGAAAACGCTTGGTTAAAAAGAGACATACATGATGCAATGAACTGCTGCCGAGTGCTGCACTTTCATCTTGTTCTTCTTTATCCTGATGTTATCGTTGCAATTATAAACATGGATGCTGCAAAGAAGAAAAATAAAGAAGCATGGTGAACGTCTTTAAGAAATGCCGTGTCTGTAAGAAAGACAACTAATAGGCTTGTTTGAATGGTGAACTTGAGGTTCAAAGCGAATTAAATGCAAATAGTGATTTTGGTTGAATAATTTCGAATCGAATTCTAATAGTATATATCACATATTATTTAGGGAAATTGGCATATTTGTCATGACCCAACTAACCTTCCCAATGTATATTGAAAATGGATTCAAGGCCTGTGGAAGTGCCATTCTTTTGTGGTTCAAAAGAAGTAGAAATTCAACTTTGAACAGTAGCAAGATTTGACATTCGGTAGAATGCAAGTGATAACCTATAAAATATGTTGCATTGTAAAGTTTATGATACTTTAAGCAGATAAGCCAGTATAACAAGCAATGAAACTTTAAAAGATAATTAGTCGATGTGCGGGTAATATGTTTATTTAACCTTACGGTGGGGCTTCGCAGCAGTGCGAACTTTTCCTGGATATATCAGCTTAGCACTTTTCCACTGCAGTGAAACCACCTTTACAAAAAATTACATGCAGACTTTACATTTATTTGTTCATTTCGAGTACTTCAAAATTTACAATAATTTAACAGTTTCCAAAGCCAGTTTGAATCAAGGAGGATTAAAAAAAATTGCTGGAGTGAAAATGATTTCCCAGGAGTGAAGCCGTGCCTATGGCACGATGCAGCGGCGGCAGCCATCTTACGGAACGGAGCGTTTCCCTCGCATGCCCAATGAGTTTAATGTGGAAACTTTTTCGGGTCACATGATGCTCCAAGTGTGCTTTAGTGTTGCTAGTTTTCCTTAGTGAGCCTCTAATGCAAGGCAAACTTCTTGGGAGATTCAGTTACCCCTACTCGTTTCTGTGTGTTATTTCCTTGGGAGCAACTATCTGTTAATATCGAACTAACATAGCCTTTCCATTAACATATAAAAGCCACTTGATCTTTAAGTGGGCACAACCAGAAAAGAGCATGTTTCCGCCATCTTGGCAGTGGCAAAAGCTGGCTTCACTTCTGCTAGCAAGGCAGTGTGGGAGCTTTCACTCTTGCAATTTTTTCTTTAATCTTCCTTGCTTCGAATACAGTAATATTCGTCCGAGTATCCGAAGCATTAAAATATTTGCGCGAGGCTAACTACTAGCTCATGTCGTGCATCTGCAACACTAACCAATAGCTGTCTTATACGACAGCCTCCATAAGGTTGCTGAGACACAGTCACACACCATATGTTACGTCCGTACATTACAATGACTAAAGCTGTGCTATACAAAATAATTAAGCCCATCTTACCAGCCGTCTTCAGTTCCTAACCACATGGTAGGGAAGTGATTGTCAGTTTCTTCAACTTCTTCCTTTGGCACTTTAGAGTTTTCCTGTGGCTTTGTTTGATGTTCTTCTTCTAGAAATAAAAAGACAGACGTAAAAAGCCGGTGCAGCTTGCAGCTCCAAAATATTGTCGCTCAAGCTCATTTCAAAATATTTTGAGGCAGAAGAATGTGATGATGACATAGCATTGAGTGCATACTTCGTAGGTGGGAGCACTTCAATGAAAGCATGAAAAATTCGTAGTAAACATGGGTGGGTGCTGAAGCCGACGTTTTAACAAGTGGTTGCTTTGAAATGAGAGCACACTACTTAGACGTGGACAGAAAGACAGGGACAAGCGCTTTCAAAACAATCATGTATCACCAACTCGCTTGATCAAATAACAAGTGGATCTGTCTTCTTCAAGGCTCAAACAGTTGCAACCTTGAAAAAGACAGGTCTACTCATCAAAACTTGGCTCCAGCAGCCACCCTCTGTTCACTAATTTCTCATTGCATGAGGAAGTTTTTTTTTTCCTTTCTTCTGGATTTCAATGAAAGCAGTATTACACACATACAAAAGAGACACTAATAGAAATAATTATATAATAAAGTGAGTTCAATCTATCGATTACTTGCATAGACATCTCTCATTGCTTCCTCATATATCACTTTCTTACCCTGCGACCATTGTATGGGAAATGATGAATAAAGCTACACAGAACAGCAAGCAAGCAAGTATAGCTACAATGAGAACTGAAACCAGTTTGGCAGCTTCCGTAAGAGTCGAGCAATAAGAGTCGCGCAATACGTTCTTAAATGTAGTTGCTCCTTCAGCCACATATTCTTATAGGAGGCCTCAGAGTAAATGTGTCACTTGCGCGAAAATATGCGTGCATGATGTTTTCAAGTACGTATATAAAATATTTTTAGAAGCTATCTTCCCGCAATTCAATTCAAATCATGCAAGCTGTCTTATGTCTTCTTGAAACATTATTGCAAAAAGGTAACTTTTGTAATTGGAAATTTGCTGGCAGAGCGAGTATTTATTCGTCCGGTACACTGAACACCAGGATGTAATAGGCACTCGTTGTGCCATACATGGAGAAAAAAAAAATAACAGGAAGCAGTGTCGCATGACGATCTTGAAGCCCAGCCATAAAAAAATTGAACTGGGGCGTGCTGGGATTCTAACAAGAGCACAGAGCCCGGTGAGGCCTCCTTTATTTTTTTGCATGCGTTTCAACGGCCTCTTACACAGAAAGGAACATCAAAATTTTTTGTTCTACCCTTAAAAAGTTCCGCTCAGAGAAACGTATATACTGTTAGGTTGAAAACCTGCCAGCAGCAGTTCTGCTGCTGTTCCTCAGCTTGAACTACTGTTCCAAACAGACGAATTGACATAATTAAACAATTACCTAATTTTCTGGCTCTCTCTGTAAATCAGTCAGTGTTGTTTCCCATGAGATGCAGTGTAACCTAACATGTATAGCCCAACTCTAATTTATCGTCATTACTTGCTCACAAAAGCTCTGCTCTTGCTATTAATGACTAACCCATTATAGTAAGAGAAGCCTGATATTTTTCTATCTAGCTTGACTAAGTATCTTCCTTCGGTGGTGATCCTTTTCATAAATAGATGCAGTAAACATCTAAACACTCCGAGCTTTGATGAAACAAATAGTTTGTTGCATCCTTCAAACAGCGCTTCGTACCTTGAGATTCACTGGTCGTCTCTTCTTCCTCCTCTTCATCTTCACTGGATTCACTGAAAGTGATCGCGTCAAACACCGCATCAAGCATTGCTCACAGACAGGGCCTCAACGTTCAATAAACACCAGACACAGTATGGCAAATTTGAAGACAAAACTGAATGTGAAGAAAAACTGAAATAAAATAGCACCATGTTTCCAGAGGGGCGTCCTGTCTAAAAAATGAAATAAGCGTCTTCCAACCTGTTCATCTACATCACCGAAATAAACCACTTATGCTATCATCTTAAGAATGTACCAGGGGTAGGAAACAATGAGACAACTGTGTTGTTGTTTTGGTTGGCATGGTGACATTTTGAAAGCTTCCCTATGTACAGACCCTAGCAAAAGCACTTCCTTGTTTTGACTTCACCTGCTGCAGCATACAGGTTATAGAGAATTTCCCAAATAACTTTCATAAGTTAGTAGTTCGATAGTGTATCACCGAGTATAGTGACATAGAAGGGTTAGAGCATCAGGATCTTGCTATCAGCAAAGTTAAAGCACGATAAACACAACAGCTAATGAAGTTTCATTGTGCACAGTGTGCCAATAAGAAATGAAAAGGTAGATTTATGTGTTCAAGCCAGTTATTTTATTCATTTTAATATAAAATTTACAAAAGCTGCTTTCCTGCTTGATGGCTATATATAGTCAACAACAGCACATGAGGTTTTGATCTAGAACATATATGCAAGATTAACTGTATGATTAGAAGATTAAGTGCTGTCCTTAGTATGGACACGCTATACTCACAGAATGAAATGGTGAAAATGGTTTACATAGTACTGGAATGAAGCTGAATACCCAGTAAGCAAGGTTACTAGGGAGTGCTGGGTTAAAATCCAACAGACTTGCTTGCTAAAGGTGATACAAACCTTGCCTAAATGTTAGGACCGAAGATTAGTAGATGTAACACTAGCTAACCTCTTCAGGGTCAATGTTGCACGTGAACATCCAGCGCTGACACTTTCGAGATGGTCCATTCATGTAATCACTTGAGCGTTAAAGTGAACCTTTTTTTTTCGTTTCTCTAGCTTGGCATGTGTTTCCACATTGCGAGAATACATGGAGTTTTTGTTTCTTCTGTGATGTCTCTCAGCTTTTTTTTTTTTTTTTTTTACTGTGGTGCACTAGTCATCGACTGCACATCCGGTCGCACGCAGCAGCTAGTTTTAGTTTCATTCTTTGAGTGGTTCCGACTTCTTGCGCCAGCAAAGCTGATGGCTATTTCATTTAGAATGGCGCAAATGGTGACCGCTCTGTTACTCACTTGCTTAGTGCTACCCAGGGCAACTTTTAATAGTAGTGTACAATTTGAGTTTCACAAGAATGCAAGTGTTACAAGTAAAATATGTTACACTTTGAAGTTTACTATCCTTAAATCATATAAGAAGCTGGCTTAAAAGCTTTTAAACTGAAAGGGGAAGCATCGATGTCGAGGTAATATGCTAATTTAACCTTGAAGTGGGGCTTTGCAGCGGCATGTATTTTCCTTGGATAGGTGTGTTCATGGTATAGCAGCCCTCTATCGTAGTGAAACCACCTTTACAAGAAAGTTACATGCGAATTAATATACATCTACTTGTTCATTTCAAATACTTTGAAGTTTCCAATTACTTAAAATTCAATTCAAAGCAAATTAGAATACAGTAGTGCTCATTCGAAAATTCGAGGTGCTCTAATATTCGTACAAGCCTACATTTGACAACATTTTCACTTATTTTTGTACGTCTGTGAACTATGTTTGTTGGAATGCATCATTTTTAAGTCATATAAGTTTTTTTTTAAATAATCTGGCTAATAGTACTCATGAATCAGCCATGTATACTTAAAAACACAAGCTATTTTTGTGACTTCATGGTCATCCAAAAGGAACTGTAACAATTTCTTTCTGAAATGCATTTGTCTGAAGAACTTATTTAATACAACTTTCATAACTTAGGCCTAAGCTCACACAATTGATGTTCCACGAGAATCGCACATCAGCGAAACTGAAAGAGAATGCGTTTCTCACCTGTCAAGTTGGATATTGCCATTGTTGTTTGGCTGAGCTGCTGTAGGCTCCTGCTCTTTACTCTCTGCGTCTAAGCTGGCGAGCGCATTTGATTCAGGTACAAGTGACTTCCGGCGTCCCATTGACGACAGCCTGCACAGAAAACACAGCCAAAATAAATTGGAAAGTTTCGTAAGCGGGTAATCTTTGTATGCATATATTAGGCACTGGTACAAGGAGATGCCTCTTTGATAGCACAGCTTGCTACATTGTGCAGTATTATGACAGGGTAGGAGAATTTGTGATTTTGTTCTCTTATACCATGTTCAAAGGCATTCCAAACAAATCTTGATACATGAAGTAGGTACAGCTTGCTTCATGAAACTGGAGAGCCTTATTCCAGCAGGGTTAACCATGCTTTGTTAAATGTTTAATAACAGCTGCCCTCAGGTAACAGCGACATTTCATATTTGAGTTTTCATTTAGTTCCCAGATGCACACTACTAACGGATTGAAATGGGACAATTTAGGCCTAAGTAATGCACATGTTTACATTTCTACAATCATCAGCTTGGATCATAATTGGTTAATTTTGACTCAAATGCCCACATAAATCAGTACCAACATTATCTTAAGAAACCAGATTCATTGCGACATGACTTAGTTATTATGAGCTATTGCACATACAAGCTGTTAAACTAAAAATATTTGATGTCGCTATAAAAATGCACAAGCATACTGTACAGAGCATTTATTATACTTAATAATGCAAACTGCTTAAATGCATCCTTGCTTCTCTTGCAGAAAGTGCTCGTGATTCTGGATGAGTTTTCTCGAATGTGGGAGCTGAAAGCATCTTTCTTTCAAAGCATTCAATGTTTACTCATTGCAGCCATTGTTGCATAAAAATATGCCATTATATGTGTCTTTGTTGTTCAAGATGGGTATGATTGAGTCCTTATGCATACATTGTTCAATAGCAAAAATAAAGAAAGAAACTCATATGGCATAGAGAATGTAAGATTATCAATGTAGGTACCTGAAAGCAAAGTGACTATGTATTGATAAAAATTAAATCACCTACCAAACATAAGATATGCTGCTCATGCCAATGCTTTAACAAAAAAGTTCTCCTTGTTGAATATCATATTTACACGAATGTAATGGGCGTTCTTTTCAAAATTTCTCTGAAGCGATTTCGGGGTCCGTGTTATAATTGAAGCACCTCAAATCGTGCCTTGGTGGTGCCCCCCCACTGGTTCCTTAAAATGGCTACAACAAACCTAGCAGTCTTTCAACCTTGCGCCGGCAACATATGCACGCTGGCAAAATCGAATTCAATCCAATCCAATCTTATTGTTTGCGACGTGCACATGGCGTCGTATTTTGCGGGCGGTTCATTTCCTTTGTGCTTCCGCGACCTCAGCTCGAGCAAATGGCAGTGCGACGAGTTCAGTACGAAGCCCACTTTAAGAGAAATGCAATACTGATGGCTGAGGAAATCGGGAACTCAGCCACGGCTGGACGGCTAGATGTGGAGGAATCTACTATCTATATGTGGAGGCTCCAGCATGAAGAGCTCTTCATGGGTGAGCCCGGCTGAAAAGGCTTCCGTGAACAACGTTGTGGCCGTCACACAGAGCTCGAAAAAAGGTGGCGGGGTTTGTAATTGAACAGTGAAATTGCCTATTGGGGGTCAAAGAAAGCCCGAGATGTAGCTAAAGCCCGAGATGTAGCTCGAGAGACTGGAATCCCGCGGAAGAACTTTAAGGCTTCACGTGGATGGGCACAAAAGTTCATGCGAGGAAATGAATTATCCTCTGGCGAACAGCGTCGATAAGGCAGAAGCTGCTAGCAGATTGCGAAGCAAGGCTAGTGGACTTTCAACGCTATGTGCTCGACCTGTGCCGCTCATCGCAAATACCGTTGGGGCACATTGGCAACGCGGACAAGACTCCCATTTTCTTGAACATGCCTATGTCAAAGACTGTCAGCGAAACAGGTGCCTCCCAATTTCACATAAGGACAACAGGCAACAAGAAGACGCGGCTAATCGTGATGCTAGCCTGCTTGGGCGCAAGTTGCCGCCATACATCATTTTCCGGCGCAAAACCATCCCGAAAGAGCTGTTCACCAGGGATGTGAATGTTCGCTGCCAAGAAAAAGGTTGAATGGACACTCCGCTTATGCTTGACTGGGTCAAGACTGTGTGGTGCCGACGGCCAAGTGTGCTCCTCCACCTCGCCTTCATTCAAGTTTTCGACTCATTTAGAGGTCACTTGATGCCCGAAGTGAAGAAGCTGATACAGGAAACTCCGACGCAGCTCGCCGTTATTCCCGGAGGTATGACGTTCCATGCTGCTGCCATTAGACGTCTGCCTGAACAAGCCATTCAAGGATAGAATGCGGCAGCTGTACGGAGAATGGATGCCATAGGATCGGGCTTTGACACCTATGGGTAGGATAAAGCGACCTAGCGCCGCAAAGATTGCCGAGTGGGTGTGCGCAGCTTGGTACAACCTGCCGCACGACATGATAGTTTGCGCGTTTAAAAAGTGCTGCATATCGAACTATAAAGATGGCACGGAGGATGACTTCATCTGGGAGGAAGGAAGTGACAAAGAGGACTTGACCACCGGCGATGATAACGATGAAAAAGACGAATGAACAAAACTGAGTGAATATTTAGAAACTGGGATGTCTTTGCCACTACCATGTGCCGCAAATAAAGATACTTTTTTACATTCGTGTTTTTTTTTGGGGGGGGGGGGGGGGGCACAGAAAAGTAATTTTTGCGTTACAATTATGGTTGCGTTACATTTGAGTAAATACGGTAGCTCCAATAATATTACATGTTTAATGGCTTCCAGTCAGTTCAAGCCTCGATTATTCCCTTATCTTCTATCTCGTTTCAATACAACAAGTAACAAAGACCAACAAGGTTAGTACAATAATACATGTCCTATAAATTCGGATAGTTGCCTAATAACACACTAAGGGGAAATCTGGCACTATTGTATATGAGAGCTGCAACATATGGTGCTTCAGCTAACAAGGGAATAATGGGTAGCATATGGATTTGTGTAAGCTTCATTCTTTTGACTTTGTTTGGCTCT
Source organism: Rhipicephalus microplus (assembly GCF_043290135.1). Lineage (NCBI taxonomy): Eukaryota > Metazoa > Arthropoda > Arachnida > Ixodida > Ixodidae > Rhipicephalus > Rhipicephalus microplus. Next base: position 276,144,901 of record NC_134701.1, on the reverse strand, counting down.
GTGTCACCTACAGCTGCTTCTGGCAAAGTTCAGCAAACACTCAGCAGTTCCAATACACCACCTTGACCTTTTATGCTCAACAATACAAATCGGGTCACAAAGTTCACAATGACCCTTTGATACGAAATGAACATCAGAACGTAACAACAAACAAAGCTACAAGTGCGTTCAAAGCTACGAGCACAAAAATTAGGCAAATCTATGTACTACGTACTCATAATTTCATGGTGGCGGAATGAATGATCAGGGCGCGTGCGCTCTAGTTCCCTCGAGTAACTATTGTAGGAAATCTTATGGTTCAACTTCATACCACAAAAGCGGAAGGAATTTCTAAAGCTGTGGATCAGATAGGCTAACTCTGCCAATTAAGGGTTTCTCCTTGCTTTCACTTCATTGTGTTTGTGTATCGAGTGCATGACAACGACAGGCTGCTCACACTGGGCTAGCCGCCGGGATGGAAGCGATGCAGAGAATGCGGGCATTGCAGACACCGTTGCAGGACATGACCGTGGGCTCCGGCTGGAGGCTCAACACGCACACTTGGCCAACGTAGCCATCGCTGTTGCAGACCCAGACGTCTCGCAGGCCATGGGCATTGAGGCCCAGGGTGGCCACTGCGCACGTAAACTGCAGTCCCGCCCGAGTCTTGCGGATTGGCACAGGGTGCAGGAACTCTGGGGGTGGCCGCCGGTCTGTGGACAGCGCTGCACGCACAATTACAGTCTATCAGTGTCAAGAATTCAAGGTATATGTAAATGGCTTTTCAAGTAGCGATAAAGTATAAGTTAGCTCTTTAAGAATATTTTGAATTCAGTGGTCACTGGTGCCAAACGAAAGAATTACCTAACATAATATTGTTGAATTTTACATCCCACAACCATGATATTGACCCGTGTCGATATTACGAGAGACACGATACTGGACGGCTCTGGAAATTTCAACCGTCTGAGGTTCTTTATTGTGCACTTAAATCAAATAAGTGCACGAGTTGTTAGAATATTGCCTCTATCATAATGCGGTTTCCCCAGCTACACTATAGCATTGGACCCTACAACCTTCGATTCAGCAGTCGACCACCACAGCAGGTAATGGTTTAACTAGAATCAAGGTAGCTACAATCAGTTCACTTATGAAGTCTACATACTAAAGCAATACAGAAGCTACGAAAGAAGTACCATATTTACTCGCGTAATCCTCGCACTCGCATAATTCTCGCACCCCCCACATCGCCCAACAAAAATACGATTTCTTTTTTTCCTCGAGTAATTATCGCACCCCCGAAAACTGCCGCAATAATGTCGTCTTCTCGTTCCAGCCACTGATGATGATAGCACGCGCCATCTGGAGCAATCTCTTAACCATCAAGCGTACTATTGCACAGATATTCAATCAAATCCAAGCCTAGCCAAAGTGGCCAGTGCGCGTTGGGCCGCGTTTTGTATGCTGTGTCGGTAATCTTGTCACGTTATGAGGCGATACTGAAGCTACACGGCTGCTTTCAAGTTGAAAGTGATAGATCATGCACTAAACGGCAACAGGGCCGCCGGTAGGCCCTTCGGAGTCTACAAGTTTTGTGTTCGCTACTGGTGACGGCAGCTGCAAGCCACCAAGACGTGTTGGGCCTGCCGTGTGCCTAAAACTGGGATTGATGGTAAACTTTAATTCTTCATGAGGAAACTGCGGACGATTCTGTTAAATAGCCATCAGCCCAATAATGACATCCTACACTTACCTTTTGAGGGCTCCTGTTGAGCAACGAAGGCTACCACTACGCACGCAACGTCCACAAGCTTTGCGTATGGTATTCTAGTTCTGGACTATTTGCTTCCACTTCTTGTGTCTCAAATAAATCTTGTACAGTGTTAAGCCTCTGCTTTTATTGTTGAGGTAAGTTTTAATTAATACTTCTTAAAGCTTGCTGCTAGTTGCTGGTGTGAGAATCCCGATTTGCGGCCACTTCGTTCTCTTTTTCACTCTGTACGTTTTCGTGGAAAGTTTTCCCCGCGTAATTCTCGCACCCCCCAACTTTGCATCGGTTTTCCGGCAAAAAAAGTGTGAGAATTAAGCGAGTAAATACGGTAGTAGTGCTAGGCTCCACATTAGTTTGTCCACTCTGAGGTTATTAACATCTATTAAAATTGTAGAACATGGGCAATTAAATTAATATTAAACGGCCAATTGAAATATCTGCAAATGGAATAAGTAACGTAATTAGAAAAATGAAACTCTCATCTCCAAGTGGAATTGATAACATCAACAGCAAAATACTAAAGAATACACAATTTATAATTAGCACAGCATTTCAGCTGCTCTTCTCTCAATCATTTTCACAGGGACAGGTGCAATGTGATTGGAAACTTCCATTGTTCAAAAATGGCAACAAAGCATCTCCATATAACTACCAGCTCATATCACTTACAAGTGTCCTATCGAAAATTATGGAGCACATTTTATTTACCTACATCATTAATCACCTCCAACAGCACAACTTCATTCACCCTTCCCAACATGGTTTTCGAAAAGACCTGTCGTGTGAAACGCAACTTGCTGCCTTCATCCATGACCTGCACACAAATCTTGACCGGAACATCCAAACTGACGCCATATTTCTTGACTTTGAAAAGGCTTTTGCTAAAGTTCCTCACCACCGCCTTATGACCAAACTTTCTTTGCTTAATCTCGACCCATTCGTCTTGTCCTGGATTAATAACTTTCTCACTGACAGAAAACAGTTCGTCGTCATAAATACAGCTAGGTCTCAAATCTCTCCCGTCCTATCAGGTGTTCCCTACGGAACAATAATTGGCCCCCTGCTTTTCCTGATTTACATCAACGACCTTCCACACTGTATTACTAACAACATAAGATTATTTGCCGACGATTGCGTTATTTACACAATAATCGCTAGTCATGAAGATCAAATAGCTTTACAAGCAGACCAAACAGCCGTTCAAAATTGGTTCCACAAGTGGCAGATGAGTTTAAACATTTCTAAATGTAGATCAGTGTCTTTTCACAGACGCACTAATCCGTTAAAGTACAACTACGCCCTACATAACAGTTTTCTACAACCAACTAGCTCGTATAGATACCTTGGAATACATATCTCAAGTAACCTATCATGGACCCTCCACATCAATCACGTCATTTCAACAGCTAGTAGATCTTTAGGTTATATCCAAAGAACTCTGAAGTTTGCTCCCAGCCACTTAAAGATATTAGCTTTCACCACAATAATACGACCCAAATTGGAGTATGCCACAGCAATTTGGGTCCCACACCAGCATTATCTCATCCAAAACCTAGAAGCCATCCAAAACCGCGCTGCCAGATTCGCCTTTTCTGATTACTCATCGTTCACCAGTATAACAGACTTAAAGAAACGTGCCGAATTCATTTCTCTTAGTCAACGCCGAAAAACTGCGTGGCTCGTATTATTCCACAAATTCTATCACGCATCCCCATCCAGCATTTACGTCACCCAACGCCCCTATTTCTCTGATCGTTGTTGCAACACTATGCAAGTACATTACCCTCGTCCCAAAACTACCACACTTGCAAAATCTTTTTTCATTCGGACAGCTAAGGAATGGAACGCCCTACCAGATACTATTGTTAGCATTCAGGATGCAGAAGCCTTTAAAAATTCTCTGTCAACCACCACTGAACCGTAATAAAGTTTTTTTCGGGTGACTTGCAATGCTAATTCTTGTGTAATGGTTTCTAGTGTCATCTTCCTAGTATGGCGAGTATGTATATTTTGTGTACTTGGCAATGTTTTGTACCTTATAAGTGGTATCTTTTGTAACTGTAAAATGTTTTTATCTAGAGTCCACAAACAAATGTACCTGTTAACCCCCCTCCCCCTCTTTTTTTTTTTTTGTTTGTTTCGGCCACTTCAGCTATATCCTAAAATTTCTATTTCTTTTGTTTTCTTGCACATCCAACTTTGCCTTTACCCATGTCCTGTAGACCCACCCCTCATGTAATGTCCCTTCTGTTAGGGACCCTTCAGGAAAAAAAAGTATGCATTCTGCTAGCAATATAGTAGCGCGACTTCTACAACAAGGAACAAATCCCAAGACCTCATGAAATACCACAACACCCAATGATCCATAACATCTGGTCTTGATGACCTAAGCAGAGCTTAGACAATGCACAATGCCCAGAGAAGGCAACTAGTAATGCAACTACCTGTATGATGATACGCTGCACAAAGAATCAGTTTAGGTTTGCAGTATTAAACTCGTGCACCAATATTGTCAGAGTTTGAGAATTGTGCCACTCACCAAGTTTCTGCTTGGCTTCGTTGAAGGCAACTTCCCACGAAGACCGTTTCTCAGTGGAAGGGAATATAATGGCTATGTTTTCAACACCCTCTCTGTAATATAAGAGAATCCTATAAAGACTCTGGGTCAAGGTGTTCACAGCTCTTTTTCATGCTGCAATAAGCAAATTTACTCTGAACTGCAATAAGCGTAAATTCACTCTGATTTCAGACTTTATTTGCTTGAAGCACTTACGGAGTGGTTACTGAAAGCTGCAGGTTCAGCAGTTGCAAGTCATAGCTCTGACGCTCAGCAAGTTGCTTGTTCAGGCAATTTGTGATTTCTTTCACTGCATCATCCAGGGTCTATAAAAACAAAATGTCATATTGTCAATTTAGTATTTGCAAGTGATGCTGAAAAAGGTCAACTGTGGCCTCCAGTACAATAAACTGTGAGGTTTATCAAGCATTCATCACTTGACAGCTATTAAAGGGACACTAAAGGCAAATATTAAGTCGATGTTGACTGCTAAAATGGCACTCCAAAAACCTCGAACAGTGGATACGTGGGGTTTAACGTCCCAAAACCACCATATTATTATGAGAGATGGCGTAGTAGAAGGCTCCGGTAATTTTGACCACCTGGGGTTCTTTAACGTGCACCCAAATCTGAGCTCACGGGCCTACAGCATTTTCCCCTCCATCGAAAGTGCAGCCGCCGCAGCCGAGATTCGATCCCACGAACTGCGGGTCAGCCGTCGAGTACCTTAGTCACTAGACCACCGCGGCGAGTCATGCTCCAGAAACCTTGTAGTGCTACTTTTGTGCCAAGGAAGTGCCTATTTTAAAAGAAAATCCCGTTTTAGTTTCCCGTGTCATGTTAGCGCACCTCAAATCTCCCGCCTGAAAGTGGTTCGTCTAACATCACTGTTGCTGTGCACAACGCTGCCCAGCTTTGCTGCACGACCGCCAACACTAGTAGCAGCAAAGCGAAAGTAGTGGGAACCACACCAGCAACAAGAGCCAGTGAGCAATTTTCTGCAATCTCGGAGACCATAGTTCTGCTTGCTTGATTAAACTGGGCTCTGCTGATGACACCACCTATCCAGCCTAACTTGGCGAAAACAGAATTTTCTAAACACTCGCACCATTCCCCATAGTAACCCCAGGCAGTTCTTTTTCTTTCTTGGGAACCTTCGAAGCAAAAACTTTGGTCTGTCTGTCCCCTGTTACCACGAACTGGGTAGTCTAAACAGCACCAGACGATACCCCGAACGGCTGACCCCATTTGCAGCGCCCACCAATGTTGCTCCAGATTCAGCGTTTATACGTCTGTGATTGTCAATTAAAAAGCAATTATTGCACATATCTGAGGCACCATAACAACACGTATATATTCTGAATGTGCGTCTTTTACTAGAAAATACATGCACAAGTAATTCTAAGGACTGTAGCATTAATTACACTGTGCTGACCATGCAACGCTTGCACGAAAAGGCGAGTGTTTCCAACGCTTTGCTAAGACGAGACGGTGGTGGCACCGACGCGTTGCCTTGCGTTATACACTTTATCACCTCTGAGACGGGCGCGCACACCCGTCTCAGAGCCACGAGCTTCATTTTCCTAGAAAACTGCCAGATGGCGCCGATGTTTCACGTGTGACGTGACTTGATGCACTCGTTCGCCTCCGCTGCACGCTCGAGGCACTTTAACGCAGCGCCTCCAGAATACCATTCACCAATTTTCTTGCGCAGAACATCAAATAAATGATTTGTTCACTTTTTCCACGCGCAAAACCAATGTCATCTTTCAAATGTCGTGTCGTGCAAATGTCGTCAAAAGACGACATTTGCAGATTACATGCAAATACTGGGCCAATTTTTTTTTATAAGTCAAACAGACTTATAAGTCAAACATACTTCTTTTTATTGGTCAAACAAGCAGCATTTTATTACGTGTCTTGATGCCTGAAAGGGTCTTTTTTATTGCAGATAGTTTGATTACTAGTGATAAATTGTAGTCAGGCGCTCTCATGTCATCGGGATCCCTTCCAAAATATTCCATTCATGGGGCCCGTCGTGTGGTACATTTAGCATAATTTCTTGGTAAGTGGGACGCTGCTGTAGATAATATTGCCGTTTTAGACGTTGTCATACTTTGCGCTTTCACTCTGACATAAATTGTTATTTGCCTTTAGTATCCCTTCCAAGAAGTTTTGTACGCAGGACAAAGTATTCCCAGCAATAGTAAGCATCAGCATTGTGATTGAACACACCTCAAAGAGGGTTCTAAAAATAACGGGTACATTAGTTTGTGCAGTGCAGCACACAAGGTCAATTTGCAGATGACAAACAGTTCACAGTACAGATTCACCGTCTCTATAACAGGCAATTTTACTTACCTAGACATTGCCACTCCAACATTCACTAAGAGAACTGCTTCTCTGGTACAGTATTTGCGATGAATAAACTGAGGTTTTGATTTAGGACTCACAAGATCGGCACACACTACACTCAAGCATGGTGTTTAATAAGAATTACACTAGTATTGTAGACATGGATAATGTGCACAACAAATCTCAGTGTTCTCAAAAATTAACTGCTATCGATTTCACCGGTTGAAATTTTCTTTTCATACCTGGTGAGGGCAGTTCAGTCGAGAGGCAAGCTCGGATATCTGTGTTATAACCGACATGTCTTCTTCCAAATTTTCTGCTTCTCGTATGGCTTTCTTAAGTCCCACATCAGCAGCTGAAAGTGAATGTCATCTTTCATTAACAACCGAGTTACCTTCATGTATAGTACTAACTGCCAGAGAATGTGATTGCTGGTTTATTAATACAAAATTGGCCACGAGTCAAAATTGTATTTTCTATATAATAGGAGGAGTTTCCTTAACATTAAGGAGCACTAAAGAAGCACAGAAGGTAAAGCAACAGCAAGAATCACGGCATTTGACACAGGCACAATGTTTTTCAACTGTTGAGATTGCAGCTTCCGTCCTTGTTACACGTTTTATTCTTGAACAATGTCCCAGTTTGAAAAACCATGTTTTAGAGTTTAAGCCCCACACCATCCCTTGCCCAGTTTCGCACAATTGACGCAAGCTCAGGCAGCCTATAATTCTTCAAACTTCTCAGCATACTTAAACGTAAAACTTTCATGTCAGAAAACTCGAGCTATCAGAGCCATGTTATATTGTTATGTTGCGTCTGAATAGACCCTCTTGTAGACGGTAACAATATACATATAGAAACATGTAGCTCCAACAGAAAATCACGTCCGCATTATTGAAGCTACATGACCTGACTAATATTACACACTTGTATTCTTCAACAACACAGGACCTGCTTACTGCCAGATACAACTTAAACTTGTCCCATTTTCATGCCACTTTAAAGAGAAACACCATAAGCATGTTTATTGTACTCCGTACTGAAATATAACTAGGCAGTGCTAATCACCAAACAATACAACATAATAAATATTATTATTTAGAATACTAGGTATAATGAACAATGATCGTTATACTGCTCTGTGTCTATTGTCGTTACATCCCATTATAGCACTGATGGTCTTTCTTTGTTATGCACCAACAACACCAGTTCAATAGCGATCCCAATGAAGTACAAACATATAAATTTACTTCAAGTGGTAGCACGAGCAAAAAGAAGCCTTCAAGATGAAATCAGGCCATTATTTTCCTCTGCTACTTGGAACATTATAGCTGAAAAAAAATAAGAAAGAAAAAATAAGAACTCACATTTCAAGATGTCCAGGTTGTCAAGGGAAAACCTAAGCAGCAGTTTGTACTTGTTCATATCAAACACAGAGAATCCAAAACCAGCGGGAGAACTCCTGCACACAGACAAAAATATATCAGGCACATCTTGTTCTAATTCTTTGTTACGAATACTAACTTTCCAGTGTATAATAACTCAAAAAACTGTTTTAGTGATGCTTTTAGCATAATAGTTCCGACTGTTTTTTGGTGAACGCTGCTGTTGTTTGTAATTGATCCAAATGACACAAGTTTGCTTATCACGTCACTTTATCGCCAAACCAAGGTGTTCCTTTTTTTTCTATCCACATTTGTCTTGGCTTAACATGCAAATAAATGAACATGACTCTTATAAACAAATGAACAAAACCCTTATAAATAAATGAACATTACCTCTAGTGTCCATGGCACTGATGAGCTTATTTTAGATGACGTGATCTCTGACTTATGCCGTAAAAATGCTATGCAATGTGAACGGTATCGTAAATGTGGTATTAAACAAAATTACAGCACGACTGATTTAATTATTTAGTATGATTCATCCTTCTTCATAAGTGAAAACTAATACCACTTAATGATTTATTTATTTATTTATTTATATATTTATTTATTTGACTTGCATGCCTACCTATCTCCGAGCTTTGAATTAATCTATCAGCATTCAATGGGGTGAAGTTGAAACCTTCATTCTCATTCTCCACATGCTTTTTCTTCAGTTCCTTTCAATTTATGCACAAGAAGCATGTATTTTCAACTTTAATCGGACAATTAGTTTGAAGTTTTCTGATTTATAAAACATACTGCTCACTGAAGTGAAGCCATCATAACTTGCTAATGAATGCACACCATCCTGTAGCTTACCACAATCTACATAACTAGCCCAGTCACTGGGTCAGTGGGCAATTGAACATGTGAAGCCAGGAGTGCTAGAGAAATAATACGCTGTACCAAAATAGGAGGGAAGCAAGCTTAAGTAACGAAGCCTCTAGTAAACCAAAGAGCAGGCTATACATGCTGGCCCGTGCTTTTTACACTATTCCACAAGGATGCAGCAGTCCTGAATCATGATAGGAGAAAGCACTGCACTACATTTTATAAAGCTGCTGTCACTCTATTCTGCCACTGATTATTGATATTTCTCAGCAAATAGGAGAGGAGGAAGTAGCCAGGGAAATACTCTTCTTTTTCTTAAAGAAGTGATCCTGCCTAGGTGTTTTTTTTTTCTCAGCACTGAAAACAACATAAAAAGTCAGCAAACAAATGCTCGAGGCTATAAATAATAAATTATTCTCTTTGGTGGCATAAGACCAGCCATGCCAAACTTCACCACAACACTAACTTCCACCAGCTTCCACATTTGTACAGTTGTTCCAGCTTGTCACAGCAGACAAGTGACTGGTCAATTTCATGTGCTGTTTCCATTAATCTCTAAATAGCCCGGCGAGTGAACAAGTACAACCAGTCATATGCTTGTAAGTTTTCATTAAAAAAGAGAGAGAGAGAAAAAAAGGCTCACGAAGAAGGCGACGTTTTTCGCATTGTCCCACTCTTTCTTTTGATGCTTGTGATCAGCAAAAGGTCGGAAAACAAGAAAAGGCATCTGTCTTTTTTTGTGCCGAGGCCACCCTGTAAGAACGTGGATAGTGAAAAGCGTTATGAGGCACTGCCGACCTTCGATTCTACCGAGCTCAAAATATTTAGCCATCTGTGACCAGAAGAAAGAAAGAAAGAAAGCCACTCACAGGTATTGTCACAAAGTCGTAACGAATAAATGTTCGATCTGGCTGGACGAGCTGCAAAAAAAAAAGCAGAAGCACATATAGAGGTTGATTTTTTTTGTGTTCAACAGTGCACACAGAAAGTATGACAAACACATCAGATGAGATTTGAGGAGCAAAAGGCTAAATAAGTGAATAAATATCAGTGACATCAGCTGTGGATCCGAAACATATTGGCATTAGGGGGAGGGGAACTTAATACTGACATTTTTCGACCATAAAGTTCTGTTGTAGTGCTGCACACTTACACCTGTGGTAAAGCATATAGAGTACAACAAAATATCAGTATTATAAATAACATGCATGCAGCATTGTCAATTTTGAAATATGACTGAGCAAATCTAAAATCATTTGGTCATGCTTCATTTCATCAGTTTACTGACAATGCAATATTTTCAATGCAACTTACAGTATGAAGTTTAAGTGAAAGTTAATCAATGCTTGCATTGCACGAGCTTACTGCACAGAGTGGGACTTAGTTTGCCTGTTTATATTCAGTCATAGCAAACAAAAGAAGATAGCAGATATAGCACCATTGAATCAAATATTATTGCACATGCAGTTTTCAGGAATTCTATAATAAAATATTATATATTGACAGATTGAGAAAGAGGTTTATGTATTTATTAAGTTGTTGGCACTTCACCTAAGAACCTTGATGTGTGATCTTCTTCCAGTCAGCCGCAGTTTCCCAGTTTAAAAATAGCAATAGAGCTAGCCACACGTCCAACTGAATGCTTCGATTCACTATAGAAACGGCTAACAAGTTGTCAAATATAGCTCTTATGTATTACAGTATGAAGGCGGGCTTTAATGGTAACGCTTATGGTTTATCATTGTTGTAGCAAATTCACACATTCACTCTTACGATAAGGCCTAACTGCGGGTTTGCGTGGCTTTCGTTGTGCGAATACTGTGGAAAAAAAGTTGCGTTTCCTGGCAAACGGGAAGGAACTACTCACATCAATGACACCCTCGATGAGCTGCTCAATATCACGGACCCTCTGCTGCATCTGCTCATGCTGAAACGCCTCTCGCTCCATGCGGTTGATCTTGAGGGCCAGTTCGTGCACTTCTTTCTGTGCAAGTACCAGCAGCTGGTGGTCAGGGTGGTCATGCTGCGTGTGCTTTATCAACTCCTGAAAAAGTGATGCAACAGCAAAAATTTATGACAGGGGCTCGATAGTGGGCATCAGCAGACAGGTGAAAAAATGTGAACTCGCTTTCATCCCTAATTAACACTAGCAGTTGCCTGCCACCCAAGCTACACTAGCTCTCCCCTTAGCCCTTGACAAGATGCTACACGACCTTGCACCCCCAAGACAAAATCCTGCCGATGTTCATGTGCTTGACATGTGTTTTGCAAACGAGAATTAACTTTTTCATAGTGCAACCAGAAATTAGCAAGAAAGCGGACAAGTTAATGGTTGCTCATTGTATAATTCACTCAACACATCAAACAATGATAAGAGAATGCACCAAAAAATAAACAAGTACACAGCTACAGGAATGAAGAGGTGTGCCTTATGTTTCAGGCTTGATATATTAATATTGTTGAAAATACATGCATCAAATGGCCCCCGCTTACCTTACATATATTTAAAAATATCTTGCAGACACCTGTTATAACTGGGCAAAATTTGGGAGTACCATTGTCCCTTTTAGACATGGCCAGCAAGGAACTGTCTCTATATATATTAAATTGTACTTAAAGGACATTATCGCCGGGCACTTGATATTCAATTGCAACAAGCGTATTCCGCTAATACACTGATTTGTCTCTTTTATTATCATTATTCCTAATTGAATTGCAATTCATTATCTATTTATCCTGCCTGAACTCATTCATGTTCAGTTTTATTGCGATAGCAATTATATGGACACTCTCGGCTGGATTTCGTCGTCGCCGGCGTCAGCGTGGAGGCGGACGTCAGCATCGATGGCATGCACCGTATATGCACGCATATATATATAAACGCAAGAAAGAAAGAAATTGCAAAAAAACTCCGGCGCACGAACGTGGGACCTCCGCGTTGTGTATGCGAGGCGTTAACCACTGAGCCACCGAGAGGTACCTCCTTCAACGTCCAAAAAGCAAGCCATTCATCATCGTCGTCAGCCCGAGTACGTCCACTGCAGGACAAAGGCCTCTCCCATGTTCCGCCAGTTAACAGGTCCTGCGATTGCTGCTGCCAATTTATACCCAAAAATTTTTTAATTTCATCTGCCCACCTAACCTTCTGTCTCCCCCCAACCCACTTGCCTGCTCTGGGAATCCGGTTACTTACCCTTAATGACCAGCGGTTATCCTGTCTACGTGCTACATGCCCGGCCCATCTCCATTTCCTCTTCTTGATTTCAACTATAATATCCTTAACCCCCGTTTGTTCCCTAATCCACTCTGCCCTCTTCTTGTCTCATAAGGTTACGCCTACCATTTTTTCTTTCTATTGCTCGCTGCATTGTCCTCAATTTAAGCTGAACCCTTTTTGTAAGTCTCCAGGTTTCTGTTCCGTAGCTAAGCACCGGCAAGATACAGCTGTTATATACCTTTCTTTTGAGGGATAGTTGCAATCTACCTGTCATAATTTGAGAGTGCTTAAAAATGTGCTCCACCCCATTCTTATTCTTCTAGTTACTTCAATCTCGTGGTTCGGCTCCACAGTTATTACCTGCCCTAAGTAGACATAGTCTTTTACATCTTGAAGTGCACTATTACCTATCTCGAAGCGCTGCTATTTTCCGAGGTTGTTGTACATTACTTTCGTTTTCTGCAGATTAATTTTAAGACCCACCTTTCTGCTCTCCTTGTCTAACTCCGTAATAATGAGTTGCAATTCATCCCCTGAGCTACTTAGCAATGCAATGTCATCGGAAAAGCGCAGGTCATTTAGGTACTCTCCATTAACTCTTATCCCTAACTGTTCGCATTCTAGGCCACTGAAAACCTCCTGTAAGCATCCGGTAAATAGCATTGGGGAGATTGTATCCCCCAGCCTACCGCCCTTCTTGGTTGGTATTCTGATTGTAAGCGATTCATATCTACCACTTACTCCTATTGGCGGGCATCTCGGGGGTGGGGGGACTATCGTGTTTTCAGCATTATTAGCAAGATGGCGCAGTGAGCGCACGGCAGCTCTCATCTCTCACAGGTACTTTGGCCTGCGTAGAGAATAAGGGGAATGCTCGATCAGATGCTCTTATCTCGCAGTGGGAAGAACCGTACGTCTTGGCCCTTTGAGTTTTGTCCGAACGATTCTGTTGTAGTTATAGGGTGCACAAAGGTCGCTGCAACCGTTGCACAGCCTCCGTTTGTGAAAATGGCCCGGTTTTCAGACACAGTGAAGTAACAACTTAGACGCTTATTCACGATAGTCTGTACCTCTGAGTACATTTCGTGCGTCCTTTGTCTGTGAGAAATGCAAGGCATGTTTCGATCTTCTTACCATTCTGCGCTTGACTTTCCAATTTGTTGCTATTGTGTTAAATGCTTCGCCTTTGCAGCAAAGCTGTAACTTTTTTTTAATAAAATCAAACTTCAGTCTGGTAATAAGGTGACAATGCTTTTTATCACGTTATTCTCACTTTGAAAAAAATCAAAGTTATTTGTTTAAAGCTGCTTGCTGACAGCAGCACGTTGAACGACTTGTCGAACATAGTAGTGCCATGGTAGTTGAATGAATACATAATCACTGCACAGGAGGTATAGTTCATCTATCCCTTAATGTATGCCGCCCTCTCTTAGCCACTAGGTGACACAACTGTAAAAACAACACATGACAAAGGTGTAAAAAGCACCTCAAAAAGTTAAAGATTACTATGATAATATATAAAATTATTAGAAAACGTATAAGGAAGCAACAAAAATATGTACAGAGAAATGAAAATGACAAAAAATGCCCCACCTCCCGGAAGGATATCATGAGGGAATGCTAATCCATTTCTTGTGCCGAAAGAGGGTACCATTGCTGTCAGACATTCGTCTTCACAGACTCCTGCCATCACCTTGAGAGGCGCCCTGCCAGCGCACCATTAAGAGCGCGGCCGGGAAAATTGGGCGCTAGCGTTCTGGGCCCGGGCTTTGCCTTTCACAGTGGCTTCTCAAGCACACATTTTCTTATCACATTGAGAGGCGTCCAGCCAGCGAACGAACCAGAGAGGCGCGAGCAGACGGGAAAGCGGAGTGCAGGAAGGAGAGAGTGTGAACGGAGATAGAAGGAGCGGTGAAGCACTGCACCTACCCTCTCCTACACTCTCTCGCACCACATGCTCCATTTGCTAAGGGCGAGGATGAGAGCGCGTGTATGCCGCTGTTGTTATGGCAGAGGAAGTGAGAGCGAAGAGAGAACACCTGCCGGCACGTGGACAACGCCCGATGCCTGACATAGCCCGACTAAAAAAATGCATTTGCATTAAAAAAAAGAATGTAAGGTTAACAAATGCATTACTAAACAGTGTATTGTGTTAAAATGTATACAAGAAGCAAACTTAACAAGCAACAAAAGCACATAAGCTTCTGAATGTCACAGCTTGTTAAACAATAAAACTTCACACAGTAAATTAGAGTGAGCAAGATGTAAACTGGCTATTACAAAAGAGAACTTAACATATAATTGTGCATAAATAATGGATAAGGAAATGACAAGAACAATACATCATATGTAAGGTTATATAGAAGAGTCCAAAAGATGCACTGATAAAAAGAGCTGGAACTTTTCTTACTCTCTTGAAGAAGCTATACTGTTAGCAAAGCCATTCTAAAGGCATGTGGTTTTGGGAATAGCCAGGCATTTAAATGGATCAGTCAAAAGCAGTATAGATGCCACACTTATAAACAGCCATCTTTCGCAGGGGCCACCAAGTGTCGCTAATGTACATACAAGTACTTTGCCTCCATCCTTTTGTGGCACAGTGTGATCTTACTCTTGACAGTGAGCATTTTCAAGTGATAATACAAGTGCAACATATAAGTGCTACACCATACCATCACTAAATGTCTTTTGTTTCTTTTTTGGTTCAGCTGACAACCAAATCTCTAGATACACAGTGAGAAAATATTTGCATTTATCATGAATAATTATGCCTTGAAATTAAAAAAAAACCTTCATGAAAGAAAAGTGGAAATTTCACCTTAATAAGAAGTTCATAACGAGGTATCCTCTGCACTGGCATGATTAGAAGGGCATCCAGGGCTAATTTGCCTTTGTGCTCCCTTGATGTGTTCTGCAAAGCAGGAGGACATGTACTGAAGGCACCAAGAATAATATAAGCAAAGTAGCTTCCATAAAATAATATCTGAGGTACTGATCAAAAATCAGTTGCAATTTCAAAATGCGATACCGATTAACCAACCTCAAGAAACTTGGCAAAAGCAGGCTTTGCCTGAGTTGCCATCTTGATGGCTTCCTTGGCTGACTTCCAATTGTTGATAAATGCAGTGTAGGTGTCTATCACAGGCTGTTTAGTGAACTGAAAAAAAAAAGAATAGTAAAAGAAGCAAGCTGTCAGTTCTCGCATCTTTCAAGGCTCAATTATTCGCCTTTGCTGGAGATGCCTGAAGCAGTAAAAACACAACTTGAAAACTCATATACTTAAATAATGGTTCAACAATATTTTTACGCTCTAAACTTAATAGAATGCTCAAGGTACTTTGAATAAAGCACTGCGCACCACGCACCAGTAAGTGACACGGTAGCAGTACAACTTCTGGCATTTCTTTACGGCGCGTCACCGAAGTACATCACCACTGTTTAGCAGCCAGCTTCACAGCGACACATGTCTGCGACACACGATGCGCACTTTGCGGGTACGGTCGTAAACGGACAACAAGCTTTTAAAAAATCAAACGAGAACGACAATCCGGCATTATGCTACTCTCTCAGCAAACAACGACACAAAATCTGCTGCCGCCAGAAATGCGAGGCTTCGTTCGCCGAAAAAGCATTAATGTGGCGCCGGGAAAGTCGGGTGACCAGCAGCACGCCGACGCCATGCAGAGAAGCCAGCCGGTTGTGCAACGCTGCTCCGACGACGTCTACACTCGCGCGCGCCGTAAAAGCATTATGCACCGTTGAATTGTTGCCCCGTACCCTCTTTTGTTGTTGTTGTTGCTGCTGCTGATTTTACTCGTAGTTTGGCCTTCTTTTTCTTTTCTTTCGCAATACAGCAATGACATATACGCGTCTTCACGGTATTTTATTCTCAAGGACCGGAAAAGTTCGCGATGTCGTCCTTAGTGCTTTCCTTTCGACTCCTTTTGTACGCCCCTCATTTTTTATTCGTAAGCATATAAACGACCATTTGGTCGGCTATAAGTTACGGCAACAAAGCAAGCGCCTAAACCTTGTACAGTCCGCGCTTTAGGGAGTGTTAGCGGACATATATACAGTCGACGCACTCGTGGAAAGCCGAGTAAAAAAAAAAAAACACCATACAGAACAAAACCCGCTTTCTCCACTTAGCAAATTAAAAGTTCTGGATGGATACAAGTGCAAAAAAGAAAAAATCAATCGAAGTAAGTTTTTTTTTTCATATTATCCAGCTAGCTATATCTATGTACACTATAAAGAATGGACGCGGCCTGCACCAATCGCAATGAAACACGCAAAATGTCCGATCAAGAACGGTCGCATCCCCAATCACTCCAAGATCTTAAGGACGCGAGACGCATAAGGGAGTCCTTTAGTATGTGTTTTTAACTTCTCACATACATCGTAAAAAGAAGGCGGTTTAGTGTTCTCAAAAGTTATATATCTAGCTAGCTGCACGCTAAAACTGCGACAATGTATGCCATTGCTAAAGGTAATAACATTATAAGGTTATTTAGGCAAGTGAAAGAGATTTCAAGTGTCTAGTACTGGCTTGATACCTAAACTTTTATTGCCTTTTATGCGGTTCTCATACCGACCTAAATCGGTATCCTATGCACCTCTTCCAATCACCCCTGTAGTACATAATGGTGGTTTGAACACATCATGACCCAAAACCCACGACTAAGAGAGAGAAATAAGACAACCACCAGTTTGTAGCACGAAGCCACGAGGAATCCGTACGGACCAGGAAGAATTTTTCGGCACCTAAGAGGCTTTTCCTTATGAGAAATCCATACGGATTTTCTTGTGGCTTTGTGCTAAAAACGGGTTGTTGTCTTATTTCCCTTCATTAACCCTTCTGCCACCTAGCGGGTTTCCACCGAACTCACTTGCAATACTTGTGTCCATGCGCTTCGAGTTGTCGATGAATTCGCTCTCACTCTGGCAATTGCTAGCTTCCTGGTTAGCTATATTGGCAGAGCTACCACCCCGGAAAAGCGTTGGACCCCGGTTCGAACTCCGGACCAGAACGAATTTTTCGGCAACTAAGAGGCTTTTCTTTCCGAGAAATCCGAGCGCATTTCTTTGTAGCTTCGAGCTACAAACGAGTGGTAGTCTTATTTCCCTTTCTCGACCCTTCGCCACCTTGCGGGTTTCCGCATAACTCATTTTCAATATTTGCAAGACCCAAGACTGCAGCGACTGGCCATACAGAAGGCCTGCGAGAGGGCTGGTATATGGCTTGACCTGCTGGCCACCTGGTGGGCTTAGCCGAGACGCTTTGGCCTTTATTGTGTACATGTAAAAGTTATTCTACCTCGCTCTCCTCCTCCCTATCTCAGCGCTCGATGCCGTTTTTTCTAAACAGTTTGGGAATACTCTCACCGCTTCGACGAATACATCGCCCACTTTCTGGCGGGTGTCCCAGCAGGAGAGCCTCTGGCGGAGCACCTCGAGGAATGCTTCGTGGTGGCTCAGGATCTCGGGGATCATGTAGAAGATCTCGTCCACCAGGCTGCTGTCCACCGTGCCCGCGGTGTCCGGGCTCTTCAGCGGACGCATGTACTTCTGCGAAGGACGTCAACGCAGTCGGCAAACAACTCGCGAAGACGACCATCCTAAATACCATATTTCGGTTTCGAATTGATAGGCGAATTATGTTATAGAATGAGCTGTCGATATCTAACTGTCGGAAACTCTTAAACTTGCACCGAATTCTACACGGCTAGCATGTCTGCATTCTGGTCTTGCGTATGATCGCAAGAGTGCAAGCAGAAAATATCCGCCATGAAGGTACAGAGACGACAGTAATGTAGGTGTGTGAGTGTTTGATTTGGTTTGTTTGATCCTTCACACCGAAACGGGTACCCATGGAGTATGTACACCAGCCGTCAAGAATATTCATTTGTGACATACACAGCAAGCAGCTTTTCTATAATCACATACTTATTCATATAATAGACTATGCAAACTGCTAAACAAGATTAATATAATAAGTGGGATTAAGCTGTATGGAAGACAGGTTATTTATAATGACGATCATGACGTGGTCTGTCCCAGCCATGATAAACCCAACGATCGGTCACTGAGTGGTTACCATAAACTCGCACGAAGTCCAAGCACGCAATACATGTGCACTTGTGTTTTCTGTCGTGTAATTATGCACAACCTGACCTTACGTCATCGACAGCACGCGTGTTGCACTGGCTATTAGCGAAATGAGATCATCAAGTGCGCGTCGCGTCATTAAGTGCACTGGTGATGTCCACTCACATTGACCAGAATCTGAAGGCTCTCCACGTAGGACTTCTCCGTGTCGTAGAGCTCCCCGACGACATGCGTCCGTGTGTCCTGCACAAACAGAAAGGCAGCAACGTCACCACACGACGTACACGTATAAGCCCACGTGACACGAGCCGTTCGCGTCCTGCCCATCGAACAGTGGGTTGCCCCTTTGCGTCCACATTCATTTCCATTTACCAGAGAGAGAGAGAGAGAGAATTAACTTTATTAAAGGTCCTGAAGGGGACTGGGCACCCCTTACGGGGGCCAGCCCGGTGGCTCCGCCCATGTGGGGACTGGGAGTCGGAGCTCGCCAGCCACCTTTTGGGCCTTCTGGACGGCCTGGTGTTGAAGGGCCCTGCCGGGGCTCCTGAGGTGGTTGATCCAGTCGTCCTCGGTGGCAGGGGACCCGAAGCTAGCTTTTAGCACGGGACACTGCCACAGCATGTGGCTTATTAAACCAGAGAAGCAGAATAAATCGCCCGCGAGAAATTTGGTGGATACAAAAAGCCATCATCATCATGAAGCGTATGTGCTGCAGAAATTAAGTCCCACTGCCCTACAGCTGGTCTACTGTGAAGCAAAGGCGGCCAGCTGAAGGCCCCGAGTACGTATTATGAAGGAACACAAAAGAACGGGAAAGGCAGCGGCAGCTGGGAAAAGCCCCCAAAGAGATGAAAGCTACGCAACGACGATGTGCCGTAAATCTATGACAGGTGCGATCGCTCGCTTTCAGCGGGAGTGTCTGTCTCTGGAGTTGGGAAATTCGTGTCCTGCCATGTGTTTTAAGTCAACCCTCTCTGCACTGAAAAGTAACCGAGCATTGCCTAGCTAAAGCCTATGAACAATTAACCTGAGAGCAACCAGATTAACCGGAATCATCCGGCTTCGTTGTTTCAAGCCTTCCGTGACATGATGAGCAAGCTTCATTGTTACTATCTAACCAATTCTGCTTTTCCAAGAAAATAGCAATACTCTCCACGGTGGGATATCGATTAGGGCGCTCGACTGCTGACCCACAGGTCGCGAGATCGAATCCCAGCGACGGCGGCCGCGTATGCCAGAGGCCCGTGTGCCTATAGATTTAGGTGCACGTTAAGAAACCTCGTGTGGTCGAAATTTCCGGAGCCCTGTGTTACGATGTCTCTCACACCATGGTTTTGGGACGTTAAGCCCACAACAATTATTAATGAAAGCAACGGACTATTTTGCATGCGCTTTAATTCACGTTATTGTCGGTCGGTTGTTTGTCTATTGGTTTAGTGTCTGTTGCTGACACAAGTCAGGCTCCCGTCTTAGCTCACAACTATCAAACTAAATTCTGGCGACGTGAAAAATGGAATGGCAAAATTATTACAGTACACGCGACCCCGCCCCGCGTATTAGCGATGATCTCACTCAATTACAAAAAGAAGGTCAATTGGTTCACCAATAGTTTTTTATTTTCTTTCTTTACGCACCTGCCGGTTCCATAATTACTCCTTGTGAGAAAACAAATCAAACCAGGACGCCACTTTACAAGCTTATTAGAACAAAAAAAGTAAGGGCACAATTACTGAACAGCAAGGTAACGGCTTAAGTGCCTTATGCTTCGAGCTCAACAACAAGCGAGAGTTGAATGTTTAGCGCAACAGTGCAGGGAAGGGAGGAGGCTAACGAGCGACCCAATTTGGAAGCCGCGCGGCGCAGGCGGCGCCAGCGACAGGTGCCCGCGGGATAAACGGCATGCACACAAATGAGGTAATATCGAGAGGGGGTGGGCGGATTCAAAGCGCGACGAATGCCGCCTGTCAAAAAAGAACAACAGAAAAAGTAACGTGCAGCGCCAGTGACAGGCTTGATCAAGCCGCCGGGAAGTAGCCTGCGATCCAGCGCGCGAGTGTGTGTTCGCTGCGCACGATAGCGGCGACAGCTCTCAAGGAAAGAAGCAGTCGACGCTGTAAACTTTCACGCTGAACTTTGAGCGGCCGCAAGCTTAACGATCTCTTTTTATTCCTCAATATGGAAATCGAGGTTTTCCTTTCTTTCTTTCTTTCTTTCTTTCTTTCTTTCTTTCTTTCTTTCTTTCTTTCTTTCTTTCTTTCTTTCTTTCTTTCAAGCTGCCGAAGATCATTTTAATCATGAAACACTTTCTTTTCTTTTTATTCAACACTTTCTGCCTTTAAGCACGCGACACGAATAGCTATAGTCATGTTTGTTTATTGATTGATTGATATGTGGGGTTTAACGTCCCAAAACCACCATATGATTATGAGAGACGCCGTAGTGGAGGGCTCCGGAAATTCCGACCACCTGGGGTTCTTTACCGTGCGCCCAAATCTGAGCACACGGGCCTACAACATTTCCGCCTCCATCGGAAATGCAGCCGCCGCAGCCGCGATTCGAACCCGCGACGTGCGGGTCAGCAGCCGAGTACCTTAGCCACTAGACCACCGCGGCGGGGCATGTTTCTTTATTGCGCTGGTGCAGAACGCTCCATTAGGTGGCTAAAAATCACGTTGCTCATATTGTTTCTCCTCAACGTTCTGGCGGCGAGTCGATACAACAGTCAGTCATGTGATTGTCATCGCTAGAATATAGACAGGCCAATATGGATGAGGACAACCTTTGGAGACGCGAAAACGCATAAAGATGTGCTTGAACAAACAGAAAAAAGAAAAAAAAGAAAATCAATACTTTCGGAGTAGCTGACAGCGCAGCTGGAGTAGCAGACCAGTATGTTATTACATCCAGCGTCCTGCGTATGGAACTTTCAGACACTTCGAGGAAAACTTGACATACACGAGAGCAGCCCTAAACGACGGAAGAGATATCGTTAAAGCTGGCTGCCCCGCGTTAACAAACTAAATGTGGGGAAGCCAGCTTTTGGAGATTCTTTTCAAGATAATTTTAAACGTGACCAGGCGACGACGAAGACAGGGAAGATACCACCGCTTCCTCATCAACATATTCTTCGCCATGGTATTTTGCAAAAAAAAAAACATTTCTGTCGCAAAGCCTTCCCCTTATAACATCTCCTTATTACCGTATCACCTTATTATCTCAGATTCCATTTTACACGCCACTACGCGTTCAGAACGTAACATGCTTGCACACACTACGTGGGTTATGAATACGATTTCGAAGACTGAGGTGTCAAAAGGCGAAGCAGTAAGTGGCACATAAGGCCATTGAATATGTGTGACATGAAGCGGCCGTTGGTGTACATTTGTAGGCTGTCCGAAATACAGAGGTAAATATCAGACATCACGAAAATAACTCCTGAGACGTCAAAAAAATAAATCGGCCTGTTGGAAGCGAAGATAAAGTTACGGAAGACACTACATAGAAGCATTTCTGCCGGACGGGGGGGGGGGGGGGTTCAAAAACATTCAGTTGCTTTCCCCACTCCATTTTATCGTATATTAAAGGAAATGAGTCGGGAATATTTGGCATGACTTTCACACGGAAACCATATATCCCTGTCTATCTCCCGACGCTTTCTCGAGTGATACGTCGAGATTGGCTCTTACGTACTGACTGTAATGCACTGCGCTTGGCTTCGCGACGTATTGCGAAATAGACAGACTGACTAACATGCGCACAAAAGATGCGCTAGTGTCAGCCAAGTGCTAGTGCATATGTTCATGCCGAAACATGAGATAACTAATGCTGAAAAATCAAGCTTTCAACATGCTGACAGGATCCTTCCTAGTGATACCCATTTTTTTATCAAACACAGTCCATCCACAACCAGTGTCCATCCTCAAACAGTACCTTAAGTTCAAGCACACAGCCTTTGAGCTCATCTGTTTGCAGCACTGCACCACAGACTGAATGCCGGGCACTGTGACATTGCGTTCAGCCTTTGCGCGCACGAATGAACGAACTAACGCACGCACAAACACACACATCCACACGCGCACACACGCACACACAGTTATATATGTTGGGAGATGTGATTCAGTCCTATATTCACGAAGCCGTCATTTTGTCCGTAGCCATTCAATGTGGCGACACCTTCCAATGTCACCGCGGAACTTTTTTCCATTCGTTGGTGTCGACCCCTTTCGATTCCCCACGGAGGTGGTGCTCCCAGAAATCATTTTTTCGCGAGGAAGCAGGCTGATCACTTTTCCACGATTCGGCCCCATCAGCGTTCAATCAAGCGAACGAAACGCCCGAAAAACTACGCGCCGCAGTTCGCGAGAACCCGTGACTCGCGAATAGTCCATTTTCGTCCTTGCGCTTCAGAGGCTTAACCTTCATCACTTCCCATCGGGTGTGTGCGAAGAGCGATTTTAGAGATTGAATCCAATGCGAAACCAAAAGTACCGGAAGCGAATCGAATCGACTGTCGACCTCTTTTCGAATAGTGAGCAGCTGTTTTTGCAGTTTTACTGTAAAATGACGTTCACGTGACGATGTTCGTAATACTTGCAGTAACACCGATAATTCAGCATCCAGCAAGTGAGCGTAATCATCGCTGGCACCGAACTTCTCAAAAAGTACGAATGGTAGCTGTGCAGCTGGTAAATCGCGGCTCCAGTAGCTACACGTATACCCTGTTGCATTACGCGCAAGATAAGGGTCCGCTTTCAAGAAAAAACAAAATGAAAGAAACTTCTTATGCAAAAGTTTCTCTCGGTGGAATTCTTCAACCAATCACGATGCGCGACATGTCATTAATGAAGTCGACAAACTAATAGGGAAGCGCACATGGGAAACAACGATTTCGTTAACTTGGCAGCCCATATTTTATGCCTATACTGTCCCGCGGCGACGAATTGTATAATGTTGCGACATATTTGTGAGCTATTCCAAAAATATCATAGTAATAATGTTAATTACTAATAATGTTAACCACAATTATAATAATGACGCAAGCCGATAGTAAAGAACTTCGAATTAATTACGACCGCCAAGCCCGGCTTGGCGTTCGAAATCAATTCCGTGGGACCAGCCGGGTGCCGTTGAGTCTCCCCTGCGTCTTCTCTGAACCACAATAAAGTCCATTCATCATCATCATGATCATTATTATTATTATTATTATTATTATTATTATTATTATTATTATTATTATTATCATCATCCTGTGTTTCATTAACACGCCTACAATTCCAAGCACACAGCTGTTTTTTTTGCATTTGGCCCGCATCGAGACGCGGCCGCCATGGCCGGGAACCGAACCCGCACCCTTTAGCTTGACAGTGTGCAGAATATTATTGGCCAATACCATCTGTCCTATTCGAAAACCTCATAATGAGACCCCTGGGGGCGTGGGCCTCCCCGATGCGTCGGAAACGAGTGATGCAAAAAAACATCACGTGATGACGTCACGAAAATGTCTCGCGAAATCTCGTGGCGTCATTATAACGTCATCACGGTGTCGCAGTGACGTCACGTGGTGACGTCGTCACATGGAGCCGTGTTTTGTCAAGAGTGGCCCGATCACGGAGGCTATTAATAAAGCTATATACATCGGCTAAGTCGAAAAAGAAGATGGCTTTCGCTTTGCAGTCGTCCTAAGTGAACACACGAGAGGCCCTACCTACGAGTATTTTGGATCCGGCATTCGTAGTTCTCGAATATTCTCGAAAGTTCTCGAATATTCTCGAAAGTTCTCGAATATTCTCGAAGTTCTCGAAAGCTCAAATGGGGGGAGAGAGAGAGTAATGAAGCGTAAGGTACGCTTCATTACTCTCTCTCTCTTCCCCCCCCCCCATTTGAGCTTTAGAGATCGCTCGCCGACGTGCACTCTGTTATCGACCGTTCTCTGTCGAATGCATGCATGTGAGCGCGTTTGCTAATGGCGAAGAATAAACCGAAGAAAAAGATTCAAAAGAAACCGCTGCGCCTCTTAACACGATCCTGCTGGTGCGTGCATGGGGTGCAATCGATAAGCTCGAAAATAATAACACTCAACGACGCGCCGTGCACACCTGTGCGAGATCGCACGTTTTCATCCTAGAAACAATGTCAGGCGAAAAGGGTAATTTACGCCACTTCACCCATAACGTTGAACGTATCGGAGGGTAGCGTTCCATTGAAACAAGCTTACACACGAGTAACTCCTCAGGTCAGTGACGGACGGAGGGGTCAGCGTTCAAAGGTGACCCGTTGTTGAACCATTCTCTGAGCGTGAACCCATATCCGACTCTTTTTTAAAGACGTCTTTCTTGGGGACCTTCGACGGAAAAATTTTGGTCTGTCTGTTTGTCTGCCTGTACATTTGTCTGTTTGTGCGCCTTTAACGATACCTCCCAATCTAATCCGCAGCGCCCACCAATATTGCTCAAGGTCCAGCGTTCATACTTGTGCGATTGTCAATTAAAAAGCAATTATAGCGCGTATCTGAGGTACCGTAACAATACGTCGATGTTTTGTATGTGTGTCTTTATAATATAGAAGGCACACACAAGTAATTCTAAGGACCGTATAGCGTTAAACACGCTGCGCTGACAGTGCGACGCGATGCTCAAAAAGGCGAGTGTTACCAACGCTTTGCTAAAACGACACGGCGGTGGCACCTGCCCGTCGCTTTGCGTTCTACACCTTATCGCCTCCGAGAATGGCACGCATCTTTTAGATGCGGAGCATCTTATACTCGCGCCTTGTAGTGCGCCGTCCGCGCCGTCCGCGCCGTCCGCACCGCTTCTCGAACATTCGACAGCTGACGCGCGCGCATGCGCCGTCGCGCCGTCGCCCACTCTTCCACCATCTGTGCATCCCTTCCTCCTCTACACACCGCGCGCGCTTCACTCCTCCACCATCTGTGCACCCTTCCTCCTCTACACACCGCGTTCGACATCTACAATTCTCCTGATTCTCCAGTGGACGCGCATGTGGCGTCGCGCTTCGAGAACATTCAACAGCTGACAGTGCATGCGCCGTCGTGCTGTATATATACTCAAGGTCGGCGCTCGCTCGCTCAGTTGCCGCTCGTCGGTTGGTTTGTACGGCGCGTCGACGTCCAAGGTCGCGGTGAAATGAATTCCAACGAATCCACAAACACAATGATCGACGTCCCTTCGACCAGCGCCGCCCTTTCGCATACGTGTGTACGTGTTCACTCATTTAACACCCCCTCCTACAACCACGTTAACCAATTTAGCCATCGACCCAAGTAAGTCGCAATTTAACACCCCATTTCACAACCACGTTAACCAATTTAGCCATCGACCCAAGTAAGTCGCACTTTAACACCCCGTTAACCAATTATATGGTCCGCATCCTCCTCAGTGTTCCCCCGAGGGAAGCTGCGGGCAATTTTCTCTACAGGCGCGCAGGCCTTCCTTCGTTTTCGGAGATAACTGCCAGATGGCGCTCGTGACTAACGTGCCTCGACGCGCTCGTTCGCCTCCGCTGCACGCTCGAGGCACTCTAACGCAGCGCCTCCAGAATTCCATTCACCGATTTTCGTGCGCAGAACATCAAGTAAATGTTTTGTTCACTCTCTCCAGGCGCGAGACTATCGTCTTTCAACGGCAATTGCAATGTACCATGCAGATCCAGGGCCAATTTTTTGTTTGTTTGTTTTTTCAGCCTCTTTCCTCCCTTGTCGCCCACATACATTTCAGTATCGTTACGTAAAAACTCCCCCCCGCTCGTATTTTTACATACATCTGACCATTAGACGGTTCACTTGACGTGTTTGACAACGATGAAGCGCTGTTCGAGAACGTCGCCCACGACAACGTTTGACAGGAATGCAGAAAGTTGGTTCTGATTCTGAGAAGTCTATACGCCGCGTCACGCTGTTGAAAAATGCGCCTACACATCAATCAACGCTTAAAGAAGCAACACGTCGTCAACATCCGTGGCGGCGTTTTTGGAGAAAAGTAATCAACTCTGTCGCATTCGCGCGGTTCGTCTCTCGAGGGAAAACACAGAAAGAAAAAGAGCGAAGGCGGCGTTCACACAGAACTTGCCAAATTTTATCCTAGTTGAATAAAATAAAAAAAGATGGACGGAAGAAAGAGAAGGGTCTTTGTAAACTAATCTGAGTAAGTAGGCGTAACCAAGCCCAGACCTAATGCATAGTAATAAATTACTAGCAACTCCGGATATGGCACCTTTGTCGAAGTAGGTTCTCTATAAGCTAACCTTTTTAAGCGCCAGTGAAAGTCTAACCATAGCCCTGCCA
The DNA here is from genome assembly GCF_043290135.1 of Rhipicephalus microplus. Taxonomy (NCBI): domain Eukaryota; kingdom Metazoa; phylum Arthropoda; class Arachnida; order Ixodida; family Ixodidae; genus Rhipicephalus; species Rhipicephalus microplus. The sequence goes on along the minus strand of NC_134701.1, from coordinate 276,118,357 downwards.
TGGTGGTCTAGTGGCCAAGGTACTCGGCTGCTGACCCGCAGGTCGCGGGATCGAATCCCGGCTGCGGCGGCTGCGTTTGCGGTGGATGCGAAAATGATGTAGGCCGATGTGCTCAGATTTGGGTGCACGTTAACGAACCCCAGGGGGTCGAAATTTCCGAAGCCCTCCACTACGGCGTCTCTCATAATAATATGGTGGTTTTATGATGTTAAATTTCACAAATCAATCAATGAAAGCCTAACCTTAATGCCACGGACCACGAAAATGTTCAAAAGAGCAAAAGATGGCATCTCGTATTAAACTAAGCCAATGTAAAAAAAAAATGGCAGCATATCCACGGAGTGAATGATGGAGAGTGGGGCGAAGCATTCGTCCGTCCATTCGTTCTTGCTTCCATCCGTCCATGCGTCCGTCTATGTGACCGTCCATACGTCCATCCGCCCATCCGTGCGTGCGTCTGCTCGTGCGTCCGTTTCTGAGTTCGTCCATGCACCCGCCCCTGCGTCCGTTAATGCGTCCATCCATGCATCTGTCTGTGTGTCCGTTCGTCCATCTATTCAACACTCCAAGTGCCACCATCTCGCATGTTTTCATCATATATTCCCCATATAGAAGCACCGCCATCCAGCGGACATTCCAAGGACTAAAGGAGAGGTGGCACACGCACACTTTCTTGCGGCTTGCGCTTCGGGTCAACTTCCCACCTTTAACCACCTCGAGTTCATGGTATATAATATGTAGTTCTCTGTATTCATGGCACTGCAGCCCAACGCTCGCTAAACCTTTGTAAAACCAAAGAGGTTACGCCCAGCAAGTATAACATAGCAACCTTTGATGATTGATATGTGGGGTTTAACGTCCCGAAACCACCATTTGATCATGAGAGACGTCGTAGTGGAGGGCTCCGGAAATTTCGACCACCTGGGGTTCTTTAACTTGCACCCAAATCTGAGCACACGGGCCTACAACATTTCCGCCTCCATCGGAAATGCAGCCCCCGCAGCCGGGATTCGAACCCGCGACCTGCGGGTTAGCAGCCTAGTACCTTAGCCACTAATCGTAGCAACCTTTTCCTGTCAGATAGTGCTCAATGTACATACTAATGACTGCTAATGGGAAATGAGAGACATGAGAATTCGGCTTTTACATTCTTACGGCTTGCACTTCGTATCTACTTCCCACCTTTAACCACCTCGAGTTCATGGTATATGCTAGTTCATTGTATTCATGGCACTGCTGCTCAACGCTCGCTAAACCTTTCTAAAACTAAGGAGGTTACACTCAGCGAGTATAACGTAGCAACTCTTTCTTGTCAAATAGTGCTCAATGTACATGCCAATGGCTGCTAATGGGGATCACAGCGTGCGCGTTAAATAAAAGCCGAATGCTCCTGTCTCTCATTCCCCCTTAGCAGCCATTGGCATGTACATTGAGCACTATTTTTTATTCTTCAACAACGCACAGAAGAAATCTCTCACCGGCACCACCTTGGAGGTCAAAATGTTATACTTGTTACACACTACAACGGCTACGAGGGACGAACGGGTGCCGCTATAAGGAGCTTCGCCCCTGAAATGGCTCCCGCATCTTAATTTGGAGGCATGACGTCAGATACCAGACTGTCATATCGCCCGGAGGGCGAGCATTGCCCCTTATCGCGACACTTCGATTTCCCACAAAATCAGCAAATGTTTAAAGCAAAATAATTATGCTTACAAAGAACATCATCCATTTAGGTTGCACGCTAAAAGAGCTCTTGAGGTAACAATTAATGCGGGGTGTCCACGTTCGCCCTACCCCTCAATAGTTAAACGTCACTATAGCCGAGCCTTATTCTTTCCTTCGGGAGGTTAGTCAAAATTCACGTCGGTACAACGTGTAATAAGAGAGTCAGAGAGTAAATCTGACAAGCTTCCAGAACTTTTTTGAACTACAACAGCCGAAATATGTGAGAAATATAATAATAATAATAATAATAATACTTCATTACATCACAGTCAAGCAGTGCTATTATTTCTGTGGAAAATTGAATGAAATGAACTTTATTTGGTACTGGAGAACTGGTCAGACACCCCCGCTAACAGGGGTCCACCGCAGTTGCTGGCCGCGTCCACGCCAGAGAGGAAAACCGCGGCCCTACGCCCGTTCGCAGGCCTCCTGGACTACCGACTATTGGACTGTGAGCTCGAAGCTTTTAGGGGTCATCTCCCAGTATTGTTCTGCGCTGAACTTTGCGCCATGTAACGACGGGAACTGGCAGAGCGTGTGAGCGAATGTGCAGTTATGTGCCCCAAAACTAGGGAATGCTGGAGTTATGCCATCAGCAAAGTGGTTGAATGTGTTACGATACGAGAACGAACCTGCTTGTAGCATCCGAAGAACCGACATCTGCGGCCGAGTGAGCTTAGAGTGCGAACGCGTGTACCTCCGCGTAGACAATCAATAGGCCCCTTTCACGTAGTGAAATTAAGTAAACGGTAACTTGTGGACTACATTCTGTCTTCCCATAACGATCACACTAGCGCGAAGGTAAGGGGAAAAATCTGTTTTGAAGCTGCAGTTCATCAGGCTAAATTTATTCAGTGTTCGCATTCCGTGGTGTTTTGTGCCTACCGGTCATTGTTTAAAGAAAACTGACCGATATGAAAGAAAAAAAAGAAAACACGACAGGGCGGAAACAGTTCTTTCTTTGTCGAATAACTATTTCGACCTTATAAAATTTGCCAGTGCTGTACACACCAACGGGCACTGCGCGCTTTCAAACTTTTTCCGCCACCATCCAGAGAGAAAGTGCGCTTTTAAGAAGATTGTGAAGAAGGAACAAGGAGATGACAAAGCTAAGTAGCGCAACACGCGTCCTATAAATTATGTAAAGACGGACGGCGCCTCACGCACAACAGCGACCCGAGCCGTCGACACAAACCCGACGCCTCAACACGACGATGAAATTTTCATAACTTCCATCACGACAGAACTGCAGACGGCCCTCGCTGTCACGATAAGAGCTATAGGGTCGACTTGCGACAAATATTGTTGTCGCTATACGAGGGAGGTCATTTTTCACGGACGCGGGCCCCTGTGCAAATAAAAATTTCCGCTGCCATACGCGTTGGCTTCCTGTCGTGAAAACTGCCGCAGTAGATTTCAAGGATGCAAGAACTGCTGTCACTGCGACATGAACTTTCTGCCGATTTCTTCAAGTGGAAAGAAAGAAAAAAAACAAAGAAATAAAGAAAAAAAAGAGTAAAAAGAAAATGAACTATAAAAAGAAAGGAAAGAAAGAAAATGAAATAAAGAAAGGGAGGGAATAAAGATAAGGAATAAAAAAGCGAAATAAAACAAAGAAGGAAGGAAACAAAAAAGCGTCGGAAGGAAGGAAACAAGCCTCGGGTTAACGCAAGAGACAAAAATAACAAAACCTAACGCGGCCTGTGTCCGCACTGCCAAGAAAGGAGTCACCTTCCGTTCTGTGGGAACTGTGTGCCTCCTTCTGTTTACTCGAGAGTAAAAGCTTGGGTTCCTGCACTTTTGGACCAGAAACTGCTTCAGAAAACACGATAAGTGGCCGCTCTGAGCAACAAAAAAAAAAGCGCACTTTTCCGAACCTTATAGGGGACACAGCACGGCACCGCAAGGCTACGACCAAGAAAATAAAATCGCAAAGGGATAGTTAGAAGTTCACAGGAAGTTGTTTCATAAATGTTTAAATGTTTTCGCAAGTTCCTGTGGAGGAAGACAGACGTCTAATAATTTCCTACTCCATTCTTTTCTTTTTTTTCTTCCATTGCTCACTTTCACTCGCTCGCTCTCTCTTTCTCCCTCTCTCTCTCCCTCTCTCTTTTTTTCTCTCTCTCTCTCTTTCTCCAAGAATCTGTCGTGGAAAGCGAACGCTTGATGTACAATTATTGTACGAAGGTACCACAGAGATTACAGGACGCATCAGAGAATTGACGACAACAGTGGCTTGTGCCACCATTTAGTAGTTGTTGCTTCATCTTCGTCTTCTTCCGCATCATTCTCTTAACCATCGTCGTCTTCACCGCTTCTTTTCTTCCTCCTAAATATTAGCAGTGAGGCAGGCCCATTACGACGAAGGCGGCGACTCTATAGCATCTCCCACTCGTGCGCTATTCTGTCCTTTCAACTGTAGAAAATCATCTATATGTACCTTCAAACTGCCATCGAGAACTATTTAGGCCAAACGTTACCACTCAGCCTCTCGGAATCAACTCTCTCATTCAACTCCCCTCTCGGTAGACTTATCTCTGTGCAAAAAGTCTGCCAGCAGAGAGTCTGAAATGATGCAGCCATTTTACCGTCTGTCATCTGCACCTGGGGTCTAACAACCGGAACAACACTTGAACTGTCCCAAATTTTCTTTCGCAACGGCCGCAACGTACTTTCACCGCTAAGTTGTGGGATTACGCAGAAAGGAGGGCTATAGTAGAGTGAGGATTTTGTAAGAATAACCATGCTACGGACGCGCCAGAGAAACAAGCGTAGGCACTTATGCGATGAAAGGTGAGTGCTTCGATTTCCTACTAAAAATTCTGCAAGAGGACATCTTAACACAACAAAAAATTTGGTCGTATGATTTACAACACAAAAGTTCTTCAGCAGCACTATCGAACGAAACAGAACGAGGATGTTGAATGGGCATCCCGACACCATCGTAAAGGAGATAGCCGCGGAACGATTGATAGATTGCTGCGGTGACATGAGCGTAAGCCAAACGAGTATATTGATTGATATGTGGGGTTTAGCGACCCAAAACCACCATACGATTATGAAAAACGTCGTAGTGGAGGGTTTCGGAACAAACGTATATACCCTATAGCTGAAAACAGGGGTGGATCAATTAGACGAACAGCCCGTGACAACGTAATATTCGCGCAAAGTTCTTTTCTAATAAACCTAATTTAAAAGTGTAGCGTTCCGTTTACTTGTTTCCCGTTTGTTTTGGTGTCTCGTTCAGCGGTGCCACTTATAGGATCACGCTTACACGAAGGCCACATACAACTTCACATAAACATACACGCATGCCACAACACGATCGAGGCACTTGCACGAAAAGGAAAAAAAAAGAAATAAAGTCACAGACACGCGCTGATCCAAGGTCAGGTCATTAATGAAAAGAACTCCAGAAAGCATATAACGCTTCCGATCACATGCCACGTGCTTCGTTAGCAGCGCAGCTCAATCTATAATCCGGCGCCACAGTAAGACGCCGTGCACTTGTAATCTCAGATATCGTCAGACTGTACCGACCCTACACCATTAACGACGGAACCCGTGACGGTCTAATGGAACCCGCGCCGTAAAGGTATTAATCAACGTCGTTAGAGCAGGAAGTTCTCTAAACGGCTTGTGCCAGAAACACAGTTTCCGTGTCTGTCACGAGAATCAGTGGCGTGCAAGATGCCAACATCAATCTTCCCTTTTCTCTCTCTCTCTCTCTCTCTCTCTCTCTCTCTCTTGTACACGGAGTGGGGGATATCAAAATCACTCCTTATCGACCAGCTAGCGGCGAATGCTCGTGACTGTATACACAACAAACGAGATTTCTTCGACGAAGTCACTCTATAGTCGCTTACAACCTAACAATAAGTACGAGCTCCGCCCCTTGCCCCGCCGCGGTGGCTAAGGTACTCGGCTGCTGACCCGCAGGTCGCGGGTTCAAATCCCGGCTGCTGCGGCTGCATTTCCGATGGAGGCGGAAATGTTGTAGGCCCGTGTGCTCAGATTTGGGTGCACGTTAAAGAACTCCAGGTGGTCGAAATTTCCGGAGTTCTCCACTATGGCGTCTCTCATAATCATATGATGGTTTTGGGACGTTAAACCCCCGCATATCAATCATATCAATCTCCGCCCAGAATATCGCGGCGCGCTTGTCAATCACGTAGGCGTAAGAGAGCCACACATGCAGGTTGTCTTTCTAATCGTATTTAACTGAATGTGCTAACGTAACTACCACGCATACGAAAAACTATACGTTCATAATTTCTCAACTATCAGCTTTTATCAAGCATCGATGTCAAACTCTCTTAACAATATTTGCCGGGGCGTTCAAGTTTTTTACCTAAAGTCAGGGAAAGTTCCCGTGCAGACACATATGTGTCTACACATGTGAACACCAACGATCCGAAAGGCGCGAGAAATGCTTGGTGTCACGGAAATGAGCAAATGGGATTGGACAGGGCGTATAAATGCGAATTTTCTCTGTATTCTAATAGTATTGTGAATTAAACGATAATGATGCCAAGAAAAGTGTACGGGATGCTTTTAGCGGTAATAGTGGTTTGAATGTGAATTTATGAGTGCACCAAAATATTACTTGCTGCGGGCAGGCTCCGAACCTACGACCTTAGAAAAACGCGTACGATGCTCTTCGACCAGCACTCCCGATAACGCGTTCGAGAGCATCGGACGCGTTATTCGAAGGTCGCAGGTTCGAATCCTGCCCGCGGCAAGTAATAGCTTCGTCCACTTTCATTTCTTCCCATTTTTTTTCCCGTTAGTTAATACTCATTGATGTTGTGTCTAAGAAAGAAAAAAACTATAGTCCTTAAAATTGAGTGAAAAACCATGTGCGACTCCTTTTGATGAGTGCTGACTTTCCCCGCATGTGACTCTCTTTAAAGAGGAACGTCACCTCATTTGTGCGGCAGACCACTCTCAGGAGAGAGTACCATGAGCCCAAGAAAGAACTGACGTGCCTCTTTAGAGAGAAGGAGAAAAGGGGGAGCTTTAATGGCTCGTTTTTCTTCGTCAAAGAGAGTGTCAAAAGATTCCTTCTTGTTCTTAGTGTGTATAGGTGGGACAGTGATAGCTGCAGATGGAGCTTTCATTTTTTCTAGGTCTGTAACCTCGCCTTTTCTCGTCGAAACAAGAAAAGGCGAGGTAGCCCAGCTGATGGTATGACATGATTCGAAAACATAATAAAAACAGCACGAAATACATGTGCACACACAATGATTGACTGAATAACTATGTAATTAATAATTAATTAATTGATATGTGGGGTAATTAATTCATATATGGGGCTCAACATCCCTAAACCACCATATAATTATGAGAGACGCCGTAGTGGAGAACTCCGGAAATTTTCACCACCTGGAGTTCTTTAACGTGCACCCAAATCTTAGCACACGGTCCTACAGCATTTTCGCCTTCATCGAAAATGCAGCCGCCGCAGCAGGGATTCAATCCCGCGACCTGCGAGTCAGCAGCCGAGTACCTTAGCCACTAGACCACCGCAGCGGGGCGTGTGCACACACAAGAAAACTAACACATCACGGCAGCAGCCGAGTACCTTCGCCACTAGACCACCGCAGCAGGGCATGTGCACACACAAGAAAACTAACACATCACGGCATGAACACAACAAATTGCGCCTGCCAAACACTGATTGAACTATCATTAGGCAAGCATATATCGGCGGAATGGTTCGGATTTTGATCGTGACAGAACAATCAATCGCTCGCACGCAAAGGTAGCTATTCTGTGTGAAAATTTACATCGTTCTGGTCAAGTTTGTTGATTTTCGTTCGTGCTACTGCAGCATAACATATTGTGCCTGTTGTTTCACGAATTTTGGCGAGAATTAACACCTACCTACGCATCATGTTCTAATTTTTTAGTCAGCGACTGTTTCTTCTGTCGTCTCTGTTTGTTTTATAACGTAAATGTAGCAACTATACGCTAGCTTGCACTTAAAAGATGCAAAAAGTGAATAGGCGTAAAACTAAACTATGCGTGTTCGTTGGTGTGAATCGGACGACACAACACACAAATACAGCAGCTAGTGCCTGTTTCGGTGAAAGCTGACAGAAAAACCTCGACATCACGTCCATGCAGTACCACGAGTCCGACTTGGCATAGTGTACGAATATTTTACGTAATCTCTCCAGAACTAAGTACCTAAATTTCTCAGATGCAGCATAGATTATAACGTACAGCGAGTTAAGACAGGGGTGCTAGAATAAGCTATATAATCACGCATCGCTCCTCACGGGACGAGCGCAACTACCGTCCTATTTCGCTTATCAGTACATGTTCAAAGATACTCGAGCACATTGTTAACAAACACCTGATGTCGTATCTTGATACGCACAATCTATTATTTTCGAAGCAGCATGGCTTCCGCCGAGGCTTATCTACAACTACACAGTTAATCGAATTTGTTCATGATCTTTCAAAAACAATCAATTTGCGTGGTCAAACTGATGTGATATATTTGGATTTCGCAAAGGCATTTGATAAAGTGTCGCACTCAAAGCTCCTGTTTAAAATTGACAAAACGTTTCAAAATAATCACTTGACAAAATGGTTTTCATCCTATCTCAGCTGCCGTCAGCAGTTTGTTCAAATAAAAAATAAACAGTCTAGAGCAGTTGCAGTTAATTCCGGAGTTCCCCAGGGGAGCGTGCTGGGTCCCCTTTTATTTTTGTTATATATAAATGACCTACCAAACCGGGTTACGGTCCCGATAAGGTTGTTTGCCGATGACTGTGTTGTTTATAGCAGAATCGAGACTGAACATGACCAAGTTAACCTAAACAACAATCTTCAAAGAATAAAGGATTGGTGCGAAGAATGGCAAATGAGTTTGAACACAGAAAAAACAGTCTTTATGACTATAACTAGAAAGAAAGCACCTCTAGATTACAACTACCAGATTGGCAATGTTTTCCTTAAGCGTGTACAAAACTATAAATATCTTGGGTTATGGTTCACGCCCGACCTCCGGTGGAACACTCACATTGATAATGTATGCTCCAGGGCTACCAAGGCACTGTATAGCCTTAGACGTAACCTTTATACAGCCCCATCTGATATAAAGTGTCTTGCTTACAAAACCCTTGTCAGACCTATTATCGAATATTCTAAAATTGTCTGGGACCCTTACACAAAGACAAACTGCAACAAAATAGCAAAAATACAGCGACTTGGTGCGAGATTTATTTTTAATAAATATCGCCGACATCATTCACCTACTGAACTTTGTAAAAAAGCTGGACTGGATAGTCCTGAACTTAGGACGAGGATTGAGCGTCTGAAATTCCTCTACCAGTTAATTCATAATCATTTTAAACTAAACTATTCAGATTACTTCCAGGTCAACACACAAGAACACTCCAGACATCGCCATAATATGTACATACCACCCCTAGTCCCACGTAACGATTGCTTTAAGTTTAGTTACTTTCCACGTGCTATTGAAGATTGGAATTTGCTGCCAGAGTCTATAATTGGTTGTTCCTCGCTTACATCATTTGAACAGAATCTCAAACGTTTATTTCCTGAATAACAGTGATGTGCGTCTGTACTTTTTGTTGGTTGCATGAGACTGCAGTAGTTGTCTTCCAAATCTTCAGTGCGGTGCAAAAGTGCCGCCTCAAATGCGTCATGTGCTGTTCTGCGCGTATGTATTGCATTGCGTGTGTGTTCCATTTCTTGTTATGTATAACTTCGAGTTGCTGCTCACAATAATACCGAGAATTTATCTCGAGACCTGTACGGCACTTCTTTTTTGCGAATAATTGTTTGTACTTCCACCCTGTAACGGCCCACTTCTGGGCTAACAGTATAAATAAATGAAATGAAATGAATCGCGTGCAAGGCGCATACCATATAAGCGAGAATGCGGGGAAGCGAGAAAGGAGGGCATAAATTTGTCCGGCTAAACACACTCACAGCCACACACACACACACAGCCACACACACACAGCCACACACACACACAGCCACACACAGCCACACACACACACACACACACACACACACACACACACACACTTGCTTCGCCTTGCAGTTGTCTTCGACTTGCCCGATCAAAGAACTACGAGTCAGAACATATCAGAAACAGGATATTCGTTTCGAATAATTGTTCTCCCAACTTTTTTTTTCTCTTCATCGGCTTCTTTCACTCTATAGAATGTGAATTTAGTGCTTCATGCTCGCACGCGTTTCAATCGGGGCAGATACGGGTGCCCGCAGCGCAAATACATCCCTCCATACAAGACGTGCTCGTACCAAGCTCAACAGGAGTGCGTTGCCGGGGCCGACGTTGAAGGTTCGGGTGAGGAAGTAGCGGCGTATGCGGTCCGAGATCCAGGGGTCGCTCTGGGCGCGCTTTCCGAAGCGACCGGTGAGCCAGGCGAAGCCGGCCGAAGGACGGCGTCCCGTCGGCGCCGGAACCACGCACGACGGCAGGCTCTGGCGAGGACAGCCCTTGGCCACCCAGGTCGCGGGTTCGGACTCGGCGCGCCGTTGCTGGGCCGACAGGCGGCGCCGGCTCACCGACGTAGGCGGCATTGCCGCGGCAGCTGCCGAGCGCTGATCCAGGGCTGCTTCCTTCTCGAACACGCTCACACAAGAACGCAAGACGAAGATCTGTAGTCTACACTCGAATGATAACCCGACCGACCAAGACCCGTCGGTGAATGCGAGAGATAGTGGAAGTCAGGAGTTTGTAGTGCCACCACTGACTCTACTTGAATAGTTATCCATGCTTGAGTGACTAGACTGCAGGTAACGACTCATGATGCGACAGGATACGGACGGGATTACTGAGTGAAGTGACAAAGTACAGCGAGGTAAAACGGCTTATCCACGTACAGAACCTGTGTGCAGTGAATATTGTGCAACGAAATTGGTAAATTGGTTACACAAAGAGCACCCAAAAAAAAAAAAAGGTGAGCTAAAAAACAGTCCAGGTACCGGCAATGGTTGCGGCTAGAAACAACGAAGACAATCGTGCAGTATATACGTCAGGACATCGCTACGAAGTTAAAATGAAAAGCTTTCCGCGGAAGAAAATACAATTAATGTGATAATATATAAAGCTAGAAACCGTTGGGGACAGCTTACATGATAATAACGCTGACGTTGGAGGCCAAGTGACCAAATGGTAGGGTGGTTCTCTGTGTCAGCGTTGATAACACTAAATTACATAACGGTTCGTGTCGACGGACTTTCGCGAACCTCAAACCTCACAAAACCACTACCGACCTGTCAGGAGCACATACTTCGACGAAAACAACGAGCGACACATGCTCAACTTACAATCGTAAATAGAATGACAAGCAATACGTGAATGACTAGACACCCAGACTAGAGTAGCCAGCTGTACGAAAGGCCTCTGATCAATAGCGCGACAAATGACAAAACGACCCATCCGTGAAAGCAGGGGGAAAATTAAATTACTAATTGAGCGTCGTCGTTCCGGGTAGTCGATGCACTCGATTCTCAACGAAAGCAGACAGGGAACGGTTTCCGACGGCAACAGGACGAGAAAGAGCTAAACAGAAGGCCCGCACCGCACGCAGAAACAAACAAACAAAGAGCGCGGCGCGGGGGCGTGTCACAACAAAGGAGGCGCTCCCGAAGCTCAAGGGCACCGGGTCCCGTCTTCTCCTCCCGGAGAAATCGACGCACGATTTGGAACGCGCCGGTGCACAAAGCCGCCTCCACCGCCTTCCCCGCTGTTAGGACCTGTCATCGCATTTCTCCGGTTGTCTCTTTCGCTTCGGCGCGCGCACACGGCCACAGAGTCGCTTCAAAACGCCGCCGCCGACGCTTTTCGCCTGTCAAAGTCACACTCCGAAGACAGCTTCTTCCCGTTGCCACGACGACCAGCCGGCTCTATCAGGCGCATGCCGCTGTCTCTTCAAACAAGCCAGACGAGGTGTGGTGAGGACCACTGGACGGGGGCCACACCGGCACACGCCAAGAAGACCGCCATGCGCGTGGGTTCTCGAACGGCAGCAGCCGCGCAATCGGCCAGCCGCTCACTCAAAAGGGAGCGTCCGCACTGCAGCAGATCTCTCTCCTCCGTCGAGTTGAGCGGAGGAGGAGGCGGCTATCGGAAGAGGAAACGGGAGAAAAAGGAGAAAGGAAAGCGTCCCTCTCTCTCCCTTCGCCAGAGAAAGAGGGGCAACCTCCGCGGGTCGCCATGGCAACTGGGAAGAACCTCCAGCATCCCATCTTCGCTCGCGCTGCTCTCTTCATCCACGCTCTGTGGCACCGCACGAACGAACACGTGGCTTTAACCCCCTCAACTCATCCCGCTTTATTTTTTTTATTCTTTCTCCGTGGCACTAGTATGCGAGCGTCGGGGATGCCCCTCCGTGAGGGAAGCACTGCATCAGCACCCGCTTTCCACTGTCGTGGCTATGATGTATAAGCACTCTGCGGGCCCCACGATGGCTTCTCTTTAGAGGAAGAAGGCGCCTTTGGAGACTTTTTTTTTCTTTCGTATGGCTTCTCAGAGCCAGACCGAAGACACGTGTACGGGCGCTGGTACATGAGAGCTCTTACCTAACCCGCATGGAATGCGAAAGTTAACGTTAACACAGCAGCTCGGGAAAGACAACACGATGTGTTCGGAAAATGTAACATTTCATATCGTGCAAGATATCTACAGGAAAATTTGTGTGATCGTCCGCGCAAGGATGCTAATGTAAGTACATTATTTCTTCAAACATTCCTTTTATCAACTGAAGTGAGTGAGTGAAACAACTTTATTCGGTCCACTATAGACGCGAGTAAACTCAGCGTCACCTGGCTAGGCCCACTCGGGGACCATCAGGTTAAACCTGACGGCCCTCGCGCGGGCCCTCTGGACGGCCAGGATTTGAGAGGATCAACTGAAGTGCAAAAAAAAAAACAGGTCACGGGATCGAATCCCGGCTGCGTCGGCTGCATTTCCGACGGAGGCAGGAATGCTGTAGGCCCGTGTGCTCAGATATGGGTCGGGTCGCCCGCTGGCTCTCCCAACCGGAAGTGGAGGGTCACGTGACAGCGAGGCCACGGGCCAAAAGAGCGGTTTGGTCCGTCGTCTGGATCCAACCCCAGGTGGTCTAAATTTCCGGAGCCGTCCTCTACGGCGTCTCCCATAATCATATTGTCACGAGGTTGTGATACACGCAGCACTTGAGAGGAAGCACGCAGGAGTCAGGGCGGTGTCAGGCGAACTGTTTATTGGGCGAACTTGTGCCCAGCAAAATAGGGCCAAACACAACTCACAGCAACAGCGGCGTGAACAGTCGCCGGCCGACGGAAAAAAAAGACCCCCCAGTGGCGCACTGCGCCGGCTTTTATACACGCGTCGTAACGTAAACGCGGCCTGCGTTGCGCTTAACAGAAAGTGATAGCGGCTTCCTTCGTAAACCAAAAGAACCGCACGTGTCAGTCTTTTATACACGCGTCATAACGCGTTCCAGAGTGGCATACAAGATAAACGCGGCCTGCGTTGCGCTTAACAGAAAGTGATAGCGGCTTTCTTCGTAAACCAAAAGAACCGCACGTGTCACTACCCCCCTCTGAAAAAGCATCGTCCCGATGCTAAAGACAGAACATAAGAGAGAGTACATGCAATAAATTACATTAACAATGCGTCACAGCTAATCAGCGCGCGTAATAAGGTTTAAGTCGCACCACGTGTACGACTTCGGGTCGTGCACGGCGTCGTTGGGATGACGTTAAGCTATCGGGCACGACCTCATAGTCCAGTTCACCACGACGTCGGACTACCTTGTAGGGTCCAAAGTAGCGTCGCGGGAGCTTCTCAGACAATCCCCGTCGTCGTATCGGCGTCCAGACCCAGACAAGGTCGCCGGGTTGGTATTCGGTGTGGTGTCGTCGAAGGTTGTAGTGGCGCCTGTCAACCGTCTGTTGGCTCTTGATACGCAGGCGGGCTAGCTGTCGAGCTTCTTCAGCGCGATCCAGGTAGCTGGCGACGTCGAGGTCTTCTTCGTCGGTGCCGACCGGTAGCATGGCGTCAAGCGTCGTTGTTGGGCTCCGTCCGTAGACGAGCTTGTATGGAGCAAACTGCGTCGTTTCCTGCACGGCCGTGTTGTACGCGAAGGTTACATACGGGAGTATGGCGTCCCACGTCTTGTGCTCGACGTCCACGTACATGGCCAGCATGTCGGCGATGGTCTTATTTAGACGCTCGGTGAGGCCATTCGTCTGTGGATGGTACGCGGTGGTTCGGCGGTGGCTTGTCTGACTGTACCTCAAGATCGCTTGCGTTAGGTCAGCCGTAAAGGCCGTACCTCTGTCGGTGATGAGGACCTCGGGGGCTCCGTGGCGGAGGACGATGTTCTCAATGAAGAACTTGGCGACCTCGGCGGCAGTGCCCTTGGGCAAGGCCCTTGTTTCGGCATAGCGGGTGAGGTAGTCAGTCGCTACGACAATCCATTTGTTGCCAGAAGTTGACGTCGGGAACGGCCCCAGTAAGTCCATGCCGATTTGTTGGAATGGCCGTTGAGGTGGTTCGACGGGTTGCAGAAGTCCGGCTGGCCTAGTTGTCGGCGTCTTGCGTCGCTGACAGTCTCTGCATGTTTTTACGTAGTGGGCGACGTCGGCAGTGAGGCGAGGCCAATAGTACTTCTCTTGTATTCGTGACAGTGTGCGGGAAACACCAAGATGTCCGGCTGTCGGGTCGTCGTGTAATGCTTCCAGAACCTCTGGACGTAACGCTGAAGGCACCACGAGGAGGTGGTCGGCGCGGAGCGGCGAGAAGTTCTTCTTCAGGAGGACGTTGTTTCGCAGGAAAAACGAAGCCAGTCCTCGGCGGAATACTTTCGGCACGTCGGCGGTCTTGCCTTGCAGGTAGTCCATGAGGATCTTGAGCTCTGGGTCAGCTCGTTGGCGTTCCGCGAAGTCGTCGGTACTTATGGGTCCCAGGAAAGAGTCGTCGTCCTGGTCATCCTGGGGCGGCGGATCGACAGGGGCGCGAGACAAGCAGTCGGCGTCGGAGTGCTTTCGTCCGCTCTTGTAGACGACGGTGATGTCAAATTCTTGTAGTCTGAGACTCCACCGTGCGAGGCGCCCTGATGGATCCTTCAAGTTAGCTAGCCAACACAAGGCGTGGTGGTCACTCACGACTTTGAAAGGCCTGCCGTACAGGTAGGGGCAGAACTTTGATGTAGCCCAGATGATGGCAAGGCATTCCTTTTCTGTCGTGGAATAATTGGCTTCTGCCTTCGAAAGTGACCGGCTAGCGTAACTGATGACCCTTTCAAGTCCGTCGGTCCTCTGCACGATCACGGCGCCGAGCCCTGTGCTGCTTGCGTCCGTGTGAATTTCGGTGTCAGCTTCTTCGTCGAAGTGCGCCAGTATTGGCGGCGTTTGCAGGCGTCGCTTTAATTCTTGAAATGCCTCGACTTGCGGCGTTTCCCATTTGAAGTCGACGTCGGCCTTCGTGAGGTACGTCAGTGGCTCGGCGATCCGCGAAAAGTTCTTCACGAAGCGCCTGTAATAAGCGCAGAGGCCAAGAAATCGGCGTACTGCTTTCTTGTCGGTGGGTGCAGGAAAGTCGGCGATTGCAGCTGTTTTCTGTGGATCAGGGAGCACTCCCGACTTGCTGATAACGTGGCCAAGGAACAATAGTTCCTCGTAGGCGAAGCGGCACTTTTCTGGCTTCAGGGTAAGTCCCGAGGCTTTGATTACCCGAAGAACAGCTTCAAGGCGCCGGAGGTGCTCGTCGAAGTTGGAAGAAAATACGACTACGTCGTCCAAGTAGACGAGGCAAGTCTGCCACTTCAAGCCTGCGAGTACTGTGTCCATAACCCGTTGGAACGTCGCAGGCGCCGAGCAAAGACCAAAGGGCATGACCTTAAACTCGAATAGGCCGTCTGGTGTTATGAAGGCAGTCTTCTCGCGGTCTCTCTCGTCTACTTCGATTTGCCAGTAGCCGGTTTTGAGATCCATCGACGAAAAATACTTGGCGTTGTAGAGTCTGTCCAGAGCATCGTCTATCCGTGGGAGGGGATACACGTCTTTCTTCGTGATCTTGTTCAGGCGACGATAATCGACGCAAAAACGTAGGGTTCCGTCCTTCTTCTTCACCAACACCACGGGTGATGCCCACGGACTCGTAGACGGCTGAATGATGTCGTCACGCAGCATTTCGTCGACTTGTTGCTTGATGGCCTCGCGTTCCCGTGCAGAAACTCGGTAGGGGCTCTGACGGAGCGGACGGGCATATTCGTCGGTTATGACGCGATGTTTCGCGAGAGGGGTCTGACGAAGCCTCGATAACGACGAGAAGCAGTCCTTGTATTGGTGGAGTAAGGCTTTGAGCTCCTTTTGTTGCTGCCTGGAAAGGCTTTGATTGACGTCGAAGGCGGGCGCGGACACTGCTGTCGACGTTGCGGCTCCCTGAGAATCGGTGAGGGCGAAGGCATTGCTCGCTTCCACAAATTCGCTTAGATGTGCTACCGTCGTGCCCCTATTCAAGTGCCTATATTCGTTGCTGAAGTTCGTCACCATTACCTTGGCTTCGCCGTTATGAAGCTTGGCTATGCCTCTTGCGACGCACATCTGACGGTTTAGGAGCAGTTGCTGGTCGCCTTCGATGACACCTTGTAAGTTGGTAGACGCTTTGGTGCCGACGGAAATGATGACGCTCGACAGTGGCGGGATGGTTACCTGCTCTTCTGTCACATTCAAGGCATTGTGAGCGACGTTGCAGTCTGACGCCGTTGCATTATCCGTGGACAGCGTGATTGACCTGGATCTTAGGTCGATGACTGCGCCTTGCTGGTCCAAGAAATCCATGCCTAAAATGACGTCTCGCGAGCATTGCTGCAGGACCACAAAATTCACAGAATACGTTTGGCTGTGAATCGTGACTCTTGCCTTGCAGGTTCCAGTCGGTGTTATAAGGTGGCCCCCTGCTGTTCGGATATCCGGTCCTTCCCATGCAGTCTTTACCTTCTTGAGCTTAGCGGCGAAGAGACCACTGATGATAGAGTAGTCGGCGCCGGTATCGACTAGGGCGGTGACGCTGTGGCCGTCGATGATCACGTCGAGGTCGGTGGTTCGTCGTCTGGCGTTCCGGTTAGGTCGGGGCGTCGGATCACGGCTGCGTCGGCTTGGTCCGGTGCTGCTATGTCGCGTCGGCGGCGAGGCTTTGTCGTAAAGACTCTGCTCAGGCGGCGTACTGCGACTACGTCGGGAAAGTTCGTGCGTCGTGGTCGTCGTCATCGGCAGCGGCGGCGGCGGCGGAGGAGGATCTTCGGCATTGCGTCGTGCAGCAACCGCACCTCCATCGGTTGCTGCCTTTAGTTTTCCGGGTAGGGGCTTGGGGATCGGCCCCGGTTAGGGCCGGTGTACTGGCGGCGATCCGGAGAGGCGTAGCGGCCAGGCGAAGGTGAACGGGATGGTCGTCGTTGTTGCCACTGCGATCCGGCGATGTAGTCGGCGATGTCGCGAGGTCGCTCACCTGGGCGCGGACGCGGCGCGTTCACGTCGAAGCCACGCAGTCCCATCTCACGGTACTGGCAGTAGCGGTAGGTGTGCCCGGCTTCGCCGCAGTGGTAGCATAGTGGGCGGTGGTTCGGGGTGCGCCAAACGTCAGTTTTCCTCGGCGAGCGCTGGATTACTGGCGAGCGGGAAGGCGTCGGGGGTGGCGGCGGTGGCTGGCGACGAAACTGCGGAGACGTTGGGTCCTGGTGTTGGCGAGGAGCGGCGACAGGTCGTCGTGCAGTAGCGGCGTAGGTCATCGCCTCCGGTTGGGGCTGTGGCCGTTCAGGAACGCTCAGTGAGCGCTGTAGTTCCTCGCGGACTACGTCTTCGAGAGAGGCGACTTGGGGCTGAGACGATGGCAACATGCGGCGCAGTTCTTCACGAACCCCGCACCTCCACCCCGCACCTCCACCAGATGTCACGAGGTTGTGATACACGCAGCACTTGAGAGGAAGCACGCAGGAGTCAGGGCGGTGTCAGGCGAACTGTTTATTGGGCGAACTTGTGCCCAGCAAAATAGGGCCAAACACAACTCACAGCAACAGCGGCGTGAACAGTCGTCGGCCGACGGAAAAAAAAGACCCCCCAGTGGCGCACTGCGCCGGCTTTTATACACGCGTCGTAACGCGTTCCAGAGTGGCATACAAGGTAAACGCGGCCTGCGTTGCGCTTAACAGAAAGTGATAGCGGCTTCCTTCGTAAACCAAAAGAACCGCACGTGTCAGTCTTTTATACACGCGTCATAACGCGTTCCAGAGTGGCATACAAGATAAACGCGGCCTGCGTTGCGCTTAACAGAAAGTGATAGCGGCTTTCTTCGTAAACCAAAAGAACCGCACGTGTCAATATGGTGGTTTCGGGACGTTAAACCCCACATGTCAATCAGTCGATCAACCAAGTGCAAAAGTAGGCAGTGGGTGTAATGAACACGCGTTTTTGTTTGTAAACAATTTGGGGTTCCTGGCCTGGCTGAACTATTTATTTAGCTAGCTCAGACACACCTACTGCCGCCCTGAACTGCAATGTCTGGTCCGCCGCGGTGTTGTAGCGGTTGCGGTGCTATAGGCTGCTGACCCAAAATTCGTGGATTCAATCCTAGCCGTGGCAGTCGCAGTTTGATGGAAGCGAAAAAGGCCCACGTACTGTGCTGTCAGTGCACGTTAAAGTATACACCGGGTAGTGAAAATTTCCAGAGTCCTTCACTAAGGCGTCTCTCGTGATCATATCTTAAATTTGGGACGTAAGAACCGCGATATTATTATTGCTATGCCTCGCTCCTTGAGTTGATGCAAGTGAGGCAACATTCCAAGTTATGACAACTTCGCGTTTGAGAGGCAAATAATATTTTGACTAGCAGCAGACATGAAAATTCGCAAAACGCATCTGTTAACTTAATAGTCACCCGTCAATCACGTCGACCAATTGCAGGCATTTGCTACGAATAACGACCGAAGGGGCAAATTCAGCCACTTCGTTTCCGCATTTGTGTAAAGCGAGAAACATAAGGCATTGTTCACAAATATGCTTGGCATAGAGCGTGAACTGGAGAATCCTTGCTCAGGGTAGTGATGTTACGCCTGCCCAACTCTAGACAGCCAGTCCCTTTTTTATTACAACTGACGCCCGATTGGCACATTCTTGCTCCCTAAAACTGTTAGATTTCGCTCGCCAATCGCATTTGGACAGCTTCGCATTAACTGCCTCTTTACTTCTAAGCGCAGTCGATGGATGCAAACATTAGGTTGAGCGACAGTATTATAAGAGACTGACAACACCAGGTTAGTCAATGTATATCAATATTGCCCGTGTCTCTGGACTCTTTTCTTTGTTGTGTTTGACTGTGTTTATGATGACGACGTCGGCCGCATAGTATTACATGTATGTACATAATATGTGGATACTATAAACATGCTTGAAATATACTTTCGTGTTGCGCTGTGCCTAATAAATGATGAAGCTCCAAGTAAATTTCATTTGCAAAGACCTGGCACCGTCGTACAGGGATGGTAAGAACCTTCGTAGAGTTGGGTAAGACGTCCGTTACCATCAAGCCAGTTTAAATCTACAAACGGCGTTATAATCGCAATGCGTGAATGCACTCGAGATAATGTCGCCTCTGGAGCTGCTTTTATGTAGCATTTCGTCGTGACTCAACGAGACCGACGGGAAAGCGATTACGAAAACGAATGCACCGAACTAGCCGTCAAGTCACTTTATCGCGAGCGCCAAAAATCTAGTGACGCAATGAGCCGGAAGCAAAGGCCTTAATTTTTCGTCGAGATTCGAAAATCGGACGGCGCCTCCATTGCCACCACGCGCGCGAGCGACTGTCACTTTCCTTCGACTGGGAGGAAGGAAGACAGGAAGGAAGGAAGCGAACAGCCCAGCGTCCACACGGTAGCATTTCCTCACCCACTTGCCCAAGCTGCTCGGGTCATCTCCGCCGCCCCTGAACGCTTCGCTGTCGTTTTTCCACGGCTTCGCTTTTTCTCCGCCGCCAAAACTCCATCGCACCCTCGTGGCGCTCATCATCTCGCTCCCTCTTCTTCATCCTCTTCCTCTCTACAGCCCGCTCGTCGTGCCCGGGACCTGCCACTTCCTCCGATTCGCCCGCGTTTCATCCTCCGCGTTTGTCTCTTCTGCTCGCCAAGTCGTCCTTGTGCCGGGCCCGACTTGACTGTCACTTTTCTTGTTTTCTTTAACGCCTTCCTTCTTCTGCCGGGCTTATTTGCGACGTGCTGGGCGCCTCCGGCGCTACTCGGTGTCCCAGCAGCAGCAGCGGCGGCTCTCCCCGTGCCCCGCTGTTCACGTGTGCGGCACTTATTGCGTTTGCCCGCGTCGCGCCCCAGCGCGTGTGCGTACCGCGGTTATCGGATCGTGCCTCCCCGGCGCGTGTCAGAACGCTTGCCATTCCGAAGAGCCTCCTCCGCGACCCCTGTTCCTCCCTTCTCTCAGCAATACCATAGCAAAGATCCCACGCCTCCTTCCCGGACCGTTTTCCCGCGCGCTCACGAGCGGAATAAC
Organism: Rhipicephalus microplus; assembly: GCF_043290135.1. NCBI lineage: Eukaryota > Metazoa > Arthropoda > Arachnida > Ixodida > Ixodidae > Rhipicephalus > Rhipicephalus microplus. The sequence goes on along the minus strand of NC_134701.1, from coordinate 276,098,074 downwards.
GAAATGCTTGCATCACTAGGCGCGCCTCTTCCCCGGCCCTCCTCTCTCGTGTATGTTTAGTGAACTACTCGGGCACGTGTTGGTTTCGTTCCGGACTCGTATTCTTTCCATGCGGTGTCTTTCTTGTGTACACCATCCCCGTCTGCGCGTTCGTGTGTGAGTGGTTTCTGAGCGCGTTTGCACTCGGGTGCTGTGTGCGTGCGTGCATGCGTAAGTAATGTGCGTGAGTTTGTATACGAGAGTGAGTGAGTGAGTGACGAGATAGAGGACAGCCACGTCATTGCAGACCTCATTTCTTCTGCGGAACTTAAACGTTAGAAGTGTGGCAGCTTGTGCTGGTTGGTGACGTGTCCTTCGTGTCCTTGTATCTTTGTCGTCGTTCTGCTCTCGCGCTATAACTATCGTTAAACGTTAGACTACAGGTATGTTGTTTATGGCCATACTTTCTCTCGAAATATAGACTTATAGTAAGCGCATACAAAATCTCAACGTAAATTGGTAAAATCGGGATACAGCATGGAATATTGAATTGCCATTACAATCAGTCCTTTCAAGGACCACTGAATAATTTGTTTGCCCAATCGTTTCGCTTTAAAAAATGATCGCCTACTTTCACTATAGCTTGTGTCGTGAGAGCGATGAATTGCGAAAACGCCGTTATAATCCGACTGCCAGCAAATGAGATTTTCGAAGAAAAAAAACGGGAGCGCAGTTGGGCCATCGCCAACGGGAAACAAAAAACGAGCACAGGTTAGCTACGGGCTTCCTTCAGAGACAGTGAGTTTTCTCCGTAAGTGACATTTCCAACGAAATGATCGATAGTGGCAGTGTTGGGGAGAAATGCAGTTGTGGAGCAACACGCACCAGACTTCTTCTTGCTGCTTTTTTTTTTCTTCGAATAATATTTCTACTTCTTTCTCCGCCTGCGATAGAAGCATAGAGAGGCACTAACTCTACGCAGTGCAAGCAAAAAACCGACCTTGAAGGCAATGCTAGCCCTTCAATGCGGTTGATCTGCTACGTAGCATATATGCCTTTCAAAACCATGCTGAATTGATAACGAAAGGCATTAACATGATTCGAGGAAGTTCAGGTTGAAAGGAAAAAGTTCCGCGAAGCACGACGTCTTGAAATGCCTATGGCATACCTATATCGAAAGTGAAAATGCGCGCTCCTCAAAACATGTCGACAAATCCGCCTATGTATGCTGACCCGCACAGTTCGCTTGTTTGGATAATGATACGTTCCCACAAGTCTCATAGAGTCAATGCTGCAACGTGGCATTGTTGTAGATATATCAGGCTACAGACTTGTCCACTGGCGCTCACATTGATGCAGCGACAGCGTGACGCCGTTCAGCGAAGTATAGGTCGCGATAAGATATTTCGCACTAAGACAATTGAGGTGCAACTAAATGCTGATCTATGCGTAAATTAAGTAGTTGGTCAGAAACTGAGACGCTCATTCTGAATAAGCACCTACTCCGTATTTGTGGCCAACGAAGTTGTTCTTCTTTTCAAATGTAGCATGTCGCGTTCACTTCTCATTGTCCCACTCGATAGTAATTATGTCCGTTATAACCACATCACACCCACTCAACTTTTCAACGTGCTCTATATTACAAAATGTAGTACAACTCTCCCAACTCGGCTTACGTCGCGCTATGGACGATTTTTATTTTAAAAGCCTGCTCGTGCTTAGTTAAAAACAAACGAAGGACATTAGCTACAATTGGCAAAGAGGAAACCAGGCAGGGCAATTGCCTGCAAAATATGCAAGGCCAGATCCGCAGGCTACCTACAACGTCCGTAACCTTAACCTCCCCTTTGCTGTAGTGCAACTGCCACCTCACATCCCCCCTCCTCCCCGACCAAAAATAGGATTTCAGTTAGAATAGGTTAAGTTAGGTAAAATAGCGGAGTAGTTTTACAGATATCTGTACAGCAGCCGGAATAGCCACAACCATGGTGTACGAACTAGCAGTAACCCGGACGACATACCACCAACAATGACAGAAGTCAGGAAAGCCTTGAAGGGAACGCAAAGAGGCAAATCTGCTGGTGAGGATTGTGTTAGACAAACTGTACACCCTGTTTGCGAAGTGTCTCCTGACGGGGAGGGTACCAGAATTTTGGAAGAATGCTAACATTATTTTAATACACAAGAAAGGAGATGACAAGGACTTGAAGAATTACAGGCCTATCAGCTTGTTCTCCATCGTATACAAGCTATTTACAAAGGTAATTGCTAACAGAATTAAGACAACATTAGAGCTCAGTCAACCAAAGGAACAAGCAGAGTTTCGAACAGCCTATATACTCAACAACCGACCACAATCGTAATACCAATCAGATTATATAGAAATGCTCGAAATACACCCAACCACTATACATGACCCTCAAGGAATACAAGCAACACTACCAATCAGATTATATAGAAATGCTCGGAATACACCCAACCACTATACATGACCCTCAAGGAATACAAACATGCATTTAATTCAGTAGAGGTATCAGCAGTCATGCAGACGCTGCGGAATCAGGGTGTCGACGAAACATATGTAAACATCCCGGAAGAAATCTACAGGGGATCAACTGCTACTATAGTGCTTCATAAAGCAAGCAACAGAATACCAATCAAGAAGGGTGTAAAGCAGGGGGATACAATCTCCCCAATGCTATTTGCCGCATGCTTACAGGAGGTTTTCAGAGGCCTAGAATGGGAAGGTTTAAGGATAAGAATCAGCGCAGAGTACCGTAGTGACCTGCGATTGGCCAATGACATTGCATTGCTTAGTAACATCAGGAGGCAAATTACAATTCATGATTACTGAATTAGACCAAGAGAGCAGAAAGTTAGGTCTTAAAATTATTCTGCAGAAAACGAAAGTAATGTACAACAACCTCGGAAGAGAGCAGCGCTTCGAGATAGGTAATAGTGCACTTGAAGTTGCAAAAGAGCACGTCTACCTGAGAAAAGTGTAGTATCCGCGGAGCCCAACCACGAGATAAAAGTAACTAGAAGAATAAGAATAGGGTGGAGCAAATTTGGCAAGCATCCTCAAATCATGAGTGGTATATTGTCAATATCGCTCAAGAGCAAGGTATATAACAGCTGCATCTTGCCGCTACTTAACTACAGAGCAAAAACCTGGAAGCTTACAGAGAGGCTTCAGCTTAAATTGAGGACGACAAAGCGAGCGATGGAAAGGGAAAATATAAGTGTAACCTTAGGAGACATGAAGAAAGCAGAGTGGGTCAGGAAACAAACCGGGGTTAAGGATATCACAACTGAAATCAAGAAGATTAAATGGACATGTGTCGGGCACGTAGCGCTTTGGCAGGGTAACCGCTGGTCCTAAAGGGCAACTGACTCGATTCCTACAGAAGGCAAGCTGGTGAGGTGGAGACAGAAAGTTAAGTGAGCTGATGAGATTAGGAAGATTGCGGGTATAAAGTGGCAGCAGCAAGCACACGACCGAGTTGTCTGGTGGAAAATGGGAGAGGCCTTTGTCCTTTAACGGGCGCAGTAAGGCTGGCGATGGTTTTTTGATGATTATGACGAAGTTAGGTAAACTTTTGTGACCTTTACTTAGATAAGGCAAGTAAATACTTCATTAGAATAGCACTAATAAAGTAACTATTGGAGGCAGTAATCAATTACGTTAAGGTAAGTCACGAATTCCGCTTGAACATACAGGCATTCCATAGAAGATACCTTTATCCACGAACGGAAAAGGGCATAAATTCATGGGTTTAGCAGCAGTGACTAGTAATCACTCAGCCGCGCAGACAGGCAGGTGCATCAACGATCGCTTGCGGGAAAACAGACACAACGTAGACAAACTCGTTTAGTTAGCCCACCTCGCTACGCATTGTGCACGTTTCGGTTGCAAACACTGCTCAGCCGCGCGAATTCACTAGCCAAAAGTTTGGACCAACTAATGCAGAAAAAGAAATATTGAAGCGGCAGAGAATAAACACAAAGACGCGGTAACCTGCCCTTCAATCAGTCAACAAAAATAAATGCTATTTTTGTCGCATAAGCCACTTGTGTGATATGCTGGGTCGATTACCTTACGTGCTCCCTCAACTCTTCTTTTTTTTTTTTGCGCGGTGTCGTTCGCATATATATGCGATAACCTGCAATAAGCACTGAGTTGTTAGTTTAGCGCTGTGTCCTGTCTTGATCTGTCGTCGTCTGTCGCGGATTCAAAACCGCTTCAACGTCCCTTTAACTTATCGTCTAGCGTGGAAAGAAAAGAGACAAAGAGAAAAAAAAGGAGAGGTGCTCCCCGGCGGTCTGAATTCCGAGGATTTCGTCACTTGATGGGCACGCTAAAGCTTATCAGTTCGCTATGAATGAACACAAGAAACCACAAAATGTGAGGAAAAAAAAGCCAAATACGAAATATCACATTATGCAAAATCCTACACAAGCTGTTTTCTCGCTCGACAACGGCCGTGTTAGTCGGAAGCCATTCCAACAGCACACGGAGACAAAATTTTGGAACAAGCAAGTTTTCATTCTTAACTCTTCTTGCGACGAAACAAAAGTACGTAGCTGCTCTGAGAAAATAAAAAAAAACTGAGGCACGTCTTTGAATTCAATGAACTTTGGTATCCTCATCACGCGGGCAGGAGTGGATCATTCGAGAGAGAGAGAGAGAGAGAGAGAAAGGAACAACACAGAGGACACCCAACAACAAAATTTCAAGCCAGGTGGTGTGATCATACAAGACGGGTTTAGATGTTGAAATGTTAGCTAGTAACGCGTCATAGGAAATAAACGCACGTGCACTCGACGAACAAGCGCACAGGTACATAGGCAACCCAGAAGAAAGGATAGGCGAACCGGTAGTAGGAAAGACGAAAAATCGCGGAGTGTGCAAAAGCCGGAGATATCGTGCGCTCCTCAACTGCTTCGAAACCGAACCACGGCCTCTTCGGTTGTCGGACGAAAAATAAAAAGATAAGAAACAGCGTGAAATGGGGAAAAAAGCAGAAGAGGTGAGTTCTAGGGACGAGTCACTTAAAAGCCGAACACCGCGGAGGAGTGGCTTGGGAGAAAGGCCTGTAATCCAATTTACGTAACCTCGTTACAACACTTTAAGCGCTCAAGGCACGAGACTTACGCGAAGAGCTGCCCGGGAATCCTCAGAAAAGCGCTACGAAGAGCTTGGCTATTCGTCCCGGCCGCCGCTTCAGGGAAAACAGGATAACAGCTAGGGTCGAGAGGACGATGACGAGAGGAGAAAGAGGAGAGTAGAGGGAAATGTTGCAAGAAGAACAGCAGGGCAAACAAAATTCAAGGGGTGCCCCGTGCATTCGCCTAAGAGGACACGAAGACGCGAGTCAACCGGAGTATAACTATTTAACAATGCACTTGATACTACGCGAAGGCGCATTTTTGTTTGTTTGTTTGTTTGTTTGTTTTGCCACAAGAACCCCTCAAAGCCTAAGTCAACGCACAGCAAACGCGCTCACGTGATATCTCTCTATTATACTTTAATTGCTCAAGCCGAATTTTCATTCAAGGTCACATTCGCATAACACATGTGAGGCTTTCAAATAAAAAAAAAAGATCCAAACGCGAGAAATGCGCTTCTCTCCACTTCTAAAAGTGAGAAGCAACACCAAAACAATTTTGGTGAAAAAATACGGCGTTTCAATACGGTGTTTCAATTACAAGGCAAGCAATTGCAACAGAGACAAAAAAAATTCGGAAAGCACAAAGTAAGAGCGAAAATCAAACAGCTGAAGCCCATCAGAAGCAATCCTCGGGAAGACTTAGGAATCTCGTATTTCCACGTGAAAAAGGCGGCGCTTACATTTATATATTCGTCCACCAGGTCGCAGTGGTGGTTATGGTGCCCACCAGGTCGCAGTGGTGGTTAAGGCACGAGTGAAAATTAAACTATTCACTGCAAAGTACGAATCCTCAAACTCACTATTTAAAGAAAAAAATAAATATAGCTTTGGGTTCATTAAATATTACGGCTTGGTGGCGCTAGCCACCACCCGATCTAAAGGGTACAGTCATATCCCTCCATCCATCCATCCATCCCTGCTGCTTACCCGAAGGTCATTGGTTCGATTCTGGCCGGGACGACTACACGTTAATGGAGGCTAAGCAGTAGAGGTCCGTGTACCGTGCTAGTCTGTGCACGTTAAAGAACACTTGATAAACGAAAATTTCGAGGCTCCTCACTATGGTGCCTCCCATAAGCATTATCGTGGTTTTTGGGAGGTAAAACCCCACGTATGGTTAAAACTGCAGCTATAAATTCAAATTTCACTGTTCGAGTGTGGTAGCGAAGTGATCTCTCCGCCAAATATGATTGACAGTAAAGTTTACAACAGTGTGACAGCAGAGAAACGCACCCTTTGCCCATTGTTCCCGTCCCCTGAAGATGTAGCTTTTTCGCACTACACAGCGGTTCTAGAGGGAGCACCGTTTGTAGAGGAACGCGGGAGTAGTGTCAGCAAACTTTTCTCACTCAGAAAGCCCTGAAGGAAGACGGTAGAGAGGTTAACCAGACACACGTCCGGTTGTATAACCTACGCTGACGAATTGAATAGGAGCTAGAAAGATTAGAGAGAGGAGGAAATAATGAAGTGAAACCGATGCTGATAACGGGTCACGGGTTCGAATCTCGGGACAAAAATTCTTTTCGTCTACTAAGCAGCTTCTTTTTAAAGAATACGGATAGATTTCAATTGTAGCTTCCTCCCAAAAACAGTGGCTGACCATATAATCAGTTGCCCCGCCACGGTGGTCTAGTGGCTAAGGTACTCGGCTGCTGACCCGCAGGGCGCGGGTTCGAATCCCGGCTGCGGCGGCTGCATTTCCGATGAAGGCGGAAATTTTGTAGGCCCGTGTGCTCAGATTTGGGTGCACGTTAAAGAACCCCAGGTGGTCTAAATTTCCGGAGTCCTCCACTACGGCGTCTCTCATAATCATATAGTGGTTTTGGGACGTTAAACCCCACATATCAATCATATAATCAGTTCATTTAAAAAACTAATAAACCCTGAGAATGAGTTCTCACTCTATCTCTCTCTCTCCTTATCTATCTCTCTCTCTCTCTCTCTTTATCATTACTTTGGCTGGAAGTACAAATTGGAGAACACCTAAAATCTCACAGGGTCCCACATGCAGCCACCGAAGGTAAAATCTTCCTTACTTTTCTCAGTCGATATACTTAATGCGATGACGTCGTCACAATAAATTACTGTGGCGTCATGCGATTAGAACCGACATAATTATGACATCATGACGATTTGTGATGTGATAAATCAACCATTTCTTTGCATCGCTCGCGTTGATTCCGCCGATGCCTAAGGTCAATCGCGGGCATTTAAGGCTTTCTTCCACCTCAATGGCTGGCTGCAACGAAGCAAGGCTTATCGAATGATCGCGTTTTATGTCAGAAATGACAAATATAAACTGCTCCTTTTGAAGAATCGTAAAAAAAATGGCTGTTTAACCCCGGCCAAATAAAAAAACAGAAAAACGCCGCAGCCGACGAGCCACGTGGTTCGGGTATAATATGAAAATCACAGGTCCGTCGCCTTATACTCCCAGAGGCGCAGTTAACACTACGCACGCTAGCCGCGGAGGCTGAAAACGAAAAAAAAAAGCGACTAGTGACGACACGGATTAGGCAACGCGATCCCAGTCAGTCATTTAAGGAACATTTGACTCAGTTCACGCACGCACAAACACGAGATATCGGCTGCGAATGGCCGTGCAACTCGAGGCTGTAGCGACCGCCCCGGCGCGCGTTTTGTCTCGTTGCTACGATTGTCTCAAAATAAAACAGTAGAACAGTGAACTTTATTGACATCACGTACATAGTACACAATGCCGGAGGCCGGCAGAAAAAGCCATCGCAAGGATAGCTTGACGAAGCTGCGGGCCCCCGTTTTGGCACCAGCGTACAACGGTGTTCTCAGTATATACAAAAAAATGTACTGAACAGATAAATCAATTAGTACAGGACCCGAAGGAAAATGTGAGCCCACTACAAATAACCACGTCTTGCGTACAAACCATACACAAAAAAAATATACCCCAACGGATGTACTAAATAGCTCAGTACATATAGATTACCTTCATAATACATGTATACAGATAAACATAACTTTGTAATTTACATAGAGTAAACTATAGATATATAATTGCACAAATCATTCAATACACGACCGAAAGAAAATATGAGAAAATATGAGGTGGTTACAAAAGACAAAGAAAAAAAGAAAAGCGCCGATTTTTTTTTTAAAGGCGAAGCGGAGATTGCGACGAAAGCTCTTCATATACCGAGGAAAATTTTCGTCGAGTCTTGCCAAATCTGGGCGGGACGACGTACGACAATGTCGAAACGAGTGCCGCCTTGTGGCGGGGACGCCTTACGGGCCACTGACATTTCTGGCGTTCTTTTTAAAACGACGACAACAAAACGATAACATAAGCCCGATGCGAGCAGTGCCACAGCAATCATACTGAAAGGATTTATCAATGTTACAAAAAAAATACCGACTTCATCGATGGCGAAAGAGGACGCAAATGCTTACTCAATAAAATTGCTTGAGTACATCTTAATCCGCGTAATGCGCTGAAAAACAACATAGCTATACGTGTAGGGCAGCTAAATAGGTCGAATAAAAAGCCGCGTATAATTGCCCCGCAACAGTTTGTGAAATTCTGCTACGACAAAAAAAGTTTCCAAGGCACAATGCTACTTTGAAAATTCCATTTGGCATTTCCGAAGGAGGCGTAAATGTTGTAGGCCCGTGTGCTCAGATTTGGGTGCACGTTAAAGAACCCCAGGTGGTCTGAATTTCCGGAGCCCTCCACTACGGCGTCTCTCATAATCATATAGTGGTTTTGGGACGTTAAACCCCACATATCAATCAATGAAAATTCCATTTGTCCCTTCAACCAGCGCTAAGTGCGCTGGTACGCGTAATCCTATAGGTCTATTCCCGACGTAAAGGCAACTTGGAAGGCTATATACCTCCAGAAAGGCGGGTGCAAGTGATGACTTAGTCGCACGCAGGTTGGCATAAAACGAAATCAGCCTCTCTTTCTCCTTTCTCGATGCCACAGTCCCTTTCGCCAGTGCGAAATAGTCAACCGGGGCTGAGCCTGGTTACTGTACTCATGGTAATAAGGGCTGCAGCGCGAGCACGAAGGTGCTAGAAGAAACAGACGAAAGGCGAGGCAAGGAAAGGCGAGGCAAGGCGCTGCACCCCTTATTACCATGAATTCAAACCAACTAGCCCAAATAGCCGTTCTTCTTCAATGGTTACTGTACCACTTCTATCTTACTCTCTCTCTCTCTCTTTCTTTTTTTTTAAGGGGCGAAGCTGTTTAGGTCCCAGCCTTGTCTTCCGTTGTGGTCGCGGTATAGAACCATTGATACAGTCGAAACATATGTGAGACACGAAACAGGATTTTGATTGATTGATTTCTGGGGTTTAACGTCCCAAAACCACCATTTGATTATGAGAGACGCCGTAGTGGAGGGCTCCGGAAATTTTGACCACCTGGGGTTCTTTAACGTGCACCCAAATCTGAGTACACGGGCCTACAACATTTCCGCCTCCATCGGAAATGCAGCCGCCGCAGCCGGGAATCGAACCCGCGACCTGCGGGTCAGCAGCCGAGTACCTTAGCGACTAGACCACCGCGGCGGGGAAAAACAGGATTTTCAATAGACTTTAAAGTAGACAGAGGCTAACTCTCTAAGGAAAGAGATCACTTTTCCCGGCGAAAATAACCTATCGAGAAGAGTATTAAAGAACCGACCTCCACTAAAATGTGCCTAGATGTCCAGGCTTCTCAAGGAAACCTGTAACACGAAGGCACACGTCGAGCACTTCACGTGTCAACAAATTAGCCATATTGAAATACTATCATGCCACCGGTAAGACGGCGGGTTCCTGGATTCACTTTCGAGGCATATCTTCAGTTACAGCAGTCTTCTATAAACCCTCCTCGAATTACAGAAGACGACTTGAAGGCGAAATAAGTTCGCATTTCTATCTACACTTTGTGTCACTCAATTCACATTATACGGGGCAACACACGGAAAACGTATACGATTACTCACGGGTGCGATACACAGAGCTTCGCCCACTCGTCATGATTTACTTCGTGGAGATGCGTGGAGATTCTGGTAGAAGAGGGAGGGCAGCTTGTAAAGCACACAAACACCTGCAGGCATCCTCAATGTTGAACGACACTTCTATCTAGTCATTTAGCAAGCTTACACAGAAATAGTGTGGAATAAATAAATAAATAAATAAATAAATAAATAAATAAATAAATAAATAAATGGGAAAGTGCCAGACATTCGCTTATAGTATGTGATGTGCCATTGCCGGTTACGCTTTTATAAATCGCGCAACTTTATTATTGTTAAATCTAATATCTTAAAGTGTTAGCCCATGAAGCAGTGGTTTGACTGAGCCCCCCAGTTACATAGTGAAATAACGAGCTCAACCCTGGCGCGTTGGCCTAGTAGTTACAGCACTCGACTGCCAACCAGAAGGTCACGGGATCGAATCCCGGCTGTGGCAGCTGCGTTTTCGATGGAGGCAAAAATGTTTGAGGCCCGTGTACTCAGATTTGGGTGCACGTTAAAAGAACCCCAGGTGGTCGAAATTTCCGGAGGCCATCGCTACGGCGTCCGTATTGATCACGTCGTGGTTTTGGGACGTTAAACCCCAGATGTCACTATTATTGCTCGAGGTCAAGCAAGGCATCTCGGCCACTGCGTCGATACATCGCGGCGGCCACACCCACGCGAGCCGATCAAACGAAAGTTTTCGCGACTTATCCCATAAAGTGGATGTCTGTAGGAACGCCTACTATCAGAAACGGAGGCAGTGCTGAACTCCCAATACTCGCTTGAAATATAATCGTGCAACGGCATTAATAGGTCGGCGACTCCGTGAGAGGGGCTGAAAGTTATCGATACTCGCACGTACGAGTGTAATAAATAGTATCTACACGCACCTGTAGGGGTCATCACGGGTCGTCACGGCTGTTTTCATATCTTTTACAGTACGCGCATAATCATAATAAAGATCAGACTTGAGGCATGCGACTCCGATGCCGATCTGATAGAACAGAATACGTAGTACGTGCTACATGTAAATACAATCAAGAAAAAGCAACACGGCTTATGTTAGATACAAAAGCCATCGTGAGACTGTGTAACCATTGTACAATCTCGGAGGTGAGACAGATACAGAGAGAAAGAGAAAAAAAGATAGAACGAAATGGATAGGAGGTTACACACGTTCTTAGATGGTTTAGTATCATTTACATTCGAGAACGGGGAAGCGGGTGGAAAACAAAAATAATCTAGGGTTGTACGAGCCAAAGCCACCAGATCATTATAAGGAACGCCGCAGTTTAGGGCTCCGGAATTTTCAAACATATCTTGTTCTTAAACATGCACAGGCATTACAGACACAACTTTAGCACTTTGCCTCCATAAAAATGTAACCGCCGCGGCCTGAATCAAAGCCACGACCTTTGGGGTCAGCAGCCTAGCACCGTATATAACCACTGATCCACCACCGAGAACCGGAAAATAAAAAGGGAAAGGAAGAAGCAAAAAAAAAATGGACAGGTCACGTACGCAGGCGCTTAACAGCGTTCATCGGCCGACCAATCACAGACGAACGCAAAACTCCGCTGTATCAAAAAGTGCGGCAGCATTGTTGGAGCCCGCAATGCAGATGACGGAACCATGGATATAATAATGTACCGAACTACTTACATTACTTGAATGCCACGCTCATAAAAAGATTGCCAATTCGCTAAGAGGAGTTTATTTATTTATGTTTATTTAATAAAATTACCTGCCGCGCCCGAAGACATTATTGCAGGGAGTAGCACACAGGGTAACATATTCCTACATACAAAAAAAGAAGGGATAACCACGAAAACATTATTAACAGATAAAAAGAACATAAATGTAGCTATGAGTGCACCAGTATATTTATGAAAGATGTTTCAGTGCGACAGTCAACGATCTCATGTGGAAGCTGATTCCACAGGGAGATTGTGTGCGGAAAAAACGAGTGTTGGTAGACGTTAGTTCCGCAATAACTTTCGCTTATTTTTAAACAGTGGTCACTTCTGTGAGATAAGAAATGGGGAGGTAAAAGGTAAGAATATTTATATATGTTAACCAATTGTCATGAAAAAAAAAATTGAAAAGCATTTCTAATCTAATGTTTTTTTTTTTTCTACGTGTACCAAGTAATTCCCACCCCAACTGCTCTTTTAGAGAGCAGTGACCACAAACGTGAAGTGATAGTTTAAAACGGGCAGCACGATTCTGTACCAGCTCGAGCATGTTAGGTTGGGTTTTACTTTTGAGGGTCCCAAGCCACACAGGCGCACTTCAATATAGGTCGGACGTTCGAAAAATAAATTAATTCTCTGACCCTGGGAGCAACTTGGCGAAGGTTTCGTTCAACAAAATTTAACAATCTACAAAATCTCTCTGCAACATACTCAACGTGCTTAGTCTAAGTAAGATTACATGTAAAATAAACAGCGACAGTATAACAGTACATATACTTATGCTCAGTCACTCGCGTTAGCTGCACGGTGCCTAATGTGCACTCAACAGGTACGGATCGTGTTTACGAGTGAAGGAGATGCGTAGACACTTACTGGGGTTCACAGACATACACCACTTAACACAGCAGTGCATTATAATATCTAAATTTCGTTTGCAAGTACATACGGTGAGGCACAGTTCTAATGCAATGGTAAAATCACACAATCGTCTGCATATAGCCGCGCTTTACGTGAAACCTCTATTGCAGGCGTAAGCCAGACGTCAATATATTAAATGGGTTGCAGTGAAGTTTTCCGCATGCGAGACTTGTTGTAGTCTGCAGGGCGTGGGGACGTGTTCACTGTTGTGACCACGTGAGTGAATGTGCACATAGTGACAGCGATAAAAAAAATAACATTAGTTCAAAAGCTTGCGCTCGTCCGCGTATTCAGCGTCAAGTTTGCGCGCAGACAGCTTTTCTAGCAAGATTGCTAGCCCCCTTTCAACCGTGCTTGAACCACTCCGAGTGAAAATAGAAAGCGGTTACTTTCTCGCCTTCACTAACCTTCCTACATGCACTATCTCCTTCTCGCCACTTATTCCTTCGTGAAACACGCAAACAACGCCAGCACTGCGCGTTTCGCGATTTCGCGCTTCTCAGGCTAGACGCTGTCAACTCCGCTTGCGCAGTAGAAAACGCACAAAACGAAGTGGAATCAGTTTAACCCTTGTCAAGGGCCGCCAATGGACTTCCCTTATAGCTCAGTTGCGAGAGTGGATTCAGAACTGATATGCCTCGTATATGGACCGATCGAGAGTTTATTTATTCGTGACGTCAGTGAACAAACTGCTGACGTCACGAATTGCGCCAAAAGGAGGGAAAGAATTCGGGAGAGAATGACGCGCTCGTTCTTTCAATTGTCAGAGGTTGTTTGGGGGGGCCCTTTCGCGATTAAAACGAGCTCACTTTCCAGGCCGAATTCTCAGCGATTGATTGATTGATTGATTGATTGATTGATTGATTGATTGATTGATTGATTGATTGAGTTGTCGGGTTTAACGTCCCAAAACCCCCATATAATTATGAGAGACGCCGTAGTTGAGGGCTCCGGAAATTTTGACCACCTGGGGTTCTTTAACGTACACCCACATCTGGGTACACGGGCCTACAACATTTCCGCCTCCATTGAAAGGAATTCTTAGCGACTGCGTGCATAAAGTATGGTGAGCGGAAAAGCAAAAAAAAAAAACAAAACACGCGCTCACCAGCGCCCACAGACAGCACTCGCAGTGGTGATCGGCGCGAGAGTAGACGTTCGTCTCGCCGGCGGCAGCCGTAGGGTGCATGGACTCCACGGTTGGGTGAGACCAGCAGACGTCGTCGCTGGCGGCCATGGTCGGGGCTCCAGCAACGGGCCAGCGCGCAGCATCCCTCGCAGCTCAGCGCGCGAGCGAGCTTCCCTTGTTTGCTTAGACAAATATCCGCGACGCGCCAGCCGGCGTTCTTATCCTTTTCAAACTCCTTCTTCGCTTCGTCCCAGGCTCCATTGCCGCTAACGGCACGAACGCGTGTTCGTCAGGGTTTCGGTGACGAGGCGCCGGGCCTTCTCGAAGCGGCGTCTCGTCCTCAGAGCCGTCGTGCACAGGACGAGCAGCATCTTGCGGAAGATGATTCGCTGCGTCGCCTGGATGTTCATCTTCCTTTCAAGCCTTGGAGCTTTCTGTGGGCTGTAGGAGCAGCCGACTGAAGGTGTGCGGGTGATGTTGTTCTCGCGTATGCTTAAGGAGCTGATGAGAGATGATCCGGCCCGATGACGTCAGGCGGTAAGCAATTCGCTGACCGGCGATAAGCAACAGTTTACACTCCAAGGAAGGCACGGAGGGAGAGAGTCTGCCAATTCTGCCGGCAGCACGAGAGAGAAAACAAGAAACAAACAGAGGCGTGCACCCTCTCACCGGTGTCGGTCTGACGTCAAAAAAGGTGCGGAAACAGCTGGCAGGAGAAAAACGTATACGCCGGTCACCGGCGCATCGTCGGACCGCTGGCAAGTCGCACGGGGCCCACCGGAGCTGCTGCAGCGCCGGCTCCGCTGGAGAGCGCACAAAGGCGTTCGCGAAACAACATTGTCGTCAGCGCACTGCCGATGCGCTGCGGAAGAGCAGGGAGGCGGCCATGTTGGATCGCCGGCAGGAAAAGCGCTCGGGAGGAGGATGCGGAGAGGCTGACCGGATCAAACAGCCCTAGAGCCCGGACCCGTGCCGCCATCTCTCGCGCCAGCGAGAAAAAAAAAAAAGCTCCTCATCCTCCCGGTGCGAACTCCGCAACAACATCCCCGCTTTGTTATCTTTATTTTCTTTTTTGTTAGTGTTTTTTTAAAGAGCCTTGAGCTTCAGCGCTCACTGTGCGACGTTGGCGCCACGCACCGCGGGTGCGCTACAACTTCAGAAAAAAAAAAAAAACTGAAGGGAAAGAGGAGACGTGTTGCGCAGGGATCGCAAAGTCAAACGTTCTTTGCGTAGCCACGTGTGCCTGCTGAAGACAAGCTGCTCAAGTTGTTAGGCCGGTTTCGCAAGTCTCGAGTCACAAGTTTCAATGCGAGAAAAAAAAATAAAATAGGCGCATCAAAAAAAAAGCTGAATTATGAGGACTTACTCGTCAAAAAAACCACGATGTCATTACAAAGCAACGCATGTTGGCAACTTCATTGATAAAAAGCTCTGCCCATAAAACACTCGTTTTGCAGGGGAAGGCCACTCCCGCAATGGGACGGGGACGCCTATAGCCCCACCTCCGCGTCGTGAGCTTTGCGAGTTGTGGGAGGACCGGGCTCTTGAGCATGAAATGAAAGTCCTTTTCAGAGAATTCTTGATGATTTCTTTGTAAAGAGAGGCACCTCCCATGCTTGTGGCTAATATAACTGCAATCTTGGCAAATCCGGACAAAGCGCTGAAATGTCGGAGTAATGACTGTAAATGATTGATTGATATGTGAAGTTTAACGTTCCAAAACCACCATGTGATTATGAAGGACGCGGCAGCGGAGAGGTCCCAAACTTTCAATCGCCTGGGGTTAATTCTTTAACGCGCACCCAAATCTGAGCGCACGGGCCTACAACACTTCCGCCTCCATCGAAATTGCAGCCGTCGCAGCCGGGATTCGATTCCGCGACCTGCGGGTCAGCAGCCGAGTACCTTAGCCAGACCACCGCGGCGGGGCTGACTGTAAGTGAAGACGCTGGAGTATGTTTCCGTCTGAAGCACGTAAAGAGAGATCGCCTGCGGCGTAGACAACTTCTCGTGTGGCGGTGGAAAGGACCTACGGCCCATTTGAGATTGTTTCGTGACCTCATTGAATGTAGTCAAAATGTCCCTAAACTGGGAAACTTGCGACGGTGTGGTAAGTGAAATTACGTGCACGCCTTTGAGTGGGCTAGCTCGTTGACATCGGGAAGGCCCCCGACCTTTGAGCCAAGTTGGGCAGGGAACCAAGTGGTGGGCGAGTTACTTGCCAGTAAAACTTCTAACAAACTCCTTGCACACATAACCAGAAGCGGAGGCCCTGGCAGGAGATCTTGAGTCAGTGTATATATCACTTCTCTGCCCGGTGCCGGTAGCGGGAAGCTCCGCAATAATTTTGACCACGTGGAGTTATTTAACGGGCATCTAAATCCAAGTGAGCGGCGGTTTATGCAGTTTACCTCCATTGAAATAAAACTATCCACCTCTTCACAAACGGAGGTTTTCACATTAAAAAGCAGAGATTTCCAGTGAAGTAAGGCGTAGTAAAATTTCATAAAATTCTTTTTATTGAAGTAGACAAGAAGAGACGCATGCTGCACCGGGGTGCTGCCGTGTAATCCACGTTCAGCTCCAAACTTTTCACTTTCAACTTCTTCCAGTTAGGCACAAGCCACGAATCTGCCCTAATTATTTCACATGAGTTCACTGAAACGTCCAAAAGGTTACACAGTTACACGTCGGGCAAAAACCTTCCGTAAAAGGTTTTGTACGATCATTCCTTAATGATTACTATTTCTTTTCTCTATGATTTCGTAACATAAAGTTTTTTTTTTTTTCAGTGCTACTGTGTCCTAACAAACAGTGCCCCCTGTAGTGGACAGGGATCCCCACCCCCTACCAAGTGGACGGAGTTGGTAACACTGGAATGATAAATGAAGGCATCATCGCGTCACTTTGCTTGTGCAGGGTGCGAATGTCCAAATTGACACCTATAGCGCCTGGAAACGCGCCTCGAGCCACGCCTGCGAATTTCCTTACCCGAAAAGGCTCATGATGCTCAAATGGAAGTGCAAACACAACCCGCGCCGCACCATCGTTCAATGAGTCCAGACTGCCGATTGGGCCCCCGAATACGACTAATGCGTACTTCTTTCCGCATTTTGGAAAAGACAGCACTCCACTCAGCAGCCATTAATTAAAGGTATTACCTCGCGCAGTACACACTGACAGTTTCAGAGCAACCGAATATCTGCAGACAGCTTGCTCTTATCTGCAAACAGCAGCCACCGCTGTGCAGGAGAAGGAAGATTTACCATTGCGAGAAGACACGCCTATAGTCAAGCAAGCAGCTCCAAACCAACGCACACATGACTCGGCGCGGCTCCGTGCATTAAAGGCATCTATAATGGCCCCTCCAATTACTTTCGAACGGCGGTAACCATAACGGAGAGTTAGTCACGCCGTTGAGACCTGGCAATTATCGTCGGCGCAATTTGGACACCCGACTCAGAAGGTCGGGACGGGGTGAGATTTCGTCAACCTCGAGGTCTTATGGGGAATTCGCACTAACGGTGGCGATGAGCGTCCCCCCGCCCCACCACCGCCCCCCTTGCCTCCGCATCCTCGCTCGTGCGGCGCTACTAGCGGCCACGGAAGCAGGGATTGCACGTGACCCCCATGAAAGCCGCCGGGTCGGGTCAAGCGATCGCCCCTTCACACGTGTTGTATAGCGGAGGCCGCGGCCATCTGGCGGCGAGTGCTGCGCGGTCCAGGAAATGAAATCCCGCAGCCCGCGGCTCACGGGTAACGAGAGCGCGCAGTGTGTACCACGTGCACGGAGGGGCATCGCGGGGGGGCATTCGAGAAAACGCTGCGTGAATGTGAGGCTTCGCAAAGGCGGATGACGCCTCGAAAACTGGGCCGGATGACGCCAAAGACTGCAGCTATGCCGGCGGTACCGGAGAGGTGGTATGCCTGTTACGTACGTGCACGCACCAGAGATACGAAGGAAGCATGTTCCGCCGTGGCTCGAATTCAAAGGTTGCGGGTTCGGATCCCACAGACGGAGACAATGCTTCTGCGTTTCCTTTGAGTCATTCCAATTTTCGTCTTTATTACTATGCTACCATTAATGACAACATTTAATGGACTTACGCTTTCCCTGGCCTAAATGTCCATGGGATTCAATCGGTTGTACCTATAACAAAGAAACGAGTCCTGAAAAAATTTTCACTTCTTTCGTACGCATAACAGGAAGGAATTTTCTCCAGGCATAGTTTGCTTTCACTGAGGCAACGCAGGCCTACTATCGTGTACGCAGAATAGCGCTGATTCAGTAAAGTATTGCCAAAGTTTTCAGAGCTACTGCACGGCACGTGACGAGAGCGGTCAGAGTATTAAAGCGCTTGTCATTCCGTGTCCGTCTTCTTTCATGGTGTTCACAGGTTTTGCAGCTGATTATGCAAACTGAAAGCTATAGGTATCACACACACGCATACACATACGCACGCGCGCTTACATACATACATACATACATACATACATACATACATACATACATACATACATACATACATACATACATACATACATACATACATACATACATACATACATACATACATACACACACACACACATACATACATACACACACATACATGCATACATACATACATACATACATACACACACACACACATACACACACACACACACACACACACACACACACACATACATACATACATACATACATACATACATACATACATACATACATACATACATACATACATACATACATACATACATACATACATACATACATACATACATACATACATATTATCTTCCCCTCTCTATGCTGCCACTGTTGGTGCGTTCTCTGGCTCCGTACTATTCGTCAAATACAGATTGCGTCAAGTTGCCCCCTGAGAGAAGTCGAAGGCACGATATGGCAGACTCGTTGTGAGTAGCATCCTTTCTGCGAAGCAGACCTTGAACCGACCGACGAGAGAGATAACACAGCAACTTGGTCGTCACGTGGACATCCAAGCCCCATCAGTTTGCCGGTCCCTATCCCTAGGTTAACTCATTAAGTTACAGCGTTGTAGAAGCTGCAGCTGTACTCGGGGCCACCCACGATACCATAGTAGAAACGGGTTTCGACAATCAACAGGTTCACTGTATGTACAGACTCTGCCGAGGCACTATGCCAGATGGATCGGCTGCTCTGTGCAAACACACAGGTGCTCGAGGTAATCAATTTACCTTGAAATCCTGTAGACATTGCAGAAAAAATGTCTGCACTTTCTCTGACCTCTTGTGAAAGTCCAGTTTAAAAACTCAATAACGTGAAATTCATCAGGCGCATCAGCTACTTTCGCATGTGATCAGGTGTAGAAGCACCGCGCGCTTGCACAAGGTGGTTTTGTAAATAACGGATAGCTCGTAGACTTTCTTTCCAAAACAGATAGTTGCCTTCACCTGTTGTGTGTATAGTTATCCATAACAAAACGCACACAACACAGAATACCTATGAGGCCGTACTGTGATATAAGAATATAGAGAACACATATACGACGCCTTTCCGCATGCAAGGGGCGGTCCCTCGCGAAACAGACAAGTGCTGCACCAATGCCTCCGGGCTGCGCATTCAGAGTAATCTTTTACATACACGCTAAATGCTGCACAGTTTTAATGACACTACACGCACACCCTATAGACCACACGAGGCGGGGGTGTAGCGCCAAATGCCCTAATGAACCCATTAGGGGCAAACGATCGAGCACCGTACTGCGGCAGCAATGGACACTCGAGGTCCGTTCAACCCATTCTGAGCGACGCGGCACGCCAAACGAAGTCGCCCCCCCCCCAAGTAGTATAATAATAAATCAAGAAGGTAGCAAAGTATGCGAGACACACCCCAAGCCTGACTGGGAACCGTCTCACAGACATTCACGCACGCATAAACACAAACACACAAACGTACATCCGACGGCGGGGATGCAGACCTCCAAGGGATGTCGACGTCAAAGCTTAAAAAACATTTTTACCGCCACCACGCGCGGGCATGCCGAGAGTGTATTGCGGTTTTTGTTTTGTTTTTTTATTTTTTTTTTTGGGGGGGGGGGGGGGCTCGCGGAGAAGGCACACCCTTTCGCCCTTGCGCGCGGGACGGGAAACGTAGTTAAAAATCACGGCCAGAAAACGTCGTCGTCCGAGGCGGCGCTTCAAAGGCTTCACCGAGTGGGCGGCAAGCCAGTGGCCGCGCACGTGACGATGTTGCAGCGTCCCATCCGCGCAGCCGTGTTTCGCCCCCCCCTTATACGTATACACAAGAGCTACGCATTTCATCGCTTTGAAGCGGCGTTCGCGTCCGTGTATAGCTGCTACCGTTCGCTGCGCGAAGCGAATGTCCGGGGAAACCGTGCTTTCCCTCAACAAGGACGTTCGCCTTCCCCGCAATGCGCGCGGCGTTCCTCTGAGAAACGCCATATCATAGCGTCGCGTGCGGCGAGTCGTTCAATGGAGACGTGAAAATGCGCAGGCGTACAACGTGGGGGCGCGCTGACGCAACTCTGAGAGCGAAAACGCACGGCGATAGAAAGCGTTAGAAAAAAGAAAGCGAAAGTCCCGTAGCAGAAGGGCCGTCAGAAATATAACAGAAAGGTATCGTTCGTTTTACATAAAATAAAAAGAAAGAAAAAAAACGTCATGCCTGCACGGAACACGCAGCATTATCACAGCGAAGGCTAGAAGAGCGGCCTTTCGGGGCCCTTTTTAAACACTACCTGGGTAGCTGCTTCAAGCACACTTGCAGGGTACCCACTACGCCACTAACCATTGTTGTAGTAAGCAGGCATTCACTATGCTATACTTCGTCATTATTAAGAGAAGCGTCGTACCCGCTGCACGGTAGCAAGAAACTTTGTGCATTTTTTTTGTGCTGTGGCTGACGACGATGAAGAATTATGCCAGTAGCTTTTGTAATTTTCGCTGAGACACAGGAAGGCTTGCTGGTTCAATTTTGTTTTTTTTTTCCAACTAATGAAATTGTAGTTATTTGGAATTACCATTCAATTATTCATGTCAATTATGAGTTATTTACCTACTTTATTCGTATTTCACTTTTTTTGATTATCCTCTCTTATATTCTCTGACTGAATAATTATTTCTTTTTTCTTCATGAAAATTTGAAATTCGTTTTCCCCCATTACAATAATCGCCGGTTCAATGGCCAATCCGCCGTGGTCGATACGAGCCAAGTGAGTGAGTGAGTGAGTGAGAATTTATTAGAAGGCAGAGAGGTCGGCCTGAGCTAGTTCACTCTAGCCTGCTACTCTACACAGCGGGTAAGGGAAAGGGGAAAGAAAGAGGGATGAAGGGAGATGATGGGGACAAGAAGAGGTGGTGCGTATGTACAGTAGGCACTTAGCATAGTACCCTACAGTCTAGTTTCTAGTCCAGTGCTTTTTATAAAGTCTAGAACAGCCTTTGTAGCAGTTTTTAACACTGTTTGGTCGTTCATTGCTGACAATATGTGGCTTTCACTTAATGGTGTTCGTCCAATGCTTGCCAACGTTGCAGTTAGCATTTCTCTTTGTGCCACGTATAATGCACAGTCACAAAACATGTGAGCTATCATTTCGCGCACTTGGCAACGTTCACAATTCGGGCTGTCCGCACGGCCGATTAGGTGGGTGTAGTGGCGAGTGAAGGCGACGCCCAGGCGAATTCGGTGCAGTATATTAGCATGTCTTCGGCTGATTTTATCTGGAAGACGAAAAGTCATACTGGGGTCTGTTTCCCGCAGGCGCTTGTTCCGGTGATCTGGTAGCAACCAGTAAGTGGCAGCGCATTCGCGCATGAGTGATCTCAACAATGTGTTGACGTCACCTCGCGAGCAGGGTACTTTGACGTACATAGGAGCGTTGTATATTGCCGCTCTTGCTTCGCTATCGGCTGTTTCGTTGCCAACCAGGCCGCAGTGTCCAGGAATCTATTGGAGTGTAATCAAGTGACCGCTCCTGTGTGTTAGGTCAAATGCTTGGACGATTCCTAACGTTAACTCGTAAAATTGGCCTCTTCTTAAGTAAGAATAGATAGCTTGAAGCGCTGATTTTGAATCAGACAGAATCGTCCATTCACGCGGTGCTTGGTCGTTCACAAATTTTATGGCTTCTTGTATAGCAACAAGTTCTGCAGCTGTCGAAGATGACCTATGATCTAATTTGTACTGTCGGGAAATACCGAGTTGAGGGATCACGAAGGCTGCAGCTGAGGCGGATGAAGTTACGGATCCATCGGTGTAAATGTGCACAGAGTCGCTGCCAAAGCATACGGGAAAAAGCAATCAAGCAAGCAAATCCCCCACCATCACCCACAGTAGATATGGGCCACAGTTAAGAGGTGAACAAAATCAAGCTTTTGTAAAGGGTTGAAGCATTCGACGACCCTCCCATTGAACAATTCGCACTGTGTGACGCCTTCTTGTTCCTTTGCTGTTCTATAGCTCATTATTACTCATAATAACGCGATCAAGCCTGCCTAAGGCCAGTTCGCAAAGAAGTTAAAAGCGCCGGCGTGGCTCAGTGGGATAATACTGGGCTGGCACGCAGGGGACCCCGGTTCGAATCCCATTGTGACCTTGGGGGTTTTTATTTACCGAGTTTTCTTATTTCGTGTGATAGTGGTTACGGACACCAGCGGCGGCGGCGGCGGACAACTACAGCCCACCCACCACCTGTGTTGTGATCTCACGAAAGCTGCCGCTGTAAAACTTGCGCTCACTCACTGTATAATTGGCCGAGAACATGACTGCATTTGAAGCAATTCCACAAGACTGGCTCAATGAATCGGAGTTCAATAAAGCCTACTTTGTGAATGGGCCATACTGACGCCATATTGGTATGCTAACTTTGCCGTTTTTTTGTATATATTTATCAGCTAAACGAACCGTGCTAAGGGGAAGGCATATGCATGGCAACGGTTGGGTCGGTGCATTCGTCGTTACGTGACCTTATTCACCCACGTCGCGATATACAAAAAAATAGGAATTTTAACATTTGTTTTAGCAGCACGAGGTGGCCGCACCCACTTTCTTTACGTAAGGCAGTATATGTACCAATTCATTATTTATCCTGCCTCCCCACATGCTTGTATAAACTTAAGAAACAGTGCTCGATGTGGTGGCATCACTTATTGCTCCTTTCGCGGACCTCTCCTAATAATGTACGTGCAGCTGGTGAATGCTGTCCTCTCATTTCGATACTGTCATTGCGACGTCACTTAAGGTAAGTAAAAGCTCCCGTACATGATAAGTAAGCATCTTAGTTGCCCGTAATTTTTTTTTTTTTTTGATATCACAAACTTCAACTACTTGATGTGATAATGTTGGCTACAGCAGCCAGATTTGCCACAAATTCAGTCCTCGGTCAGCCGCGGTGGTGTAGCGGTTACGATGCTGCTCTCGGCTGCTGACCAGAAGGTCGCGAGTTCGATCCTTGCCGAGGCGGTCGCATTTCTATGGAGGCGAAATGCGAGAGGCCCGAGCACTGTACGATGTAAGTGCACGCTAAAGAAAACCAGATGGCCAGAATTCGGGGAGCCCTCCACTTCGGCGTCTCTCATAATCATATCTTCGTTTTGGGACGTAATAAAACATGAGATACTATTATTAAATTTCTGCTTCGCCTTTATCAAAGGCGCATCTCTATTGAATAGAGGTCGATTTCCCCTTGAACAGGTTTGTCTGAAAAAATAATGCAAGTGATTATTTCGTGAGTCTGTTCTGTTCTGTTTTAACTGTTTTGCTGTGGAGAGGTTGAGGCGCCTATTGCCTCGGCTACTCTATATCACAAAGTTCTGCAGCGAAAAATAAAATAATAAAACAGAACGGTACCCAAAAATTAGGTGAGTCGCTTGTGTACCGCAGCGTGCCTTGGACAGTTCAGATTGGTGGAGGGCGTAGTTCACTCATGCATACACCATATTAAAAGCAAGGAAAGGCTTTATACGTAAAACTTGTTTTCATTTGGCACTCAAGTCGTAATAGTGCGCTCGTTGGAAATAAGACAATACGGTTTGGTATACTAACGTTCGCGTTAGACCCGCACTATCCCCAACGTAAACATTTCCTACAGTGAAGACAATCTACACATGGTAATGACGGTTCGTCGGAGTGCCATGCAACCCACGAAAAAGCGTCGTCTTCGGACAGTTGACAAAACCAAAGGAACTTGCAGCAAGGCTACAAAAAGAAATTCTGGAGGAGGAGGCATACAGTGACACTATGAACGCCTGAAAAATCTCGTTGGAAGCAATTCATCGATGCAGGAATAGCCCCAATTTAAAATCTCTCAATGCATTGTAAAGATATTGTTACGAAGTAAAGGAAGATGAAGGACAGAATCACAATGGCTGATTGGCCCACTCGCGCACCTGTCAGCTGATTCTGCCCTTCATCTTCCTTTACTTCGTAACAATATCTTTACAATGCATTGAGAGATTTTAAATTGGGGCTATTCCTGCATCGATGAATTGCTTCCAACGAGATTTTTCAGGCGTTCATAGTGTCACTGTATGCCTCCTCCTCCAGAATTTCTTTTTGTAGCCTTGCTGCAAGTTCCTTTGGTTTTGTCAACTGTCCGAAGACGACGCTTTTTCGTGGGTTGCATGGCACTCCGACGAACCGTCATTACCATGTATAGATTGTCTTCACAGTAAGGAATGTAAGGAATGAAGTAAAGGAAGATGAAGGACAGAATCACAATGGCTGATTGGCCCACTCGCGCGCCTGTCAGCTGATCCCGTCCTTCATCTTCCTTTACTTCGTAACAACATGATCAGTAGCTTTTTTTTTTTTTTTCAATCGACTCAATGGCATTACTTTTAGGACATGCCCTGCTGATATATCTCTCAAAGCTGGCTTCCCATTTCTTAGTCACCTGTCAGTCATCCTAAAAGAACACGCGTAATTTCTCACACGCATCATGTGACTAGCACAACTCCATTTATTGCTCTTAGGAAATTCATTTCAAGAGGTAATTGGAATAGAACTACTTCCAGTTTGCACAGCTACACATTCGAAAATCTACCGGTATTAGTAACCAATAGTGAACACGTAATTGACAGGCGCACAAGTTTCACGCCGATATCACTTTCCCTTTTTTTCGTTTCTGGATCCCTTTCTTCCGGAGAAGGGTAGCAAACCGTGCGGGCGTCTGGTCGACCTTGCTTCCTTCCTTTTGCTTTTTTTCTTCTTTCACACTGGAGGCGCCAAAATTTGCTATAACTTTAACGGTGTTTCCAGAGAAAAGCGCAAGGCACTGAGAGCGTTGTTGCGCTTTCTGCGGGCAAGTGGTCTTAGAGGCAGACTGTAAACAGTGTCGTGGATCGTCTGAAGACCTTCTCTCTCTCTTTCTTTTTTTTTTACAACGTCTCTTTTCTCTCATCCTTTATCCCCCTTACCCCCTTCCCCAGTACAGGGTAGCCAGCCGGTCTGAGAACTGGCTAACCTCCCTGTCCTTCCTCATTTATTCCTCCTCCTCCTCCTCCAGAGAAAAGCTAAATATATTACTGGAAATAAACGAAAATATACCTGACACGTTACGAGTGGTCTTTTAAAATTAGGGCCGCAATGACGTCATCGCGGATCGACTCTGTACAGGCGCGCCGCACCCGAGTTTCTATTTTACCAACAGCACGTTTCGCGTGTATTGTGGCTCGCCCCTATTATCCGACGGCAAAGCCGACCTTGTAGCGCGCGCGGCATCGATTTCGCAGTTTGGCGCACCTGTTGAAACCGCGAGCCCGAAAAAAGGCGGCATATAGCGCCGACACCTTCGCGCCGCCGCGGCTTTAGTCTCTCAATCAGGCGCTCCTCTCGGGCGATGACGTCAGAGTTGGGTCCGAAATAGTTTTGCGAGGGAGCTTGTTCGCCTTGACTGAGGAACCGCCGCCGCCACCGGCACGCGTCCCCGACAGTTACTGCAGCCCTTCCGTGTCGCCCGTTGCAAACTGGGAACATTTGGGCGCTACGAAGTAACGTTAAGCGCGAAATAAAGATATGGCGACAGTATCCGCAATCACGCGTGTGCGCTCTTCTTAAGTGGCCGTTTAAGCACAGCAAATGCGCAGTTTTGCCATCGTATAAACGGGGCTGGCCACTTTTAAAGGAAACGATAGCACTCCACAGCTTATAGCAGCTGATTTTCGTCTCAAAAAGTGATTGATTGCGACTCATCGTAGCACTCAACAGCTTATAGCAGCTGATGTTCGCTTCAAAAAGTGATTGATTCATTGATTAATTTGATAGATTACCTTATTTGATAGATTGATTTATTTGATAGATCTCTGGATCAATCGATTGACCAATTGATTGTTTGACTGATTGATTTGATAGATTAACTGGTTCAATGGATGGATTTACTTCGTAGATCTATCGATCAATCGATAGACCAATTGATTGATTGATTGATTGATTGATTGATTGATTGATTGATTGATTGATTGATATGTGGAATTTGATGTCCAAAAACCACCATATGATTATGAGAGACACCGTAGTGGAGGGCTCCGGAAATTTCAACCACCTGGGTTTCCTTAACGTGCACCCAAATCTGAGCACACGGGCCTACAGCATTTTCGCCTCCATCGAAAATGCAGCCGCCGCAACTGCGATTCGATCCCGCGACCTGCGTGTCAGCAGCCGAGTACCTTATTCACTAGACCACCACGGCGGGGCATATGATTCAAACCCAGGTGCGCCTTGTGCCGGTCCAGTCAGTATTATACCACTGAGCCACCTCGGTGCATCCCTTCAAAAACTGGGGAGGTACGAAGGATGAGTGAAATGGGTGTTTCAATTGCACTAACGTGAAAACTTGGGGAAAGACGATGCACGCGATGTTTTGAGAGAGAGAGTACTTCGATGAGGCAACAGACAGTGCCAAGCCTGAAACCGGACATACAGAGAAGGGTGTTTCCGCTCTACTATAAGGTCGTCGGAAAACTACGTTGTAATAGAGTTCACGCTAAAGGGGTTCCTCTTCTTTCCAACATGATCGGCCCCTACAGCATGCAGGGAAGAGCGTTTCGGCTCCACCAACGTCGACAACTGCGTTTTGGGCTCGTCCCGCCGCGGTGGTCTATAGTGGCCAAGGTACTCGGCTGTTGACCCGCAGGTAGAGGGATTAAATCCCGGCTGCGGCGGCTGAATTTTCAATGAAGGCGAAAATGTCGTAGGCCCATGTGCTCAGATTCGGGTTCACGTTAAAGAACCCCAGGTGGTCAAAGTTCCTAAAGTCGTCCACAACGGCGTCTCTCATAACCATATGGTCGTTGTGGGCCATTAAACCCCACATAGCAATCATTACGCTGTGGTATCACTGCTGCCTTCTTCATTTTCAGTGACGAGAAGTTGAATTTACCCAATTATTGGGGCACATACCCATTTACGATGGACCATGATGATATGACACACCGTGACGACATTAGTCACCGACAACCCGAGACTTTAGGGTGCTTTACATCTAATATCCATCAACAGTGACAGCAGCATGCGCATGATATTGTAATTTTGAGTTTTTTTCCCTATCTGCGCAATTACTGTCGGTTATGACAGAAAATAAATCAAATAATTTTTTTCTCCTCTCTCTTTCTACACACACACACACACACACACACACACACACACACACACACACACACACACACACACACACACACACACACACACACACACACACACACACTCGTTAACGGGACCAAATGATCAAATTCAATATCATGTTGGCCACTACAACGTGACTCATTATGGGGGCCCGCACTCACATTAGATTAAGATCTTACTCTAAATATTTCTTGCGAAAATATTCAGAGTAAGACGTTCAGAGTAAGACGTCTTACTCTAAATATTTCCGTAAGAAATATTTAGAGTATGATCTACTCGCGATGCGGGACATAACGCTAACTAAGCCGGCGGACCAATGGAAAAACACACTTATGAAATTCGATAGAATTTTGGGGTTTAACGTCCCAAAACAACCATATTATTATGTGGGACGCAGTAGTGAAGGGCTCCGGAAATATCGGCCACCTGGGGTTCTTTAACGCGCACCCGAATCTGAGCACACGGGCCTACAACATTTTCGCCTCCATCGGAAATGCAGCCGCCGCAGCCGGGATATGAACCCACGACCTGCTGGTCAGCAGCCGAGTACCTTAGCCACTAGACCACCGCGACGGGGCCGCACTTATGAGAGGATCTTTGTTCTGGAGAGTAAAATGTAATAACAAAAAATTTAATATATTCATACTTTTATAGCTTTCTCTTGAGGTAGACGAAAGAAAGAAGGGTCTAGCTTGGTAAATCTCACGTAGAAGTATCACATGCAATGAAAGCACAGAGGGTGAAGAATAATCGAAATAAGCGCAACCTCGCACAAGTTCTAGTCATAAAGAAATCCTTAATGTACCAATAATGCTTAGTGTAACTTTCAAGAACTTGTCATAGGACAACTTTGTGCGTCTTTGAGAAAAAGAAAAGTATAACCTACGCAACCTGACACACCCGCAAAAACAGACACCCATTCACGGAATAGCAGATTTGACACGCGTCTCAATAAGGCATAAAAAATAATTGAGTAAACAGGAAGCAGCATCTTGACAGCGCTCATCGATAAAGCTCATTTCGGTATTGTGCAAAAACAACTGAAGATTCACTCACACTCACAGTAAGTCTGCGCTTGTGTCTGTTTACCTGTTTTTACGTGTCAGGTTGCGTAGGTTATTCCTTCCTGTTTTCCGTGATGTAAGCTGTGTGTGCGAGTAGGCGAATGTGGATTTCATGCAGCAACTAAAATAAAACGTACAGCAAGTGATGCAGCGCATCCAAGTGACAAAAAACAACCCTGCCAGTACGCCACGCCAAGACGCGATTACGTGATAAAGTTTCCAGGCACTGCTGTGTAAAGTGGACAGACTGCTACCGCCTACACAAAGCGGAGGAGCGGCGGGTGGAAACAGCTCCTCGACGAGAAAGGACAAAAAAAAAATCATGGTATTGCAGGAGACTGGATCGAGAAAGAGGCGAGAACTCGCGGAGAACAGAGTGTCCCTCCTCCGCGGCTGCCAGCCAAAGCTGCCGCTCGTGCATTAATCGGAAATCCCCAAATACGCCGGCGAGAAGAGTTGCGCCATTTAACGCACCCGGTCGGCTCCTCCGGCTAGCTCCGATGCGACACGGCGCGGCCGCCTCTGCCACCTATGAGGCGAGCCGGCGACTCCCTCCCGCTCTGACCCACTGGCCGCACCTTCGGATATAAGTACGGCCGCTATCACCAGGCGGCGCTGGAACAGCTCGCGATATTTATCTCCGCTAACCCCTTCGTACGGCGGGGCGTAAATACACACCGTTGCTCAGGGGCGTCGCCAGAAATATTTTTTCGGGAGAGGGCACCACTTTGATCTCAAGTGGAGTGCGGGCACATAGTCGATTGTCATGTGCTATGGCGAAAAAAAAAATTTCGGGGGGAGCACAGGCCCGGTGCGCCACCGCCTGGCTGCGTCACTGCCACTTCTTAGACGAGCTAATCACAAATCACTTGATATGTTAGTTAATTTACAATTGTTGCCGTTTTCTTCCACGTATATATATATATTTTTCTTTCTGTTGACATTGTTTTTTTATCCTGTAGTTCACTTTCGATTATGCTTTGTACCGTTGACAATCACGCATCTGTTGAATTGTGTTTTTGCCTCCCTCTTATGTAATACCCCACAAGGGGCCTTTAAGGGTTCAATAAATGATGATGATGAGGTACAGCGCCATGGAAGATATCGCGAATCATTGGCGTTAATTTCTTGGTGCGAACTGTTGCGATGATCTAGAAACCAGTAGTTAGATTTTTTTTTTTTTTTTTGCTGTCGCTTTTAAGCTCAGTTATAAATGAAGATGCTTTGCGTGTCTTAGAAACAAACTCCGTTACGTATGCTGCTGTCAAAAAGTTTTTCTTGATCGCTTAGCGTCTCTTTGTTTTTGCATCATAGCCTCCGCGATCAGTTCCGGCAGCACGCAGACAGCGTTTACCAGGATGAAATCCATGCGCGAGACGCGCAGTCATATACATTATTTTGACCGAACGTCTTGCATGGCTTCCACGACGCGGCACTTGTGTGTGAAACAGAGTATAGTGTAACCACTTCTGCGGACCTGCGCTGTAGTAATACCGACTAAGCAGCGCAAAGTTTCTCTGTGCAGCAAGCTTTAAAAGCAGCGACTGCGCAGTAAGAAAAAAAACATACGGTGCAGTTTAAACGAATTTACTGTACCTCTAAAGTGTCCGCTTAAAGGTTGCGCGCTAAAGAACCCAACCTCTCTCGGAAACAGCCTCCATTAAACCGCAGAGTAGACAAAATTATTAGGAAAACCGTTTAACAAATATATAATGATGCCTGTACAGGCGTCAGCAAGCTTAACGCAAACGCTCCGCAGCATGTCACGAAACGCTTTGACTGACGCTAGCGCCGCGCATCTTAGTGTTCTGCTGCCGATATATTCTTCATGCATGCTGGCATACTATCAAAGTGCACGATTGGGCACTTTGCCCAATCGCCCTATATTTTGCCCTATACTATGCCAGCAAACCGAGGTATTATTTTGCCAAACAGCGCCAAGCACTCCGCCGTTCGCATCACTCAATGTAGTTCAAGTCACACGTCGGATGGTTCGGTTAAGCTTGCTGACGACTGTATCGAAGAAATAAAACCCGGCTTTCGAACCATAACAGAGGCACATGCGTTATTCAATTTGTCTTCAATATCGGAGCATGATGTTTAGGCGTTTTTAGCGCAACTCAGTCTAAGTAAGAAATGTTCTCCTAATTCTAAAATCAGGGCCTGTATCTACAGAAATCCCTTACACTGCCCGATAAACAGTGATGAGTAATGGAACCTTTCAACCAAGCCTTACGCATGCCGATGGCAAAAAAAAAGCATACGGCCGTAAAGCTCTCTGAATTCGGCCTCACATTCTGTAAATCAGATTACACGTTTACCATTGGGGATATTCATCTCAGGTGGTTCACGGGGCATAGAAATCATATTGTCGCCACAGTCACGTAGCAAAAGCAACGTTAGTGTTTCCTCTGTTGTCTTTTACTGTCCGTTTACTTTCGCAATACATAATATCTGAGACATAGCGTCCCGAAAGCGCGATATGATTACGAGGGACAAAGTAGCGGTGGGCTTCGCAATATTCGACCATCTGATGTTCTGTAACCCGCACTGATATCGCACAGCATACACGGAATTCTACCACTTCGCCTCCTTCGAAAGGCAACCTGCCGGGATCTAGCCCGTAACCTCCGGGCGAGCAACCGAGCACCACAAACACTGCTCCGCCGCGGATGGATGGATGGAAAAACTTTATTTTAAAAAAGGAAACCCTGCAGGGTTACCGTCCCGGGCTCAGGCCACCCCGACATTTTGTGCTGGATTGCCCACAGTTGGTCGTGCAGATCTCAGCTAGTCAGCGCACTTAGCCAATTAACGCTCCTCGAGAAGGTCCGGTTTTATATTGTCCGCTCGGTATATTACATGTGACCTGTGTGCATTGCCATAGAATATGTGTCATATCTGCGTGTTCGTGCTTACAGAGGGTACAGCTTGTTTGTGGGTATTGTCTGGAATTTACTCTGTTCAGGCGTACATGATTTGAAAAGGCTCTGGTTTGCAATCTTCGCCAATCTGTTTCTTGAGATCTGTCTAGCTGTTTGTGTGGTGGCGGATATTCTTCTCGTTGTCGCTTATAATGTGTCAATATGTCATGATACGTGACCAGTCTGTCTCTGTCGTCTGCCGCGCGGAGTGTTTATTTTTGTCTTTCTATCAAGTTTCCTCCTTCGGTCAACTAAAGCGTGTCTCCAAGCATCGCACAATAACTACCCGGGAACTTTGTCTCCCTTGTGTCCGCACAACCGTTAACGCAAAAAAAAAAGGAGAAAGAGAGAGAGAGAGAGACTTTCACAGAATTTTCACCGGCGTCTATATATGGTAACAATACCGATTGTTGCCCTACTAGCTTAATGACATGCTTTGGCCGCAAATAGCACACGCACACACAAAATAAAGAAACACTCGACGACAAGCACAAGCGGTATACTTCCAACTAAAGTAGACCGGGCACAAATCCAAGTACCAACATACAGACATGCGCAGTCTTCACACAGTTTTACGCTATCCAGCTGTCAAACAATCTCTTCTCCGATAAGTACAACGTCACTGGAGGTTCGCCGATACACCTTTCACCTTTCTTTTTAATTTAATAGGCTTCGATCAACTTTAGCTTAAAGAAGTAGGCATAAAACTGCGCGTGAGTTGATCGAAGCCTATTACATTAAAAAAAAAAAAAGGTATGTTGTTACTTAAGTCTGGATTTGCGCCTGGTCTACTTTAGTTGGAAGTGCCGCTTGTGCTTGTCGTTGAGTGTTTCTTTACTTTGTGTGCGCGTTATTTGCGGCCAAGAGAGAGAGAGAAAGAATGTAGGAAAGGTAGGGAGGTTAACTAGACTATGCGTCCAGTTTGCTACCCTACACATGGGGAGGGGGAGGGGGAGTATAAGAGAGAGAGAAGGATAGACACATGTCACATCACACGCACAATTCCGAGTTTCACAGGCGGTCCCTCAATGAAGTTGCTGTCAAGCATCTCAGGAGGGCTCGTGTGGCTTTCTATGCTGATGTGCTGCGCGACCAGGCTCCCAAGATCTTTGCTTCGTTAAATGGCCGGTCATCGGGTCTATTCAAGGCACACGGTAGAGTCCGGCTATCTTCATCAAATTGGGCACAGTGGCACAAGAGATGTTCAATAGTCTCTATACAGTTGCAGCTTTCACACATGGATGAATCCGCCATGCCAATGCGATGGCTGAATGACATAGTAAACGCTACCCCAGTCCACAGCCAAGCATGTCACTAAGTCTATATATGCATGGCATGCTGAAAAAAAAAAGAATGTTTTCATTTGCTTGTTCTTGACTGTCGCGAGTGCGTGCGAGCCCACGCTTCTCTAAAAAAAAAAAAAACTCGGGGCGGCTTTGATCAATAACGGACACCTGTTGTGTGCGGCGAAGTAAGTCGATACGATCCCGATGCCTCACGTTGGGCCTTCTCCACTATACCCCACTTGCGTTTCGTCTTTAAGTTTGTTTTGTTTTTGTCGTAGTTGTTTTACGAAGATGCAGAGCGCATCGTTTTCCTAATTGAAACCTAGAGACAAAGGTGCACGCAATAACAATAAATCGCGCTCTTCCTTGTCACGGTCGGTACTTTTTTTTTTACCAGCAAGAGTGTACGGGGCTACTTCGGAAGCGTGTGGGCAGTGAAGGTCAAAGTAACAGCGCAAGACTTACAATGATGAAAAAAAATCGTAAGCGGCGAAGGGACCAGTGATAGTAGCACGTTTATTCTTTTCGAGTGCGTGGGTATAATTCTCTGACGAGGAACGGAAAGAGACAGAAACAAAGCAGCACACAAACAAAGAAAGGGTAGGCCCCTATTGTGTGAAACTGCGATGCACCTCAGCTATATCTTTATTCTTCTTTATTCTTTATTCAAAAAAAAAAAACCTTACAGGCCCCAGAACAGGGCATTGGGTAAGGTGGGGAGGAATCGGAATGGTACAGACAGGTAACGAACAGTTTACAGGCAGGATCAGTGCTATCTCATGTCCAAAAAGCCGTTGGCTAACGTCGAACAGCCTGCAACCCATGATGTTGGTGTTCCCGCACCGCGAGACACCAGAATCGTGTGTTTGAGGGTAAAACACGTGGTGTTGATTCTCTCAGATCTTTTCGAGTAACTCGAGATGAAGTTTCATGCAGGAAATTTCAGTAATATAGAATCTATTGAAGAAGAACCGCAGGCAAGTGTTAACGACATCGATCATGAAGAATCAACGGTGGGAGAGGGGCAGCAAGGGGGCGCGGGACACAATAATTTAGTGATGGAGAGGGGCAACCATCACACATCAGTTCCTTTACGGGTACATATAGGGGCGGGAAACTTACGCGCTGTGTTTCGACTATGTTCGTTTGTTGAGAGGGGGGGGGGGGGGGGGAGCTGCGTTCCGTTCGCTCTATTCCCCGGCGGCTTTCCTGAAGAGAGAAAGAGGGAAAAGACCAGTACATGTGTGTGCCCTGCGAGATATCTTGCGCGATGAAGCATGTTGCTACCTCGTATAGAGGTTCATCCGTTATGCCATGGAAGGGTGCCACTTCAGAGGCCGAATAATAGGGATATTATTAAGCTCCGCCATCTATTACATCAATCATCAGTGGCATCTATGATTCGTTGTTAGTTTATTGCTAGACCGCTTAGGACACGAAAGCTTAGAAGGGTTTGCTGACTGCGGTGTATGTGCTTCTCGGAACAACGGAGAAATAAAATCGGCGGGGAAAAAAAAGAAAACTAACGACCGAAGATGAATGAAACAAGAACATTCCGATCATTCGAATGACACGCTGAATAGCTATAGCTAGCTGTACGACAGATGATAACTCAGGGTGATTAACTGCGGTGATGTTAACGTATACCGAAACTTCAACATCACTTGTATTCATGAAAAACAAAAGAGGCGTGCAGTAGCACGCGCTGAACTCAGCTACAGCGTAACACACCAAAGAAATTACAATTTATACATACATATTTCGTGAGCACTTCGCATGAAACATCCCAGCGAGACACCGCGCGTAAGGTAACTGGCCCGATGCTCCTTAAAAAAAGTACATTTACATGTTAAGAAAATAAAGGAAGTATAAAGGGTGTTTCTTTCGTCTGTACATGGATTAAAAGAAGTCAGCAAATTCGACTTGATGCCGCATCGGTGTAAACAACATACGCCCTTCTCTCTCTCCCTCTCTCTCTCTCTTTCTCTTTCTGCTATACACACCGGTAGCGACACCAGAGCGCGCTACAGACGGCCGAAATCTCATAAGCTCGTTCAGGGATAAACGGAAGCCGCTTATAGCGCTGGGCGTCCTGCAGGCAAAACAAGACTGTAAGCCAAGTCGGTGCAAATAGAGGCCTCGCTTCGACTTTGCGACTCGATTTATCCTTCCTTTTTAATACACCGACCGACTCCCGCTGCCAAGCGCGTGTACGTCTTGGATTCCGGTTCGCACGCGAAGACATATACAGATCGCATAAAGAGATAGCGATCATAATATTGCAAGCAGAGAGAAAGGAAATTCCAACTTCATGCGCATCGCCGATGCTCTTGAAGCCACCACCATGGCTGCAGGAACGATGCAGCTGCGCCAGTCGTGGTGGTTTCGATTTCTATCCCGATAAGAGCGTCGGTACATGAATTATACGCTCGCGAACAAGATTTCCCGTCGCAGGCCTACATTTCGACGGTGCGTCAAAAATATTATTTTGTTTTGGATTCCTACTCGAGATTTGCATATATACTCGCTGCGGCTTCACTTGATCGTCGCATTGTATTGCAGTACTGGCATTCAGCGATATTTGTGTTATGCCGCAAACAATTTTTGTGCTTGCGGCGAGGTTATGTTGAACATATCTGCTGCTGATCACCTGAGCCTCGCCTCACCCCGCCACGGTGGTCTAGTGGCTAAGGTACTCGGCTGCTGACCCGCAGGTCGCGGGATCAAATCCCGGCTGCGGCGGCTGCATTTCCTATGGAGGCGGAAATGTTGTAGGCCCGTGTACTCAGATTCGGTTGCACGTTAAAGAACCCCAGGTGGTCGAAATTTCCGGAGCCCTCCACTACGGCGTCTCTCATAATCAAATAGTGGTTTTGGGACGTTAAACCCCACAAAATCAATCAATCACCTGAACCTGCAACGACATGGAGTCTTTATCAATGTAGATCCACTGTAGTAGTTATGGAGCATAGGTGTAGTCTGGAGCTGGGGGCGTTGAGCACCCTCCTCCTAAATAAAACAAATTCAACTTTGCCAGAGTATATATGCACATGCACACGCGCACGACGATACTGATTTATGCTGTGTACGCCGAGACTGAAGGCGAGCACGTAAGTCAAGCCCATATCACAATGCAATCAGTTGCCCTTCCTCCCTCTAAAAAGAAAGTAAACGGATTGATTGATTGATTGATCGATTGATTGATTGATTGATTGATTGATTGATTGATTGATTGATTGATTGATTGATTGATTGATTGATTGATTGATTGATTGATTGATTGATTGATTGATTCGAAGAGGCGTTTAGTCCTCTATCACGCGCAGATCGACCTCTTCGATGGTTACACAGCGATATGGTGTTGCATCACCGTCTGTCGAATTCAGTTTTCGCGGAACGTCCAGCGAACTGCTCCAGACACGAAGGCTGAGGAGAAGCGGGCAGGCATGCAGCGCTGCGAGAGTGTGCAATGCACAAGCACGCCCGCGTGTATCCAAGCGATCGAGATAATCGATGCTCGGCTCGGCATAACCAGCGCGTTAATACAGTCATATAGGCTGTGGAGGGGGCGTGGGGAGCGGGCGGCATGCAGCGCGTGCGTGCGTAATTAATGCACGAGTTTGGCGCGTTACTCTAGCACGGTGGGGAAGTTGCTACGTCTATACTAATGTCGATAATGCGGCCGCAGCGGGAACATTTGTGCGCTGTTTTATTGCGCACGACACATCAAGGTCGACGCTGATAAAACGTTACCGCTGTTTTGTTTTTCTGCTTTTTTTTTCCCGCAAGCAAACGTGCTCACCAGTTGGTTGTTCCAAGCTGTTCTTTTTATTGCACTGCACAGCGATTTGGCAGAAAAGAAGTGTATTTATTATCCACCGCTATTGCGACCAAGGTTGCATAATGCGTAGATGCGAAAGACGTTCAGAACTCCTTTGGAGGAAAAACAAAAACACAGATGGGGACTATCTAACAAACAAACAAAAAAGGAGGGGATCTAAGTGAACTCCCTTCCACAGCAGCAATTAGAAGAACATTGGACTTACGAACTGGCGCTTTTGCGTACGCAAAGACGAGAGTTCTTCCTATGCTTCCAACTTCACGACTTCAATGTCTTGAAGAAGTAAGTTTACAACTAGGAAAACATCCGGATGTTTAGACTTGCAATAACAGAAGCCTCTTCTATACATGCCCTCTATTTAATTCTTACAAGTGCGTGTTCTCAATCTCTGCGGTGCACGCCGAGCAGACAGGTATAGCGTTGGGTTCTGTATAGAGGAAAATGCGAGAATTGTCGGACAACGAAGTGATCCATACGTAATAAGGCAAGCTACTAATTTGGAAAACGTTAGCGCACAGTTTCTTTTTTATGCCCCTCAGCCAGCAAAACTCGTGTGCGAGCATTAGTATCAATATACTCGCAGTACTCGCAAATAAACAAAGGCACGCATATCTGCATATGCTGTGCGATGACATTTGAGCATTGTTGGGTACGTTATGGCCGGATAGATGACCACATGTTTTCTATACGACTCCTTGCTGGCGTTTAGAGTGATTCTCGTCCTCCGTACATCGTGCGAAGCAGCCATTACGGCACACTGCATGCATACGACAAATTATGGCTCATAAATGCGTGCCCCTGACAAAACTGTTCGAATTCCTATCGCGAATACGTGACAAACACGTCCGCAGCCTTGCGATATGGATACCCCCCACATGCATACGTCAATTAACCCACGGCCCTCAATCCCCAGCAGCTGCGAAGCAACTGACCACGGCGGCGGTCAGTTCTGCAACGCAGCAGAGGGTGCTAAGAATCTCTGGATCCGGACAGGCCGCCATTGGAACCTGAACTTGGCGACGTTTAACGCTAGAACCTTATCTAATCAGGGAAGTCTAGCTGTGCTATTCGAGGAGCTAGAGGGTGTTAAACGGGATATAATAGGGCTCAGTGAGGTTACGAGGACAGATGAGGCCTATACGGTGCTACAGAATGGATACTACATTTGAAGTTTAAATGACCCGCCGCGGTGCCTGGTTAATGGTTACGGTGCTTCACTGCTGACCTTTCAAAGGTCGCGGGTTCGAATGCCAGTCGCGACGGCCGCATTAGATGGCGGCAAAATGCGAGAGCCCCACGTGCTTAACGCTATACGTGCACGTTAAGCCCATGTGCTCGTAACTTTTGGAGCGCTCCCCAACGGCGTCTCTCATAATGATATCGTGTTTTTTTTTCCTTTAACGCCGAACATAAACTATTATTAAATCTGGGATAAACGTATCACACATAACAAATTATCATCATCATCATCATCATCATCAGCCTGACTACGTCCACTGCAGGACAAAGGCCTCTCCCATGTTCCGCCAGTTAACCCGGTCCTGTGCTTGCTGCTGCCAATTTATACCTGCAAACTTCTTCATCTGCCCACCTAACCTTCTGTCTCCCCCTAACCCGCTTCCCTTCTCTGGGAACCCAGTTAGTTACCCTTAATGACCAGCGGTTATCCTGTCTACGCGCTACATGCCCGGCCCATGTCCATTTCCTCTTCTTTATTTCAACTATGATATCCAACTATGATATCCAACTATGATATCCAACTGATATTTCAACTTGATATGATATCAAGAAGGGTGTAAGGCAGGGGGACACAATCTCCCCAATGCTATTTACCGCGTGCTTACAGGAGGTTTTCAGAAGCCTAGATTGGGAACAGTTAGGGATAAGAGTTAATGGAGAATACCTTAGTAACTTGCGCTTCGCCGATGACATTGTATTGCTGAGTAACTCAGGGGACGAATTGCAACTCATGATTACAGAGTTAGACAAGGAGAGCAGAAAGGTGGGTCTTAAAATTAATCTGCAGAAAACGAAAGTAATGTACAACAACCTCGGAAAGGAGCAGCGCTTCGAGATAGCTAATAGTGCACTTGAAGTTGTAAAAGACTGTCTACTTAGGGCAGGTAATAACCGCAGAGCCTAACCACGAGACTGAAGTAACTAGAAGAATAAGAATGGGGTGGAGTACATTCGGCAAGCACTCTCAAATTATGACAGGTAGATTGCCACTATCCCTCAAGAGGAAGGTATATAACAAATTATACCTTGCATCAAAGGCTAGATGTTCAATGTTTCCTATAGACACACCCGGTTGACGTCATCACCGGTTTAGCTTGAGACCGCTAACGCCCGCTGCACGCGTATTAAGTATACCAGTGCGCACGGCGATCCGCGCGCCGCGAGCGTCGAGTCAGTGAAAGATCAGCTGCGACTTGAAATCCTTTCAACAGGAAACGCTCGGCAACGGCATGCTCATCGCATTAGGGGATTAAAATCCCCGCGCAGCGACCGCTTCCTCCGAGCGCCCTCGGCGGAAGCAAGTAAAAAAGAATAATGTCGATGACGCTTTCCAGCCCGCGTAACCATGCCGCCGCTGCAACGTCGACGTGGGCAGCGCGGAAACCAGTTTTCGGCGTCTGCGGGGACAACCCTTCCGTGTCCGCGAACCTGCGGGAGAAGAAAGCGTTGCTCCGAGCTGCACGGCGCGGCAGACGAGGCTTCCGCCAAGACGTGGCCACCTCCTGTGGGCGCGGTAACGCGCCCTGCAGTCGCCCGCAAATATCGAGTGCCACAACGACAGCCAATCACAAGGACCGTATTTCCCGCGTCGATCGGTACGCTCAGTAAAACCTACGGTGGAATGCGAAACCGGGGGTTGTGTACGAGTAATATACCATGCAATTGTAGTTGTTTTAGGTCTCAAAACACTGGTATGATTATAAGGGACGCCGTAGTGGAGATTTTGGCACCCCAAATTTTGGCTATCTGATGTTTTTCAACGCGCACACAAATCTAAATACACTGGCCTCAAGCAATACTCCATCTATATACAAGCAGCCGCCACGACCGGGATTCGATTTCGCGACCTCCGATCGGGTCCGTACTCCAGAACATAACCACTCGTCCACAGTAATGGGTGTCTGTCAACAGAATTCCTCCACATTGGGCAGAACGCACCACATAAATTCACACTTGGAGGTGTCTTAACGATCGTCCGCTGGAACATGTCAACAATGTAAAGAGCAGGCATGAAAGTAACCAGTGTGCCAAATGTGGGTGCTTCCGAGCTCAAGAAACAAAGTGGTGCGCATGTACAAGGTTCACCATGCTCGAGAAATCTTCGAATACTTCCCAATGATGCCCAAATGCAGAAAGTGTGTTAGTACCCCTTCGCTTATACTATTTCACAAAGAGTACCGCCTTCTGAAACATTAATCGAGATGAACGCACTCGCTTTTATCGTCAAACTCATGCAACAATATTCATTCTCCCGTTCCCTTCTTTCATTAGCCAGATATATAATTGTACACGTAAAATAAGTGCACTCGGCGGCTACGAGCGCCCGTTCTTGCGTGTTTCATCACGCTTGTGTTTTAAAGCAGTGCTACTTTCCTTCGTGATGGATTTATACCAACGAGCTCCCATTCAAACCCTCTTAAATCAACTTTAATACTAACTTAGAAGTGTGACAGCTAGGGCTAGTTGGTATGGCATGACGATAGTTATAGCGCGAGAACAATACGACGACACAGAGACAAGTGTCTTTCGTGTCCTTCTTGTCTCGTCGTATTGTTCTCGCGCTATAACTATCGTCATTTAATATTGACCTTTCTTAGCAAATATGCTTCAACTCATACTGATCATGGTTTCTATACTGCCGCTATGGCTTTGCCGAATAACACAGGGCGAAAAGAAGGGTAACCAAAAAGTTCGATTCATGGTCACCACCATACCAACCTTAGCTACACGCAGGTCAATTCTCGCGCAGCGATTCGGCTTATACGTTATCTCAACCTCAACTGAACACCAGTGACCTGCTGTTTACAGAAACACGTGCAGTGAAACAATAAGTGGTGCCGATACTGTAGCGAACACGCCATGAAGCGCACGCTTTCTGTATTGAAGCGAAGTTTCCTCTTCCTTATTGCAAGGGTTATTGCACGTCTGCTCGATCCTAGGCCAACAAAGCACGCTGACCCTGCAATTTAATGATAATGGCAAAGACAAAAAAAAACACCGCCAAAGCACTCCGCACAGTTGGTTAACCAGCTAATCTGAAACGCGCAGCGCCAGGCGGTTACCAACGTCGCAGCCGAAGCCAAAGTGCCGCTCAAGAAACGCACTCCGAAAGAGGGCGTCAGCGGCGGCGAACGCGTTCCAGCCATTGCCACGTTGACGCTACTCTGCCGTCAACGCCGCTTCTTCGGCTCGCCGTTGTCGCTATAGCATTCGGCTCGGAAGGCTGCCGGATTCTCGGTGCGCAGTTGCTGCTCCAGCTTCACTATACCAACCTGTTGTTGTGCCCGGACTGCTGCATCGTCCCGGCGATTATGAATTCTCTCACTGATCAGCTATCGGCGCTGTCTTTTGAAATTTTCCTGCTGTTCGGGCGTTCGCACGATCTGTGCCCTCCTCATGAGGAAGCTATAAGCTGGAACTGATGCTGCGCGCAGGCTCGGCGACACGGCTTCGAAGGGATGAACGACGGCGTTGCCAATGGTACGCACGCTTGGGTGCGACATAGAGAACGACCTAACTGATTGCGCAGCCAATGAAGACCGTTATCGATTCTGATGGCGGACGGATTTTCGTTTCGCAGAGTCATATACAGCTCTCGTTGTAAAAAAGTCGGCCAATACTGGAGGTATTTGATGCGATCCGCGTTCGCGTGATGGTGATTTCCGTGCCTGCAGATCTTGCCTTGAAAGATGCGTAACTGCTGTCCTGAAAAAATTCCGTGCATGAATCGAACTGTTTCATACTTATCCCGAATCACTTCGTTAAACCATGGAAATTTCTGGAAGTACATCCGCACATAATTCGGCATTCGGTACTTCGATAACCAGAGATGTATTTCTGATGCTTTAACATCCCCCGTCCTATAGAGTTAAGGTTATATCATACCGTGTTTGTCTTTTCCGGTTACCATCAATGCGTTTCCCTCTCTCTCTCTTTTTTATCTCATACGAACGCGCGACATGAGCGGCGAAATAATCGCTTATCAGTCCAATATGGTGTCGCCCATGATTCGAAAAAAAAAGTCGTGTGCCTTCTCTTATCGCCTTCTCCCTAAATCCTCTAGTCTCCATTCCTTTATTATCGTTTTTCAACATATCGCCCAACATGTCATCCTCCTCTTCTCACGAAACGCATACTTTCCGTTAACGGGAGCGCGTCAGCCCCGTCCGGCCTTCTTGTATGTACGGTTGTGTAGCACCAGGAACGCAACACACGCCACACGGCTAACCATGTCGGAAGAAGAAAAAGAAACTAACGAAACGGAGAAACAGAAAAAATAAAGGCGAAATTCCTCGGGACCGTGCGACTGCACAAAGGGCGGAATTTCATCCCATCCGTAGACGCTCAACCACTCGAGAAAGAAGGAAGGAAAGAAAGAAAGAAATAAAGGAGGGAGGAAAGAAAGATAGAAAGAAAAAAAGAGAGAATGAATGAAAAAGAAAGGAATAGAGAAAGAAAGGAAGAAAGAAGGAAAGAAAGAGAGGGAGGGACGAACGAAAGAAAGAAGGAAGAGAAGAAAGAAAGAAGAGAAGAAAGAAAAAAGGAAAAAGAAAGGAAGAAGGAAGGGAGGAAAGAAAGAAAAAAGAACGAGGAAGCAAAGAAAAAAAGAAAGAAAGAAAAAGAAAGAAAGAAAAAGAAAGGAAGACAGAAAGAAGGAAAGAAAGAAGGAAGGAA
Source organism: Rhipicephalus microplus (assembly GCF_043290135.1). Lineage (NCBI taxonomy): Eukaryota > Metazoa > Arthropoda > Arachnida > Ixodida > Ixodidae > Rhipicephalus > Rhipicephalus microplus. Next base: position 276,055,540 of record NC_134701.1, on the reverse strand, counting down.
AGAAAGAAAGAAAAGGAAGAAAGATAGAAAGAAAGAAAGGAAGGGATGAAATAAAGAAAGAAGTAACAGAAAGGAAGAACGACGGGAAGAAAGAACGAAACAAAAAAAAGAAACAAAGAAAGAAAGAAAGAAAGAAGAGAAGAAAGAAAGAAGAGAAGAAAGAAAGGAAGAAGGAAGGGAGGAAAGAAAGAAAAAAAGAAGGAGCAAGGAAAGAAATAAAAAGAAAGGAAGACAGAAAGAAAGAAAAGGAAGAAAGACGGAAAGAAAGGAAGGGTGAAATAAAGAAAGAAAGAAGTAACAGAAAGAAAGAAAGAAAGAAAGAAAGAAAGAAAGAAAGAAAGAAAGAAAGAAAGAAAGAAAGAAAGAAAGAAAACTCCATGATCCTCTCCACCCCTTTGTGTGCACGCCGTATCGGTTGCCGCCTCGTTCAACCGCTTTAGCGCTACGCCTCGAGGACACGCGATTCGTCGCGGTGTTAGCACGACGCGCCAGCGCTCGTTAAAAGGGAGCAACGCATTCGACTCGCGCGCGTAACCACACAGCTCGGTGGTTGCGTCGCGAGCGGGAAATCGACACGCGCGGCCTCGCGCGTCGAATATGTGCGGAGATGACGCCCGCCGTCGATTCTCTTAACGTGACGAACGCCTATATAGATAGATACGGCGAATCGCACGCGTCAAAAAAAAAAAAAAAGGGAGGCTCGCGCGAAGTCGTCCCACAGAGCAGGCGCGGCGCCTACACTTGGCTCTCACTCACGGTGCGGTAAAAGAAAAGAAAAATCACAGCATATCCACGGAGTGAATGATGATTGGTGGGGCGCAGCGTTCATCAGTCTGTCCATTCGTTCTTGCGTCCGCCTATCTGTGTGATCCTTGGTGCATCCGTTCGTTTGTTCATTCGTCTGTCTGTCCGTCCATCTCTTTTTGCGGCCATGCCTCTGTCTGTCCATCCGTCCGTGCGCCCCTCTGCCTGTCCGTCCGTGCGTGTGTCAGTCCGTTCGTCCGTCCATATGTCTAGAGAAAACTCCAAGCACAGCCATCTCACATCTTTTCATCGTGTATTCATCATATACAAGTGCCCCCATCCAGCAGACATTGTAAGGACCACTATTTCGGGTATGTGCCACTGGTGGTTACGTACTGCGAGGGACGCACAAGCCACGCCATAAGGAGCTGCGCCCCTAAAAGAACAAGAAACACTGTCGTATGCTTGCTCGAGGCAAAATGGCTCGGACGGCTCTTCAGCTCTCTTCGCTTGCTCTAGTAATCAAAGTATAACGCCCTGCAGGCACCCTGCCCCCTCCCCCCTTTATACACCACCTAAGGGTCAGGCGCATTTATCGCAACCACTCCCCCCCCCCCCCCCCCCCACCTTACATACCCTCTATGGGTCACGCACATTTATCGCATCCAACGCAAACATGACGGAGTGTCGTCATGACGGCCCCGCCGAATCTGTCTCCCCCAAAATACCTGTCAATGACAGCTCAAAAGGCGCGATCGCAGTTTTGTGCAGGCTGTCGTGCGACGATCTGGGGCGACTTTATTTTCTTTTTTTTCCCGCGTGTTTACGTAACAACTAAACAAGAAAAGCGAATCCACAGTTAACTATAACAAGCTCGGGGAAAACCGGTTAGGCGAATTCGCGCTCGAATGTACACAGATGGATGGATGTGCGTACAAAATGGGGGTGAAGAGAAAAGCCTCACGGCCTGGCTCGCGCTGTGCACAGGTTCCGTGATGCGGCCGCCAATGACGCCTTAAAGATAAGCGTACACACTGTCGTTCTCTATCAGGCATAAACCAGTATGCACGGAGCTCAGCTCTTTTCCGGATTATCGTTATTTTCATTTTCAAATCTATTAGAATGAAACTTAGTCGTCAGTCTCAAGTTAGACGCTAATACAAAGAGGCCTTCCAAGCAAGATATTTAGTGCATGTCTTCATGCAGAGAACTGCGTCGAAGACATCCTACAATACAATGAAAGCGCACCATCAGCAAAGCAGGACATACAAAAGAAACCCTCCTCAATTATGATCATGCGGTTAGCCAGGTAGGCACCTTGGAATGTATACTCAATAACGTAACGCAAGCTACATCAACGTGCGCATTTTTAATGGATGCCTCTTTTACTTACGGCTGCTCTCATTCGTCAATGTCGAGACAACAAAGCTGTGTACGCCGAACAATGTATACGTTTATGCGGCGCCGAGTCTGAGTGCGAACACTCTGACGCCATTGTCTTTTCCGAATGGCCGATTCGCTCTCACAGTTCACAAACATCTCCACGGTGGCGCTGAAGGAAGCGAACCTGACCGAGAAATCACTGCAATATTACACCGAAAACATTATACCCGAGTCAAAGATTGATTGATTTATTTGTGGGGTTTAACGTCCCAAAACCACCATTTGATTATGAGAGACGCCGTAGTGGAGGGCTCCGGAAATTTGGCCACCTAGGGTTCTTTAACGTGCACCCAAATCTGAGTACACGGGCCTACAGCATTTCCGCCTCCATCGGAAATGCAGCCGCCGCAGCCGGGAATCGAACCCGCGACCTGCGGGTCAGCAGCCGAGTACCTTAGCCACTAGACCACCGCGGCGGGGTACCCGGGTCAAAGAATACACCGGGCTCTCAGTACACAAGCTGACCAAAGAGGCGTGAATTCCAGCCGTAGCGGTCCCTCTAATAATCACTGAAAAAAAAAAGATGAAGAAAAAAAAAGAAAGAAATGCAGGTATGTTTAAACTGATACACTGGAGGTTCACGTGGGTTTATGTGCACCGGGCTCTGCTAGAGCGACTTGCCATGCGAATCAGGCTATACCAAGCCAAACATGCCGTTGCTGCCTGCCTACACTAACCCCAGCACTGTTGCACTGCAGTGGCCGTTAAGTGGCGCATCGCAACAGTGCTTCGATTATCGTAGTAGCTCCCAAACAGCGACCGCGAGGGAAATGCGTTGTAAAATCAGCGTGAGCGCGGGCGGGCGAGTCACAGCATACATACTCTCCAAAAGCAAATAAAGAGTAGGTCAACAATTCGCGCGTTTGGGTCGGCTGCCACAGGGGGAGTCGTGGATACAACGGAAAAGAAACACATAATCGACACCGTCATGGTTGTTCGAGAGAGAAGTTGAGTGGGCGTTGGCGGTTCTGGCTTCGGGACCACTGGAACAGTGGTGGCGCATGCGCTGCGGTTCCTAAATAGAAAGGTGCGATTCCGCCACTACCAGCAGAAGCAGCGGCAGGTGCTCCCAGCCAGCGCTGGGTCGCTCTTCGATCGCAGCGCCCCCGCAGGCGAGAGGGAGTCATCCTCCTCTTGCGCCTCCCGCGACGCGCGCGCTGTGCTCCGAACGCTCGTACCGGCGTCAACAGCCCGTTATAACCCTCCCCTACGCCATCCCTCCGCAAACTTCCTGCGCTTCCTTCCAGGCAGCAACAGCAACGCCCGGTTCGTGTCACTGTCTGGAAACCCCTCTGTTTATAACACGCCTCTGCGGAGCCTTAGCTAGGCCTTCTTCTCTTCAGCTGCACCTCTTCGGAGAGCAGTCGGTGCAACGCGGCCGCGGGATTTTAAACGGACAACCACCAACCGGGGAACCCGTCTCGAAATAAAGAAAAGTTCGTTCTAGCATAAACACTTGGATCGACTTCGGGGCTCCAGGCAGCGTGACTCTGTCCCTGAACACGCTTACGCAGACAACATAAGACATTCGCGGTACAAATGAGCAGCCGAGCAGATGAAAACATTGGGTCCCATTTAGAACTGATGTTGGTAATCACTATACCAATAGAGTTACAGCAGCAGACACATCAAAATATTTAGCATGACATGGGTAAGACTGCGTAAACGAACAGTAAGGAACACTACGCTTTACAAGGTGTGTCGCAGAAACGAGTGTCGATACGTCAACATTTCAAGGCGGGACTACTGAGCGCATCGTGCTGAATACGACAGCTGTTGCGGCATATAGATTGCGTTAAGCGTGAGAAAGGCAACGTTTACGCGCACGCATACATAGAGAGAGAGAGAGAGAGAGAGAGGGAGAGAGAGAGAGAGGGATCACGCACCACAAATGAGAACACTGAAACCATTCACATTAGTAGGCTAAAGAAATAGATCGCTTTCGTACTCACAGAAGAAACATATTTTGCTCTGTGGGCTCAGTTGGACTCTGACTTAGCAAAGATGTTTCTCAATCGGAGTCGCTGGGACTGAGACTCCCTAAACATATTTTGTGAACCGGATTCACTCAGACTCGGGCTCACGGCTTGAACTGAGCCTAAGTGAGTCGACTCACGAATCGTAAAACTAGCTTTTTTCGATCGTAGTGCCAAGGCTCTTTAATGACAGTATCTCATCTAATTAAGGCTATACGATACTCCATTTGATCTTGTACCATCAAATACGAGTTATCAGTGATTTAAATCCCGTAAGGGCATCTTTATGAGGCACTCACGCCTCTGATATCTAAATGGTGGCGCATCAATGCTAGTGTATTGAAACATGTGAACCGACTTGGTTACTATGTAATTACTATAAGGCTCCTATGTTATTACTAAGTAATTACTATACTATGTGGTTACTATAAGACTATGTAAGGCTGATAGTAATGCTGAATATGAATGGATAGGACCATAAGTAAGCAACAGCTCGCCCAGACTTACTCAAGAAATATATTTTGCGCTTGAACTCAGACCCACGCATATTTTTTTTTTTCGACCGGACTCACTCAAAGCCGGAATCACTGAAACGCTCCTCAACCACTCTCACTCGGACTCGATGTCAACACAGTACTATTACTCACTAGGACTCACTCAAACTCAAACTCACGGCTCGATCTGAGGATGAGGGAGTCCAAGTGAGGTCGACTCAAGAGATAGTTTCCATGGACATCAGCGTGATGTTTAACGTGGCCGCCGACATTCATTGCGAACAAGGAACTCTATCGAATCAGTGTGCTCATAGAGCAGAGACAGTAACAGCGTCCACCGAAAGATCATTCCCCTATACATTCATCCAGCCTCGTTAAACACCTTTCTTTACTGCTGAGCAGTTTCTGAGCATACTCTGTGTTCTAAATGCAACAATACTGACAATGCCCGCGCAGAATGATTCATACATAAGCAAAACGTCTTTAGAGACTTGTTAAAAGAAAGGCTACGGTTATACGCATCGGCGACTGCAATCCTCCCGCATGTACAATGCCCTGAATAAGTCAGTGTTTCTCTTAATTTTTTTATATTATATGCCGCTATAGCATACGTCTAAAAACGAAAAAAAAGAACTCCTTCTTGTTAGTTCGCACTCTGTCTTGTTACCTCTTTCTGCGTCCCGTCCAAGCGACGTTCCCGAATGTCATACTATTGGGCAATTTTCTCAGTGAATTTCACTGAGAAATAAAACTATAGCCAATCTATGAATGAATTCACAAAGCCTTTGTTAGTTGTTTTTTTTTTTTGTATAAGCTTATTTAACTTATGAGTGGCACGACCCAGTCAGGCAATGTTTGCCTTTTGCCGTGTCTCCTTGGACAATTTTGTAATTGTTCTTAATAAACTAATAAACACATAAAAAAAGAAACTAGCGGCCAACCGGTTCCCGTTCTGCTAAAGCACAGCTCGATTTGAGCCTGAAGGAAAATGACAGTAGCAAAGAAGAATTTCCTTCTGCGCTACTGTCCCTTTCAATCAGGCTCAAACTGAGCTGAGCTACAGCAAAAAAAAAAAAGGGGGGGGGGGGGGAGATTGTGATGCCATCAACTTGACCAATCTACAGTGCCAACAGGTTCCGATAATGATAGGTGTCGTTGTCACGGCCCGTATTCCTCACAGTCGAATTCCGCAGGCGAAGTCATTCAGTCGCTATTCCACAGCCTAATCAATGTTTCTTTGTTTTGCTTCATTCGTAGGATTATTCCAACCCTTTGTGCGCGTGCATGCCTCCGCGTTCACTGTTTCCTTTCGCGATTAGTTGTTTTTTTTTTTTCTTCGATCCAAAGATCATCGCTATCAAAAAACGTCCTGATCACGCCAGTGGGCACACATGATCACAATAAACGTATCGGCACATTCATTATAAAAGATAACCGCCTCAAAATAAGTCCAGGGCAGCTTCATCGCCACCAACCGCGGTCGCACGCATAATGTAACAATTCGCTGGTATCGCCATACACGTGCAGGCTATTATAGCCGGCGAGATCAGGAGCACATTACACAATTATTACGCGCATGACACGAGTCTCCGTTTCACTAATGCTGGGGCGCAGAATACCCCTTTACGGTAATTAGGCCTCGCGGCGAGGCGGCGTTAAAAGTGGCACGCTTCACGCGATGTGTATATACATACATACTCTCCGACCATCAAAGCGAAACGGTCGGGGCGGCGGTCGCGGAAACATTCCGGAAGGTGTGACGGACGACTATATACAGTCCGGCTATAGGAAGGGTCGTTATTTATTTATGCGGGAGCGCTTTATAGCGGGTATAAATCAATTCGGAGGTTGGGACGCGCGCAAACGGCTGTTTATACGTGGCAATATTAAATCTTCGCCCCTTTATTGGTACGGCGAATAGACGGCGCAAAATATAAGCGCTTTCAGGCATAGCTGCCCGATACCTCGATAACTGCAGCATTAAATTATGCGTGTAATGTAATGATATGCCTCTTAAGGCTGCCCTTTTCTCCATTTCTCTCTCTCTATCTATCTATCTATCTATATCTATCTATCTATCTATCTATCTATCTATCTATCTATCTATCTGTCCGTCCGTCTATCTGTCCGTCCGTCTATCTATCCGTCCGTCTATCTGTCCGTCTGTCTATCTGTCCGTCTGTCTATCGGTCCGTCTGTCTATCGGTCCGTCTGTCTATCGGTCCGTCTGTCTGTCTGTCGGTCCGTCTGTCTATCTGTCTGTCCGTCTCTCTGTCTGTCCGTCTCTCTGTCTGTCTGTCTGTCCGTCTGTCTGTCCGTCTGTCCGTCCATCCGTCCGTCTGTCTGTCTTTCTTCGTTTATCTTTGTATTTTGGTGAGTTATCGAGCTACATCTCACGAAGACAAGGTTAACAGGGGCGTCACGGCTGATTACTTACGCACCCTCTATATTAACCGGTTGGCGAAGTGGACAGGGGCGAGTACTATTGGAACGAGACTGTGAAGACTACATATACAGCGCCAGGACAGATTTGAGACGACCGTTTCGTATAGAATGAACACGTGAGACTTAACACTAGACGGCCTCTTTCGCAGACGGTATATCGTCAACCATCCGGATGGGCTAGGATTGGCTATTATAAACATTTTTTTATCGCCACAGCCTTTTTTTTTTTTTTGAACAGCGAAAGTGTTCCTGGTTCGCCTTTCGTGTCCCGGATCCTTGGCAACGCTTGTTGGCATCATCAACGCGCGCTTGCGTCTCGGACACTGCATAAGTCCCACTACTCTCTACTGGTTCACTAAAAAAGGAATGCAACAGTTGGTCCAACGAACGAGTATGGGCCACGGAAATTCGTGCAGCATATCACAAAAGTATCATCATCATAAACGCGCATTTGCCACAGAAATTGGGTAAACCTTCACTACACGCAACTTCCATTAACAAAAAAGAACACACTATCTGGAATTGATGATTAGCATGTGGGGTTTAACGTCCCAAACCCACCATATACGATTATAAGAGACGCCGTAGTGGAGGGCTCCGGAAATTTTCACCACCCGGGGTTCTTTAACGTGCGCCCAAATCTGAGCACACGGGCCTCCATCGGAAATGCAGCCGCCGCAGCCGGGATTCAATCCCGCGACCTGCGGATCAGCACGCGAGTTCCTTAGCCACTAGACCACCGCAGCGGGGCCCTGGAACAACGATTACTTTAACGCAAACTTTAATGTTAATCCTCTCTCTTTCGACTTCAAACTTCCAAACTCGCGTAACCCCTTTACCCAGTGTAGGGCAGCATGCATACCAGTTCTTCCAGACCACCCCTGCATGTCTTCTCTCTCGCTTCTGTTCCTGTTGGAGTCAACACGAAACAGAATCCGTACTAGAAGCCCCCGTACACCATCACGAACTTCTCCTAAGACGGCAGTGTGAACTTTACAAAAATACGCGACTTGATCTAGCTATAAGTACGTATATATGTTAAGCAAATGCGGCAAATTACTGCAATGCGCAAAGAAAGACGTCTATACGAACTTGCATCGGCCGTAACTGGCAAATTCATGCAAGACCGCTCACTAACAGGAAATGGGTTATCGAGCACCCGATATTGATCATCCGAAGGAGGTTACACTTCTCGTGATTTTATTCGACCCCGAGAGCCTTGACTGCACCTTCTAGCTTGCGGCTTTAACGAAGAACTGGGCGGATCTATCCAACGCACCCGTTCGTTCTCAGCGGTATACCTCAGCCTCGTACGCATACACCATGCCCAGCCAGCAGTACACGTACAGCGAATCGGGCCGATGGTATTGAACCCGTTTTCAGCACGAATGCACGTGCTACATAATCGTTTCTCATATGGCGGCCAACTAATGTACGCGGACAATGTACTCGCTGAGACTTCTAGCCAGGACGCAGCTCGAAGATCGCCTTGTGGCGGCGGCCGTGGCTCGCACAACGGTGCCTCTATCCTTTATAATCCGGACTTATGAGTCGGCTCATCCTCGAAACACGAGCGCGCGCTTTCAGCAGGGCCCGATGAACGAGCTCACCGGCGAGCGAGCACGCAAGTCACTGCGCGGGCAATCGGCCACACCATGGGGAGGGAGGGGTCCCCGGACCCATTTCCATTGTGTCTGGCACCGTCTCGGCCAGCAGGGTGGCCTCGTAAAGTACAGCACCGATGGAAGACGTGCCCGGTACGTTTTGAATAAGCGCTCAAGCAGGGCCTCTCGACGGGAGGGCACATTTCGGAGTGGCCGATGCCTGCAGCAGCCTACGCCCCAATCCGCTGCGCACCACGCGCACTGAGGGGAGACAAAGAAAGGAAACGATCGGGCCGTGCTTCGCACGGTGCCGATGTGGCTGAGTGCAACGAGGCAGCCCTTCCCGCGGCAGTCGATCCAACGGTAATGTGGCTCAGCACGATACCTCATCCGCGCGACATGGAGAAAGCGAATCTAGGTTCATACGCACGGGAGAACGCGCCTGTCCAGCCTGGCGAAACAACGCGGCGGAGATACGTGAAAGACAGGGCGTGCGTATTATCACGCACACACAAGAAGGTCAACGGGAGGAGGAGGAAGAAGAAGAAGAGAAAAACAGGGAGATTTGAATGTTCTCAAGTTCTCAGACAGGTTGGTTACCATGTGCTAAAAAGAACAAAAGGTTGTAGAAAAGAGATGTTCCAAAAAAAGAAGCAACAAGAAAACAAGTTCAGGCTATTGTGCATGCACTACGGGCAAGGCCAGGGACGTGTCAATGTAAAGGAACTCATGTCGAGCTTTTTTGTATTCACCTGACACCGTTGCCTCCTTAATAGAAGTTACGAAACAATCATCGCCTCTTGCCACTCAGCATGCCAGAACCTGCGATGACGCGTAACCATAAATAGGTTCAAGAATAAGCGTTTGTCGCTGCTCTCCTTTAGCGCGTGATGATTGCGGATTGTTCTTTTTTACATCCTGGCACGGGAATAAAAAGCTCGTGCATGCATTCTGGACGAGCTATTCCGGTGCGACACTGTGCAACTTATGCAACACCCACTCCTCGAGCTTCAAAGGTAGGCGTGCGTGTGAAGCCCGTGTTTAGGGCTGCGATAATCGGGGAGCACACGGATCTTAACGCCAAAACCTGTGGCTGACACCTGTGTGAAAAAAGACGCCATTTACGCAGAAGGGTACGCCTACGTCGTGGCCATCAGGGGCCGATTTCACAGAATCTCTCTTTCGCAGGTCCGGGTGATCATTGCTCGACTGGTTTCACTAATATGTCCCGCATCGTGATTGGCCCAAACATTTCCCTACGAAAATTTTTTATCGAAAATAGTCCTTTGGAATACAGTCTTAGCTTTTCACGTTTGCACAGCATGCAGGCAATGTTTTACGTACGGGAAAGTATGACCCAGTGACGAATTTATCCAAACATACTTGACACCAAAAGAACCAGAGAACACAACAGCTAGAGATTAAGCTCGTACGTGAATGTGGAAGGAAAAACACACAAAACCACAAAGATCGTACGAAATGATTAAATTTAACTGACTCGACGCCTGTTAACTGAACCACTGTACCTCGACGCCAGCGAAGTACAGTGGTTCATACGGTAGCAGATGACGCTAGTGAAGCCTCGTATTCAGTGGAGAATGTTTCTGGCGCCAACGTTCGACAGAGCTGCTTTGATGCAGACCCATTGTCGAAACGCAAGTGCCAATGACCACTTGCGTTGTCAAGGAGGAGGTGCTTCAGCAGAACTTCGGTTCGGCCTAGTTGGTGCTTATACTGGTCGACATACTGACCACAAAAAAGAAAAAAAAAACGACGACGACAGAAAGGGAAGTATGATGACTCCATCGGTATCGTCGTACCTCCCTCTGTACTTGTCATCTTGTGCGGTCAAAATGTCGAACAAGGGGGAGGGGGGTGATTGAGGGGACCGGGGGTCAAACGCCCAATGCGCGAATTGCTTTTCACGTGAAGTTGGCATGTATGCACACACAAACGCACGCACAATTGCACATAAAGGGCGATTGACCCTCCTGTATAGATGTTAGTCGTCCGCGTCGCGACAAAAATACGGCGTGTGATGCTGGGCAAACGAGAAACGCCAGAAAGATCAACACATGTAGACACATCGCAGTACTGTTACGCCTAATGTCACCGCCATGCAGATGTTAAATGCGTATAAAGAGATGCTTGCACCCGTTGGCATCGGTTACAGCCGTTCATCAATGAGCATATAGTCGGCACTGGCCTAAATTTTGGCGAGTCTGTCTGAGTCCGAGTGAATCGAAAGCGCACTATATATATAGCATGTTTTGCGAACATATCATCTTATCTACCAAGCAATACCACATCAGCTTTATCATATTTACGTTTATCCTCGCATATACTCACACGTGTCTCAAATCAGTATTCTTCATACACCACTTCAATATTCATTGATCAGAGTCGTGAATTACGCGGGGCGGAGGGTGCCTTGACCCCCCCCCCCCTCCCATCCCCGTCCAGGCCACCTCTGTCTGCCACGGTAGATCTTGATAACTATATCTCATGTTGTCATCTTTTTCAAGAAAACTTGTCCTTACTGTTTTGCAACAACTCGGAACTCATATTTGAAGGTACCACATCGAAACGCGCCAAGAGCACCGATTGCGTGCGATATTAATGTTAAATAGCATTATGAAAAAGCTAACGGCTGACGGACTCATGAATCGACTCATTTGAACTCGCTCAGACTCGGATCTAGGCATGAGTGCGAGTCAGTTCGGGTGAGTTGGCGAGCTTGATTCCGAGCGAATCCGGCTCACGAAACTTTTGGAGAGCCTGGGTCCGAGTGAACCCCAAGCGCAAATTACAGTTCATGAGTGAGTCTGAGTGGGCTCCACAAATTTTTGCCGACCTAGTACAATGAGTTACCTTTTTTTTTTCTTAAAATCGAAAGCCTGAAATGCTTCGTCAAACGGTAAAATTCGACCGTCGACAGCAGCAGTCCCGTGGCGCCGGAGACTGGTGATGAACAAAAAAAAAATCATTATCACGCGACGTCATCATGTCCCAAGTCAGAAAAGCTTGTGGCGCCATCGTGACGCCACTAATTCTGGCGTGACGTCATGTGCGGCAAACAAGACCGGAGAGCGCGCAACCTCGAGCGAAGAAAATGAAGACGGCGCTTTGCAGGGACACCAAGTGAAGCCACGGTTCGTGTTTCCCTGCTCCTTTATACATCGACTAACAAGAAAAAGCTGAGGTCTGTCGCCTTCAGGTAGTTTTAGGAGAATGCACACAAGATCCTGCGAGTTTGTATGAATTCGTTCACTTTTGCACGTACTCAGAACGAGACAGACTTGTGTAATTTAGAGGGGTCTCCGCGCGTTTATTTATTACACACGTTTCTTTCTCATCGTCCTCACTTGCCACCTTGAAGGCCAGGATATACCACTCGCTGAGAACCAAGCTAACATAGCCTGTATTGCATAGATTATTATGTCCTACAGGCGACATAGATGCAATTTTTGTTTCAAGGATATCGGCAAGCTGCCGTACGTGAAGACCACTTTTAACTCACCAAAAGTACTTCGTCCGACTTTCACATTACGCACAAAAATATCATGTCTACCGTTATTACAATTTCTTTGTTTATGTTTAAGGGAATATCACCTTACACTCACTCGAACGACACGTTTATCTTTTTTTTGCTGTTTCTTTATTCATTATCGCTTTGTTTTTGTCTAGCGGCGCACGATAACGAATTCCTGGGGTCATGTTCACAAAACTTCTCTTTCGTAAGAGCTTTTTCCCACTGGTCAGTGGGCTTCACTAATAATATGTCCCCAAGCAGGATTAGTTGAATTATTCTCTTACGAAAATTTTTAGCGCAAGACGTTTCTACGCATACAGGCCCTGGACCATTCCTGAACACTATCAGATAAAATAATAATAATAATAATAATAATAATAATAATAATAATAATAATAATAATAATAATAATAATATCTGAGGTTTGGCGTCCTGAAAGCACGATATAATTATGAGGCACGCCGTACTGGAGGGCTCCGAAAACCGACCAGCTGGTGTTCTTTAACGCGCACTGACGTCACTCACCACACGGGCCTGTACCAATTCACCTCCATGGAAATTGGACCTCCGTGGTCGGCATGGAACCCGAAAACTTTGGCTGAAGAGCCGAGCACCGTAAATGCTACACCACCGCGGCGAACGTGAACACCGGGAGCGTACACCCAGAAAGTTTGGGGGGCGAAGCTCCTTAAGGCGTGGGTCAGCCGTCACCTGTATTCATGCATACATGTAGTAACTACCTCACAGCATATCCTCGGAGTGAATGACGATTAGTGGAGGAGAGCTTCACAGGGTCGTATGGGCAAAACTGTGAATCATCCGCTGGCTGCGTCCGTCCATCATCTGTTTTTTTTTTTTTTTGACGCACGGACGGACACATGGATGAAGATACGGACGGACGCACGGACGGATATACGCATGGACGGACGCAGGGACGGACGCAGGGAAGGATGGACGGACGGATGGACAGAAGGATGGACGCACGGTTGGACGGACGCATAGACACACGTGCAGACGCGCGGAAGCAAGAACAAACGGTCGGACAGAAGCGCGGACGGACTGACGGACGCTTCGCCCCACTCGTCATCATTCGCACTGTGGATATGCTGCGATTTTGTTGTTCTTCAGGGGTTCAATAATACCTTACGTATGTTCGTGCATGCGTTTGAATGTGTGCGTGTAGAATCCACTCTCTGATTTCGTGCCGACCGGTTGTGCCCCCGCGATCTCCGACGACAGCGCAGCTCTGGCCGACTGGCTCGCCCAATACGCCATCTCCTGCCGCCGACAAGAGCTCTCGCCGAGTGGTGCCCCGTCCCTCGGACTCCTACGACCGTGTCCCTCTTTCTTATCTTCTTCTTGCTTCTGGGTGTCGCTGTCCCTGCGCCACGCTCTCTCCTTTCCCCCTCTCTATCGCTATACCTTAAATCCTATCCTCTTAATCCCTCCTTACCCCCACCCCTCGTGAGCTAATTACTGTTGAGGTGTCGCACTATGATGCAGACAGTTACGGGGCTCACTTGTATCTTCTTTTCTCTCTTAAGAATCACATAAAAAAGTGTGCGTGTACATATACGAAAGCAAAATCGTCAATTTTCGGGGGAGGGAGGGGAGGATGGTTGAACCACGGACTCCCTTGGCTACGCCTCTGGTGAACGCTATCAGAAATGAATGAATGAATGAATGAATGAATGAATGAATGAATGAATGAATGAATGAATGAATGAATGACAATGGGATCGCGCGTCGTGCGCATTCTCGAATCGACGCGACGTTCGTGTCCGCCAGGGCCGCGCGGTATAGTTCAAGGCAGCCGAGCTGTCTCCCAGCTCGACGGGGCCGTGCCCGAGGAATGAGCGAGCGGCGACGCGGAAACCCGCCCCGCCGCCCTGGTTCGGGCGCCGGCGGAGGACGCTGATGAAGTGCCTTTCTTCTCGCCTTTCACGGTCGCGCCCGGCCATGCAAGGCGTCTCTCCTACAAGCGCGCGGCTAAAAATGACCACCGGGGCAAGCGCGAGGCGCCGTCATTATACGCGCCGCAATACATGCGGCAAAGACGTAGCATCTGGCAGATCGCATTGTACGCATGCGCACACACACAGCAGTACGCGCAGGGGCGTTAGCAATCTGGGCACCGCATAGCAGCTTGTCCGCGTACGTGTGTTGCGCGTGTGTGGTGGGAGAAAACAACACCGCCTCTATCGCTTCCATTATTTAGGACTTGCGCTGCGCGCGGTGCGCTGACTTCCACCATTCGACCCGTTAGCGGATGCTGCCGCCCCCCCCCCCCGTATGAGCGACTACTCCAAGGGGGTACCATGAAATTTCGAGCACACGACGCGGGCCCCAACATTATATGGGAGGAGTAAACCTGGGTTCCTCGGCATGACATCGTTCCGCGCCATCCATACATACAAGCTGCGCGGTAGTACAGATGCTTGTACAGAAGTACGCGCACGAGCCGGCTGCATCGTTCGGACAAGAAACCTTAGGTAGCACTTCCTTAGTGGGCGGGGGAAAAAAGTGTCTCAAGCAAGCTATACGGTGATATAGCGTCGTGTGAAATTGGTGAGCATAGGTCAACAAACGCCAACCACCCATGAGTCGACTCGCCCAGAATCACTCAGGCTCACATAGGGCCATGAGTCTCTATCTGACTGAGTCCGGGTGAGTAAATGAAAGTTTGGTGGGTATGAGTCACAATGAGTCCGACTGAATTAATTAAATAATTATTAATCACTGAACTTTATTTCAAGTTCGGCAATATGTTTTATGAGTGAGCTCTAATTTTTTTTGCCGACCTATGTTGGCGTGATAAGACATAAAGCCGTACAGATACGTCCTCCTCCTTCTCTTCATAATAGTAACAATTATATTTATTATTATTATTATTATTATTATTATTATTATTATTATTATTATTATTATTATTATTATTATTATTGTCGTTGTTGTTGTCGTTGTTGTTGTCGTTGTTGTTGTTGTTGTTGTTCTGTTGTTGTTGTTGTTGTTGTTGTTGTTGTTGTTGTTGTTGTTGTTGTTGTTGTTGTTGTTGTTGTTGTTGTTGTTGTTGTTGTTGTTGGAGTATTTCTGGCGTCTTGCCTCATTCTAGTGCAGGGTAGAAGAATGAGTTCAGCCAGTTTAACTTAGCTTCCTTTCTGTCATCTCCCTTTCCTTCTCTTTACGAGGTAATGAAAGCCAAAAATAAAAACAAGAAAACGGTTTGTGCATCTATCGGGGGCCTCGGTACCCGGACATAGCACACACAAAAGCAACAATCGTGACGCGCGCCGATCCGGAACGAGAGATGGTGCATTGTGCGCGCTATTTTACGGTATGTGCGAAAGCGGGCACTTTGGTGGCCGGGGGGGGGGGGCGGCGCCCCTCGCGTACAAACAGGCACGCACGGTGCGCGATAAGGCTCTTGAACATCGAAATTACGCGGCTATTTTTGAGTGACCTCAATGATGCATTGTGCGAGAGGTCCGACATTGCATATTACTATAGATCCGGCATACGCGTTGGCGGGGCCGCGATAGGTGTCCATGAGCGCAATGCTGGAAGAAGTAGAACAAGATAAAAAGAAGTGGAAGAAGAAGAAGAAGAGGAAGAAGTAGAACAAGATAAAAAGAAGTGGAAGAAGAAGAAGAACAAGATAAAAAGAAGAAGAACAAGATAAAAAGAAGAAGAAGAAGAAGAAGTAGAACAAGATAAAAAGAAGTGGAAGAAGAAGAAGAACAAGATAAAAAAGAAGAAGAACAAGAATAAAAGAAGAAGAAGAAGAGAGAAGAAGAAGAGAAGAAGAAGAAGAAGAAGAAGAAGAAGAAGAAGAAGAAGAAGAAGAAGAAGAAGAAGAAGAAGAAGAAGAAGAAGAAGAAGAAGAAGAAGAAGAAGAAGAAGAAGAAGAAGAGAAGAAGAGAAGGAAGAAGAAGAAGAAGAAGAAGAAGAAGAAGAAGAAGAAGAAGAAGAAGAAGAAAAGAAGAAGAAGAAGAAGAAGAAGAAGAAGAAGAAGAAGAAGAAGAAGAAGAAGAAGAAGAAGAAGAAGAAGAAGAAGAAGAAGAAGAAGAAGAAGAAGAAGAAGAAGAAGAAGAAGAAGAAGAAGAAGATGAAGAAGAAGAAGAAGAAGAAGAAGAAGAAGAAGAAGAAGAAGAAGAAGAAGAAGAAGAAGAAGAAGAAGAAGAAGAAGAAGAAGAAGAAGAAGAAGAAGAAAGAAGAAGAAGAAGAAGAAGAAGAAGAAGAAGAAGAAGAAGAAGAAGAAGAAGAGAAGACTTCGGCTAACTGTCCTCTCGGGTCAAACGGCCAAGGTCAGGCCAGCAGTCGACGTCGGCCGCCGGTGTAAGATGGCCGCGGCACTTTTATGGCAACAGGGCGAATATTGCGGAAAGAAGCGAGAAGAAGGTGAAAAAAAAAGCAACCGCGAAACTCGTTCAACTGCCGAAGTACGCCTGTTTTTATAGCCAACGCGTGCGGATTTTGTTTCACGATTCGACCATTACTTGATCGCCTCCTTCTTGTCGCTTCTGTACTCGGAGTCAACCTATCAACTTTATGAAGCCGTTTCGCCTCCCTAATAAGACGCGTATCGACGTAACCACATCTAAAAGCTCAATAAAGCCGAAGATTACGGCGCCTTCTTGTTCGTACGTCTACACGTTAATAGCTAGCCCTGTCTCTGCCTATGCGAATGCATGGAAATAAACCAGAGTACACTTTTCTCTCTCTCTCATTGTGTGTGTGAGTAGCTTGAATGACGCAAGGCTTCATTCGGCTGCGATGCTTACCTCGTGAATCACGCAAATGCGATGACGAACAGAATTAAATATAATCTGAATTTTTATGTGACGAATTCACATTATGATTTTGTGAGGCAAGCGGTACTGTGGAACCCAGATTACTTTTGACCATCATGGTTCTTTTATGTGCGCTTAGATCAAGACACACAGGCGGTCTTGCCCATCGATATCACCCCCTATAAAAATTAAGTGACCACCAAACGGGATTCGAACGCAAGACCTTGTGCTTAGGCACCGCGATTCAGTAGCGTTCTCATTTCCCTTTAAACAACAACGCTTCCAAGGATTCCAGTCGCGGCGTATTTAAAGTAACGCCCAATTACACTAAGCCATGAACGTGGTGCCACGGGAGACACAGTGGTGAAACCTTCAAAGCCGCCACCACGCCGAAAGAGGAAAGTTGGAAATTGATAGTCTCTATGAACGCGAAGCCTGTCTACTACTCGGGCGCTTGTGATTGGCTGGGTCGGCGATGTCGTCAGAGCTATCTATTTCTATATAGCATTCGGGCAGAAGTATATAAGCTACAGCGAAGTCAACGATCGCATAATTAAAGCCTGAATCGAGTGCTCGCCTGCAGCCAGGTCCTCCCTAACGACAGCCGCGAGCACACCGATACAAAAACAGTCATGTCGTCGCCCTTGTCATCACGGAGCCGAGGACAGTTTATATTAGCGATGTTTATGTAAACCACGCAGCCACAAAGCGCCTTTAGCAACTGGCTCGCTTGCTTCATTTGGTGGAGGGTGTGTGTGGCCCCTAAACTTATCGTACACTAACCCCACAGCGCACCATCCGCGCAGCACGCGATTCGAGTCGTCAAAACTGACAGCAATACGGCGCGGCCAAGTTCAAGACTATAGGGTTAAGTGTAAACGCTTGACATCGAGTAAGCAGCTCCCTCAAAACCGCATCCGTTGCTAATCTAATTAGGACGAGAACGCGGTGTGATTGCGAGTTTCAGTGACAGTGTTCCGTAACAACGATGTCTGTAACATAAGAACGACCTCCTTCGCGCTAAGGTCCGAGGGACAGGGAGGTCTAAAATAAGACCTTTCACTTTTGCAGACGGCTAGACAACCATATCGCTGAACTGAGATTGAATAAAGACGATGTTAGTCAACCGAAGCCAAGATTTAGCCAACTGTCCGCCAGAGTTATCCAGTTGTCCACCATTCAGCACGAAAGACATCATCATCAGCCTGACTGCGCACACTGCATTGCAAAGACCTCCTCACATTTTTCTAATGAAACGAGTCCCATGCTCGCTGCGACTCTTTTTAATCTCATCTGCCCAGCGAACTTCCTGCATCTCCTTGGCGCACTTAGCTTCCCTTTGAATCTGGCCAGTCCGTCATTCTTCATGACCAGGCGGTTGACTGGGCTTCTAGCTGCAAACCTCACCCACGCGCCTCCCCCCTCCCTTCTTTAAAAAATTTGGAATAGAGCATTCTTACCACGTATTTGTTCCCAAGTTCACCATCATTATCCAGCGCTAGCCATCAGTAGCCAGAATGGCTGATCGGACTAGTTGGTGATTTATGACACTTGAAATACGAGAGCGCACACAGGGACCTGTCCTTGTCGTCTTGTGTCCTTGTGCAGCTACGCGCTAGTATTTAAGTATCCATAGCCGGTGACGTCAGTGCCCAAATAAACGCGGTAGTCACATTCAGTCAAGCATCGCCACTGTCGCCAGCGTACTCCGTTAAGGGACTGTGTGGAATCGGTTGCCTTCGAAGTTCCACCACAACATTTCGGCAGCTCAACGACTGTACCAGTTTACAGATAACGAATATTGGAGGGAAAACGCGCGTTTGGACGGCACTGCGCGAGGCCTCGTAACTTGGCACCTCGTTTGGAGGAAACGAGGAGGAGGAGGAGGGGGAGGAGGAGGAGAGCCTCGCACAGAGCAACAGCAGCAGGAGCGAGGCCAGCGTCGTTTACGTCCCGGGTCCCTCCGCCCACGTGGATCTAAAACGAGGGCCTCCACGGCCTCCGACCGGGCAACAACACTCGGAAAGCCGCGCGAGCTGCATGCTACCGGGAGCAGTCCCTCAGCAGCCGCCGCCGAGGCGCCATCAGCGAACCGAATTATAAAGCGGCACACCTACATGCAACTCGAAGGTTCCGGGTTCAAATCCCTCCGACACAAAAGTGTGATGTTACGTCCGCTTCAAGTAATTTCAATTTGCGTCATAATAATCGCCTTTCACAAATGCACGACTGTTTTTCTGCGCTACATATTCGCTCAACTACTGGCGACGCCAGACGTGCTTAAAGTGGAGACGAGACCTTAGCTTCCCGTGGTTGGGCGTGCTGGGGTTAGTCTGAATTGCGTGTTTGAAGGCGCAAGCCGCAACTTCGTAATCAAACTCCTAATTTCACTATCGGCGTCCGGCGGTGTCGGCGAAGAGTGGTGCGAAAAAAAAAATCACCAGGAGATGACGTCCCCATATGACCTCACGATGACGTCACAGATTGCGAAAAATGTGCGATATCATTATAACGTCAGTGGATGTCATCTCACGACATCGGAGCTTGTTCAAAGGTGGTTCGATCGCAGGGGCAATGAGAAACGAGGTAAGGCGCCTCGAATCTTGGAGGCAGTGCAGAACAGCGTAGCGTGCAGGAAGCTTAAGGAGGGTGGCGAGACAGAATGAGCACATCGACGGGGAAGAAAAAGAAGACGAATTCCGCCTTCGCGTCGCCTTGGGTAAATGTCCAAGAGATCCTGTAAGTTTTTATCAAGTTGCCTTAGTCGACAACTTCCGTGTCACAGCGCACGCAAACTGCGTTTGAACACGCTCTTTTACAGACGATGTTAGCCGCCATTAGTCGGCCTAACCACATCACCAAAAAGCTAGCTTCACAAGTGAGAAAAGTGTCTATCACTATACTAACTACACTGTAGTTGAATACAAGTACCGCTCCCAATCTTTTCGTATTTACCTAACTGTCTATATGAGATTCATTTCGTTGTGGCCAACAAACGAACGACCCCTTCGCGAAAAATATTCCCTTACTCTCGTTCATACAAGGTTTGCTCCACAGAAATTTTGCGATCGTCCAATCTACATGTCGCAAGAATGAACTATGGACATTGCTCGTCACTGTGCGTAGAAGTAAGTGGTTGTTTACTTGAAAAAACTGATAGACAAAAAGAAGCAAGAGGTAACTTTGCTGTTCTGTTACTGTTTTATTAATTATTCTTGAGAAGAAAGAAAAAAAAGGTGTTAAGTGTGACAGGTCAGTGCTTTTAGAGTGAGGGCATACCATCCTCCTGGGAACTGAATGGCGGCCAGCAGTTCTGAGGAAGGAGAGATGCAAATAACAGGAAGAAAAAAAACGGAGAGGTTTTAGTAATAATATTTAGTGTCTTACGTCCGAAAACCACAAAATGATTACGAGGAACGCCTTAGCAGAAGGGCTCTGCAAATTTCAACCAGCTGGTGGTAAAGGGGCCTCTTGCAATCAGCCTCAACCGCAATGGATGATGATGGATCTATTAAAACTGCAGAGAAATGGTAGATCCGCCACGGCCGGGATCGCACTGGCCACCTTCGGGTCAGCAGCTGAGTACCGTAACCACTGATATACAGCGATGAACCAACACATACATCATAAGGAGATTGATTGATTGATTGATTGGTTGATTGATTGTTTGATTGATTGATTAGTTGGTTGATTGATTGATTGATTGATTGATAGATTGATTGATTGATTGATTGATTGATTGATTGATTGATTGATTGATTGATTGATTGATTGATTGATGAGTGTGGTTTGACGTCCCAAAACCACCGTATGATTATGAGAGACGCCGTAGTGGAGGGCTCCGGAAATTTCGACCACCTTGGGTTCTTTAACGGGCACCCAAATATCAGCACACGAGCCTCAAGCATTTTCACCTCCATCGAAAATGCACCCGCCGCATCCGGGATTCGATCCCGCAACCTGCCGATGGCCACTAGACCGCCGCGGCGGGGCGCTCTCGACGCACTTGAGCCGGTAAGCACGTACTTCCTCAGACTCTTACGAAGTTGTGGGTCTGAGCGTGAGTGGGTCCGGATGAGTAATATTTTGGGTGAGTCTGAGTCCGAGTGAGATCCAGTAGAAGAAATTTTTCGTTGGTGTGAGTACGAGCGAGTCCATCTCAGGAATGTTTTGTTGATGCTGAGTCAGAGCGAGCTACGAATTGTAAAATATATTTCATGGGTGAGTCTGAGTGAGGTCCACAATTTTTGCCGACCTATGCTGCCACGTAAAGAAAATGCAACTATAAACAATGGGTTCTAAGAGCCCGAAACCAGGTCACAGTCCCGCAGTCGGAACAGGTTTCGACATGCGTCTTGTTGGCAAGTGTTTTTTTTTATGTACCCGTTAATGAGCAGGTTTCACTGCCTCCCACCTCTTCATATTTCTTACAATTTCACTTAACATTGCAACTTCCGATTATTCACAGCTCCCATTAATATAACTATATGGCTTAAGGGCAGCATAGATGCAACAAAAATCCAACATCTCCGAACCATGCAGCTCTCGCTCGGGGATCGTCGGTTTCTTATTTGGCAAGACTGACTTTTTTTCTGATCAAGGAGAGAAGCGTAAATTGAAGGGCCCGTTTTTCTTTTGTTAGACACAATATTAACGAGAACTAAGAGACAGAGAAATTGTAAGTTCTCATTAACGTTCTTTCTGATCAGTGGTGCTGGAACGCAGCAATATATTCAAATCTGTTCGACCCACGTGGTAGCGCGCGATTTCACGTACCCCGCTGTCACAGCTATAGCTGCAGGATCTGAACGAGATCAACATCGACAAACACTTCTTATATGATTTCCACGAAATGGTTGCCCACTATCATCTAGGCAACGAAAAATACCCGCAACTTCTCCTCATATTGAATAAACCTCGGGCCAGAGCGTTCATACTTTTGCAAAATCGTCCACATCTCGCTCATCCAGCCTGTACCGTATAGACCCGGACCACTGACAGTCGTGCGCCAAATGAAGTCATGACCCATCCTTTTCTGATCTCGTGTTCTGGCTTTACGTAGCTCCTAACGCCTCTCAAGCCGTCACGAAAAAGCGATGGGAGAAATAGTTCAAGAGATACAATCCTCACATTCAACCCCAGACCGTCCAAAGGGCCCACGACATCGCGGCAGGACTTACCCGTCTTCCTGTCCCCTCAAGAGCAAAGCCATTGACTTCATCTGGTGGTGCCTCCGGCTACACCTATACATCACAGTTCCTTGGGGCACAAACAAACTTCTTGCGTCTTTCATAATCATACGGTGGTTTTGCGACGTTAAACCCCACATATCAAATCGATGAAACAAACTTCTTGTCATGTCACGTCCGGCAGAAGCCGATGCGAGAGCATTCTCTCGATTGGCGCCACTTACCAGCAAAACCAGTGTTTATACTGAGCCTAAGACTTCCTTCCGAGCACAGGAAAACTAGAGTGCGAGAGCATTCGAAGTCATCTCCTATGACGTAGACCAAATTATATTCCCCGCTGCTCGCAGACCCGCAGTATATAAAGGCAGAAACATTTCCGTCCCGCGGCAGGAAGCGTCCAATCAGAGGCGCTCGACTTTAAACCCCGCAGACTGAAAGAAAAGCGTTTCACGGGTCTGCACAAAGTAACTCCCTCCACGAGCTTCAAAGCTCGTAAAAACGGGCCTGCCGCCCAAACAAAACACCATCCTTTCTCTGCCGTAAGCTCGCGAGCGTTGCTATTTTAACAAGCATTTGGCCCGTACAGCAGGGAGTGAAGGAGCACAAGCCTACATCGCCATGGCAACTAGCATCGCGGGAGTAAATCGACGAATTGCGCTGAGTGACTTCATTTTCGGAAGCGGTCGCGCAAGCCACGTAGTTCACTCGAGTGTGTGTGCAATTATATCGAGGCACGAGACCCGACTGAAACGCAAGGCTGCTCCGTTGAACTTCCGTGGATATGCACGTTCACAACTGCGCGACGCTTTTCTTCGAAGTACTGATTTCTGAACGTATTGGCGGTGCATCGTCAAGCGGAAAGTCGGGAGAAAGCAAGACACATCCGTCGCTTGTATCTCGTGCGCTTCAGCTTAGTCATGTTCTTCTCAGATGCTTTGAGGGAGCCATGCTTACTGCTTTGCGCGTGAGGTGAAGCTCCATCTGACTTTCGCATCAATCCAAACAAAGTACGACGTGCTTTTTTGTGCGTTGTTATTTTCATCTTCTTTTCACCATTTCCTTCACCCAGTATGGGATGTAACACGCCAAAACTTCAGTTCTAACTTCCAGCTAATCTTCCTCATCCCCCGCCCCCGTCTCACTCTCTCTCTCTCCCAGGAAACCATTCATTCTCGTCTGTTAGCGTTTTTATTTTGTTAGTTTGTTTCTGCAGTTTCCTATTTCGTCTTCAGTGCAGTTTTTTTTTTTGTTTATCACACTTCATCTTATACTTGTTTAGAGCAGCACTGAAGGCTTTTAATTCGGCTAACATCCCCGTCTCTTTATTATTACATTTTTTCCCCTCCAAAACGTACAGCTGAGTATCCAAAAGCGCGGTTATTACCACGTGAATGAGACGGTTTTAACGAAACTGAACGAGGAGTTCAACGAGCGACGGGAGTGGCCAATAGAAGGCGAGCCACACTGCGCTAAAGGTACGTGTAACAGGGGAAATGACAAGTTCTCATCGCCCGCGCAGGAACGGTTCAAGGCCTGTTGTTTCACGGAATTGCCTGTCACGCACTCATCTCTCAATCTGGAGTACGCTGCACAGGACTGACTCGGCTTAGGATATAAAACCAACAGATTACGAACAGTACAAAACTCACGAACGCGGCGCGGTTTACACAGTAACGTGCTGCGTTTGCCTCGGCCGGGCGTGGTGCACAGCCGTGCTTCTTGAAAACCGATTTTCAAAACCGATGCTGCTTTAGCTTGCATGACTTGATGAAGGAATAACCTACGTTCTCTATGTTTTGTGCTCCACTGTACGATTACAGGAAGGTCTCTCTTTCTTTCCCTCTCTCTCTGTGTGTGTGTGTGAGTGAGTGAGTGAGTGAGTGAGTGTGTGAGTGAGTGAGTGAGTGAGTGAGTAAGTGAGTGTGTGAGTGAGTGAGTGAGTGAGTGAGTGAGTGTGCGTGTGTGTGTGTGTGTGCGTGTGTGTGAGTGTGTGTGCGTGTGCGCGTGTGTGCGTGTGCGCGTGTGTGAGTGAGTGAGTGAGTGTGTGTGTGAGTGTGTGTGTGAGTGAGTGAGTGTGTGTGTGAGTGAGTGATTGACTGAGTGAGTGAGTGAGTGATTGACTGAGTGAGTGAGTGTGTGTGTGCGCGCGTGTGTGTGTGCGTGTGTGTGTGCGCGCGTGTGTGTGCGCGCATGTGTGTGTGTGTGCGTGTGCGTGTGAGTGTGCGTGTGCGTGTGAGTGTGAGTGTGCGTGTGTGTGTGCGTGTGCGTGTGCGTGTGGGTGTGAGTGTGCGTGTGCGTGTGTGTGTGTGTGTGTGTGTGTGTGTGCGCGTGCGTGCGTGCGTGCGTGCGTGCGTGCGTGTGCGTTGTCTAAGGGGGGGCAGAGTTGCGTTGGAAGATGTGACTGGCACGTAATAATCGGCAGTGTGAGAAGGAGTGAGTGCGAGCGATGGGTCGGGAACTGTGAACATGCCATTTGCAACATTTTCAAAAAGCATCCCTTGTCACGTCCGCTATTTCACGCGCTCTAAACCTCGGTTACGCAAGCGACACGGCCATTGTACACACCATGTGTGAGTGGCATCGATCCAAGTTTGTGAATTATCGCCCCGATGCGCAAAGCCGCGCGCGCTGTTGCTGCGCGATTTTGTACCACGGCGCTAGCGCGGTGCTTCTCACGCCAGTTTGTAAATATAGTGCGAGGTTCAAAGTCCCCATCGCGGGACGAGGTCGGGCGCCTGGAAAAACACGGCAAGGATGCGAAAGGGAGGGCGGGATGTAAATCAGCGGGGCAACGTCCGAACGTCAGAAGTTTTTTTTTTTTCAGCGCGTCTGTTGGTAAGGCGACGCACAACAGTACGCAGAAATAAGAGCGAGCCATCAAAAATCAAACAGGAAAGTCCGTTTCGAAAGTATATGCGGCAATGCAACGACGGCGCAACGCGGACCATTTCCCGCGTGAGTTGACTTCACCGCCTCGCTCATTTGATTCAAACCGCGGCGGGAAAAGACGACAGAGAGAAAGTGTTCCGTGAAGACAGAGATACTTTCGCACCAAAGAGGCCCGCTGATAACTTCTCGAACTCGCGCATATCTGTGACTCACGTGCTTGCCGAATTGTACCTCGTTTCCATATCTTGTGCTCTACTGCGTGATATACTTTGTGCCTTTTTTATTGATTTTTTAGCAAGTATATTTCGCTTGCTAACCAACCTCCCCTATTCGTCATTTCAACCACATAAAAATTTTACAGTGGCATTTCATACCCTTATGCAACGAGGCTATGAAAGTTATATCCTAATGGTCGGGATGCCACAGCACGAGTTGCATTTACGGCGAGCGCTAAAGGAAGCACGCCCAGCATTTAAGAGACGGGCATATTTTACGGCTTTTTGTTCTTACAAAGTGCGATTTTCTACCGCACGGTAGTGCTCCATATACACATACATGTAAATAATATCCCAATACAACGAAGTCCAAAGAACCAGCTCGACCTGAGCACCAATCAAGCGAATAAAACAAAAGAAAATTCCGATTGGGGTGGGTAAAAATAAGACGAGCCTTGTCCGTAAAACCAAGAAAATATATCTCTAATAAAGTGTTTTCACCATCCTCATGATGATCTATTGAATAGCCATATCTTCTTCCAGTTCATTATTTTGCCTAGCACATCTGCGCAATAAATTTAATTCGTATACATAAGGTTAAACGACAAACTCCTTACGAAGAGATGCACTGCAGTTCGTACGCGGTTACATTAACTAGCTTTTGCTTGATCGTGTTTTATTCACTGCACGCCTTCTGATAAAGACGATGGTGTGGCGCTGAGGGTAGAACTCCCTTCCTCTGTAAATGAATATAGTGGGCCGTTCTAGAGTTCCTTTCTTTATGTGCCGCCGACTGAAATGTGACACAAGGTTTACTCGAAAGGTACCGTAACGAAACCCGTTGCGCATATTGAGCGATTGCTGTTAACAGCGCAGCAGCCACGATGCAGCTGTGAGCAGAGTCCGTCACTTTTATACAAAACACTAAACACTATTTAAGGTAATATCTAAGTTATATAAGGTAATAATATAAGTAATATCTAAGTAGGTAATATCTACTCTAATGTGGCACAGATGAAACTTCAACAGCGATTTCTGCGATAGGAACACAAATAAAATGACTCTAAACAGCCGCATGAAACAAGCATTTGGTCCCAAAGACGAGCTCGGATTATCGCAATAGTGTAGCACAGGTCCTAGGCCTGAGCAAGCCGACCGTGACGTCACTTATATATGCGGGAAGGTTGACGCTCCCAGAAGAAAGTGCACTGACACACTATACCGCTAGACGTCGCACGCGTGTAGTACGATTGAAATGTTTAACCCCGCGGCACTTTCCATGTGAGACATCAGTGTTCAAAGCGCCCAGAATTTCTAGCCGCGGAACGAAGCTATGTGTGAAGGAGTGCAAGAGTCATAACGCCAGCTGGACGAAAGAGGAATGTTAATACGCAAAGATGACGTACTCACCTGATGACGTCGCAAGGATCCCGTTCTGACGAGCAAGGGCGAACCATTCGACGTTGTCGCGGGGCTGCTGTGGGAGCGTTCGTGGTGGACGGTGACCACCCTTTCGGGCGCACCGCCGCTCAGCTGCGGAGACGGTGGAACGGGTGACGGCGCGGGAGTCGTCGTTCGCGCACCGGAGTCGCCACCGCCGCCACCGGCCGCTGTCAACCACGACACGGGTTGGGCCTTGGCTGCGGCGGCGGCAGTCTCGTCCGCACTGCTGCACACCAGCAAGGAAGCCGTGTCGGAACCCGTGAGCGGGTAATTGGCGCTGATCTTTCGCCGCGGCGCCGAGGCCTCGGGCACTGCCTCCAGAGACGCCGAGGAACTCTTGAGCTGGGCGTCGTCCAGCGAGAGGCTGTTGGACAGGTGGGCGGGCCTGGACCGAGCCGCCATCGTCGGTGCGTTCGTGGTGATCAACTTGGCACCACCACAAGTCGTCGTCGTCGTTGTCGATGCTGTCGTCGCTGGGGTCGTCGCTGGCACAGCGGGAGACGTCTGCGACTTATCGCTCGGCAGGAGAAAGCTGAGCTCCTCGCAGAAGGCGGTCTTCTGCTTCTCGCCGGTCTTGCGCATCTCCTGTTCGAGCATCTCACCGTAGGGTCCGCGGAGGCGCTTCTTGGAGTACCGCCGCTGCGGGCTACAGGTGCGCTCGGTGTCCGACGTGGCACGCTCCGAGTCCGACAAAGGCGGCGGTGGAGGCGGCGGCGCGGGCACCGGGGTGCGGCTCAGCGCGGCGGGTCCCGAATGCTGGCGCTTGTGCAGGGCCCCGGGGCAGGAGAGCTGCGGCTCGCTACGGCAGCACGCGCCCAGCAACAGCTCGGTGGCGGCGCCCGTGTTGTCGGCGCTTGGGTCGGAGAGGTGTTTCTTCTTCTGGCTCTTCTCCTGGCGCGGCTCGGGCTGCTCGGGCCGCGAGGACAGGCTCTGCACCACGTCGCCGAATGTCTCCTCGCCCAGCGCTTCACTGGGACAGAAGTGGCTGTCGGCGAGCGACAAGTCGCTAGGCTGCTTCTCCGGTCTTCCGCCGAGCGCCTTGAGGCCGTTGCTGTCGACCGAACCAAAGGCCAGCTCCTGCTCGGCCGTCTTGCGCTGCGGCGGGTAGGTGAGCGAGCGGCCCGTCTCCTTCTTGGGGCCCTCGACGGGCGCCAGCCCCTTGCGCCGCTTCCGCTTCTCGGGGGGCTGCGGCGGCCCGCGGCTGCCGTCGTCGTCCAGGGGCGCGAAGCGACAGCCGCGCTGTGCGCGACGCTTGTCCACTGCAGCGGGCGGGGAGGCCTCGCGCTGGTATGGGGTCTCATCCACGATCGACTCTACGGCCGAGTCCAGCGATAGGCTGGACATGGCCACGTCGTCCAGGGCCACCCTGGCGGCGTCCCTGGCGCCACCGCGTCCCGTCAGAGGCCTGGAAGCGGGGGCCTTGCGTGGCAGCGTCAGAGACTCGCGTGGTATCGCGGGCACTGACGGCAGGTCAGACGTCGAGAAGGAAGCGCTGCGGCACACTGGGGCGGGCCTTCGGTTCCACGGCTCCGAGGGCCTGCCGGGTGCACCGACGGGGCTCTTGAGCTTCTCCGTCAGCTCCCGCAGCCGGGACCCCTGCAGGGCTGCCTGCTCTGCCATGGCGGAGGGCTGGCGACCCTCGTCGACCAGCGTGCCACGCTTCTTGCGGTAGCGTGAGAAGTCGATGGAAGCCAGTATCGTTTTGATCTGCTCGATCTCTAGCGCGTCGTCATGGCGGGCACGCCGGGCCAGCGTCAGGTAGGCCGGCAGTTGGGGCTTGGCGCGGACACGGGGCGAGCTGGGCTGCGAGCGGGCGCAGCGCAGGTTGAGCCGGGACGCCGCCTCGCCGGCGTCCGGCAGCATCACGGGCGCTCCCGCATGGCCGCCGGGCACCTCCTCCAGCTGGCTGCAGATCTCCTCCAGGGACTGCAGGATCGCGTCCAGGGGGCCCCGCGCCGAGTCACCTTGCGCCGCGCCCAAGATAGGCGCGCTATTCTCGTCGCGGGGCTCATCCGAAATAGCGCCGCTAGCCTCGGGCCCCTGCACCGCTGCGGCGCACAGGGCCTCCCAAGCCATCCGGATGTCGGCGCAGCTCGAGCCCTCGTCGGCCACGAGACCACCGCTCGAGGCGCCCCGCAGCGGCGTGATGGCCGGCGCTGACGCCTTCTTGCGCGGCACGTGTGGCACGGACAACAGCCGGCCACCACCGTCGCCGCTGCACAGGCATTCGTCGGCCGGCTGCGAGCAGCAGTGGCACGGGCCCGCGCGGCCGCCCTCGGGCTCCGAGTCGGCGCGCGTCAGCCCCAGCCTGCGACGCGCCGTCAGTCAGTTAAAGGCAGGCATCAACGACGAAGCGAGTAGCAGGCAGCATGCTTTACCGCACGGTTCATTTGGTTTACTCTTGCGAGTCGACGTGCACCGATACCACAGCACCGATCAACGAGCAAGCACACTGTAATCTTCGAGACCCCTTCAAGAACCGCACGTATATCCGAGCACGCGTCGCGGCAGCCGAGAACGTGCATGCAAGACATGCATGCACCGCCAGGCGAGTAATAGCGCATTTTGACACATCATGCAGCGCGCACGAGAGAACACAAGAGGGGGGGAAGGGGAAGAGAAGGATGTGCACGTACCTGCGGGCCAGGCGCGCCCTGTGCGCCAGCTGCGGCGATGCCTCCCTGGCGGCGAGGGCTTCGAGTTCGCGGGCGCGCTCGCGCACCGACACGCGCCTTTCCGTCATGGGCGCCGCCGGCAGCCTCGTCGCGTGCGCCGCAGCGAGTCAGCATCCTCCCCCGCCGCCACGCTGCGGCCACCACACGCGGGGCTGCGACACCAGCGACGACAAGTCACACTCTGGGAGACACACCCCGCGCCAGCATCGACGGGCGACCGCGGGGGCGCTCGCGGTGTTCTACATCGAGGGGTACGGGCGATTGATTGATTGATTGATTGATTGATTGTTTGTTTGTTTGATTGTTTGATTGATTGATTGCTGGATTGATTGATTGAGTGATTGATTGATTGATTGAATGATTGAGTGATTGATTGATTGAGTGATTAAGTGATTGATTGATTAAGTGATTGATTGATTAAGTGATTGATTGATTGATTGATTGATTGATACGTGATGTTTAACGTCCCAAAACCACCGTATGATTATGAGAGACGCCGTAGCGGAGGGCTCCGGAAATTTCGACCACCTGCAGGGGTTCTTTAACGTGCACCCAAATCTGAGCACACGGGCCTACAACATTTCCGCCTCCATCGGAAATGCAGCCGCCACAGCCGGGATTTGAACCCGCGACCTGCGGGTCAGCAGCCGAGTACCTTAGCCACTAGACCACCGCGGCGGGGCATATGATTATGAGAGACGCCGTAGTGGAGGGCTCCGGAAATTTAGACCACCTGGGGTTCTTTAACGTGCACCCAAATAAAGGGTACGGGCGATCTTCACCGCTGTGCCGAACAACCTTTCCGGTACACTTGAAAGTGAAAGCCGAGTACCTTGACTCTTCATTTCATTTTCTTTCCTTAAATACCCGCGAGGGGGTATTACATAAGGAGTGGGTAATTATAAAGACAAAAACATAGAAGCCAAAGATTTAACATAGGAAGTGTTTATTCATATTTTCTATGAACGATGATGGGCACGGAACGGTTGCGATTTCACTGGGAAGGCCGTTCCAGTCTGGTGCGGTATACGAGGAAAAAAACTCTGTGAGCGCGGACTTGCCACGTGAACGACTCTCTTTAGAGGGCCAAGTGAAAGGGAAGTTATTTGTATATTATAAGCGAATCACTCTTCCGTGATTCCAAAATCACCACGCGTGCCGTGAGAAGACGCTCGGTAAGCGAGAAAACGCGCAAAAAGAAAGTGCTGGTGGCGACGTCATTGTGGGATTCCTGCGCCAAACACCGTGACGTCATAGATTCTTGCGGCGGCAACTACGGCCTACATAGTTCGTAATAGACAAATATGAAGTACGTTTACCAGTGAGGGAACCATAGAACATAATATGCCAAGCTTTAAAAAAAAAGATTGTTGAGCCATTGTCACCAAAATACAACAAACACACTATGAAATTCGTGACGTCGCGCGCGGAGATGTAAGCGCGGAATTTAAGTGTGCAACACTGATTTTTCTCCTAATAATAAACTGATGGTAGTGAAATTATCGGCGTCAGAGTGCTCAGAATATCGTTCATTGATCCAAGCAGAAAAAAATTGTTTTAGTTCAATGTCCCATTTAAGACACGTTAACTATCTCAGAAGATCATTATGCTCTCGCCGGAGAGTCGTCGAAATGAGAGGTTAACGTGATTCTTGGAAAAGAAAGTCAGGACTCGTCGAAAGAGTAACACGATCTCCTTTCCTTTTTTTCTTTTATTAGAGTAAGACAGAAAACTAGATACGCCATGGAGCCAATAATAAAAATCAGGCGATGATGCACTCCACACAAAGGTCATGCCATTGGACCATGGCTTTCCTGGGTAAAGCCGCAAACTAAATAGAGCAAAATTTCAAACTGCGCCGAGAAGCCGGTTTGAAACAGAAACACAGACGTAATAAAAAAAAAACGCGGAACTTCCAATTGGTTTTAAGGGTTGCGCTTCGTATTGCTCCTTTCGTCCCGTAGTCTTTTCGACAGTCTAGAACTTCGCTGAATCTACGAATTGACTAGTCAACAACCTGCCGTGGGAAGCAAGCAGCTTTTTGAATGCAACACCGGGAGTCTTTCGTCAGCGTTGTTGTCAAAAAAAGTAATAATAAATGAAGGACTGGTTAAAGGTATGGCGCCGAATGGGCGCCCCATTTAGGTGATTAGGAACACCCCCTGGCGACATGACCGCGAGACGTGCCGCCTTCAGCGTGACACGCGCGTCACTGCTCTCGAGGATCGGCTGCGCAATCACCGTCCCGCAGAAAACACTCGCAGTTATGCGCCATAGGCTGCGCACGACTGTTGCACAGGCAGCGTTGTGAGTCACGAGGTCGAGTAAAAGGTGTACACACGGAACGCCGCTCCGAGATTTCGGTGGGTTGACTGCACGCTGGTAATTACGAAACACTGAGGAGGAGGTATATACGTACGTCATGTGCAGGCATGCACCACACAGGCGGTACTTCGGCATCTAACACGTTGTCGCGCAGTGTATACGGCAATTATAGTTTATCTTTATTACGCACAACCAGTAAGTAGAGTTACCGAAGGGACTGGTGTAGAGGCTCAGCGAACCTAGCAGAGTGTCCATCCTCCAAAGATCTGTCCTGTAGAAATCGCGCACCGCATCTTCTTCGTTTGTTCTCGCACGCCTTCTATTCTCTCCGCTCTTCTTTCCACCTTCCTTTCCTCTTCCCTACACCTCTAATACAGGGTAGCAAACCAGACGTGAATATTCTGGTTGACCTCTAGACGCGCTTTTCTCAGGGCTACAAGTAAAGTTCCTCCATCCAACCATCCATCTATCTCTGTCCTTTCCACACTTTTTACCTCTCCCTTTCACCACACACACACACACACGCACACACGCACACACGCACACACACACACAAGACATGTACACATGACTTGATAAATGAAAGTAACATGAACAAACGCACTAGCAAACGCTGTATGTATAGTGTATGCGCAGAGTATGGTCATGAAAGGGCAATGTTCTGCCTATCCTTGGTCAAGCAACAACGTAGATGCACGAGAACCTATATAAGTTGACCTGCAATATCAATGGACCGTTTTTAGCTGCGATTAATTTGTCCTTATCGAATTTTAGGCTGTCAGTCCCGGTAGAGGCCAGCGAGAGCCAAACTTGTAACACGCATATACACGCGCAATGCCGAATCGTTCCAGGTGGCCAAACGCTTCTACGAGGCCTTCTTGCCTGCGCTAGTTCGCAGTGCAATGCGACTGCGGGACGCCGTGTTTATTGTGAGTCGCGTACGTCGTGCTGCTCTCCCGGCTCACAGAAGCCGTACGGCAGCTTTCGAGTACGTTCCTCTTTTACTTGACGACTCGCCCGAAGCCGTCATCCTTTGTGCTCAATTCAATAAGCAGGGTTTTATTTATTTTTTTTTCTCGCAAAACGTCGAACGTGGCAGTCACACTATGGTTGCACTGCACGGGCACCCCCATCCACTTTCTCCCTTCTATTTTTTCTATTTTGTTTGGCAGCGGGAGAGAGGAAGAGTATAGCGCGCGCGGCTTCACCTTATCATACATCATCATCGGTCACATTACCACCACGGATAAATGACAGCGCGTGCCGCCGCAGCGCGCACGGCTCCAGCTGAGACGGATGCGAGCGAAGCTCCCAAACGGACCCAACTGAGCGCGTCAAGCAACTGCTCATTACCCGGCGTCGCCTCAGGTATAAGCGCGGAGGAGGTGCGCGCGTAGTAGCGGAACATGCCCTGCGGGCACACGGAGCTCGAAGGAATAAATAAAGATGGAAGCAGCAAACGAGCAACGCACGTACCTTCGAGAAGTGAAAGCCCCGCCGATGAAGTCGTCCTTTTGTTGCGGGACCGAGCTCATTGGGGGAGCGAGAGGGTCAAGGAACGAATGACACGTACCTGACAGGCACTGTATACGACTTTCCCAGACGGAATGACCTAAAATGGCGCAGAACATGTGACGTAATCTCTCCGTAAGAGCAGAACTATCGCGAAACACATCACACAGCGCTGAAGAAAAAAATCCCCGAGCAGGGGTTCTGTGCCCGAGCCGACGCATTTCGAGAGGCAGACTTGTCTTAATCAAGGCTAGATCACACAGTCTTGGCAGACAAACGACAATGTATGTGGAGCCACATCACACAAAGCTATTCGACCGTTAGTGTTCGCGGCCACTGATCAACCGGCTTTGCTAATTATACGCCCAGCAAAATGACCGGCTGAACAGCTCTCTTAGGAACACTTCTGTAGCCCGAGACATTTCTATAAGCACGGGCTTTGATTTCCCAGTTTGAAACCAGAATTCACGAAAGACAGCATGATTTGATGATTTGACTTCATGCTGCTGCTAATGTGACGTCAGTGCGGAGTGGATAAGGCAAGGACTCTCGGCCGTTGCCGATTGGCTATGGCGTTCTGTATGAGATCGTGAGATAGTGTCCGTCGTTGCTGCTGTCATATTCGTAAGGACCTGGCACATAAACGTTGGTAAATCATTATTTTAAGGCGAATTTCATTTAATCTTCCTCCTCAGACAGTGTTTCAACACAAAAAAATGATCAGAAATAGAACGCGAGGCATGTAATATCTGACGCTCTCATTAAAGTCTTTCTAGGGGCTTCAACATCGATAGACCATCGCGAGTCCTCTGCCATAGAGTCCCTTATGGTAACACGGCTGGTTTGAGACGTTAGACATTATAGTAATCACTGCAACAATAAACAAGAAAGTAAATCGACCAAAGAATCAATAAATCGACGTGCTCTATTCGCATCTATCGCACAACTGTCACAAACTAAACAGTTTAAGGTTGCGTTCAAATAAAAGCAATGCCAGTCGGTGCGACTTACGTCTCCATGTGCCTTCCTCGGCGTGCAAGCAGGCATTGTTTGCTACACTCGAAAGTCCCTTACACTGCCCGTCTGTGCATCGAACGCAAGCTCCCTCCCTATACACAGAAGTGTGGCCGCTTTCAGCGCGCGTCGCCTCAAAGCTGACGCGAAACAATTGCTTTGCTGCGGACGAAGCCGGCGCGGTGCAAAGACCGAACACCTGCAGGAACAGACCTCGCTCACATCAGCCGTCACAACGCAACTCCGTGTCAAGCCAAAGTCATCATGCGCGGATCCGGGCCAAGCGTCGTGCAGTAATCAAGCGTCAGCTGGAAACGACTTATTGTACAACAATGACAATTGCCGGGGCTTAAAACCGTGATATGATTACGAGGCACGCTGGACAGCGGAGGGGTGCGAATCAATTTTGACCACCTGGGATTCCTCAACGTGCACCTAAATCTGATTGATTTGTGGGGTTTAGCGTCCCAAAACCACCATATGATTATGAGAGACGCCGTAGTGGAGGACTCCAGAAATTTCGACCACCTGGGGTTCTTTAACGTGCACCCAAATCTAAGCACACAAGCCTACGACATTTCCGCCTCCATCGGAAATGCAGCCGCCGCAGCCGGGATTTGAACCCGCGACTTTCGGGTCAGCAGCCGAGTACCTTAGCCACTAGACCACCGCGGCGGGGCTTCGTGCACCTAAATCTAAACACGTGGGTCTCTATATAGCACTCTGTCTCTGTTCAAACAGACCGCTGCGGCCGAGTTGGAATAACCCACGTCTTTCAGGTCAGTAGCCGGTGTGCCACCACTAATGCATTCATTCGTGCAAGAAAAGAACTCAAAATCAACATGAAATCAAAGAAGACTCGCCAATTGATCAGGAGAGCATTTTTTTTTTCTCTGTCTTTGTGAGCGCAAGGCAGAAGCGAACGTACGAGAGAAGGCAAAATTGCTAAATAAGCGGGAATCCATAAAACAACACTTGTATCAAATATCATGGAGTATTAACTATATGTGAACGTCTAGTCAGTTCTGAGCAACCAATCAACATTGAATTGAAGAAGGCCTGTGAGCAATCTTATCTGACATGGCGTAGATGACGACAATGTAGCGATATGACAAGCAGAATTCGAGCTAAGGCATTGCACGATCAGTCTAAGGTTGTAATTTCTTATTCGACAGCTTGCACTTCCGCGCAACATCCAAGTTCAGGGGGCCCCTAAAAAACGTTCTTTGTTATTCACCAGCAAGCCTCACTAAATGATACGACAGTAAAAAAATGGAGTCTGTCTTGATAGAGCAGTGGGCGGGTTCGATCGCAGCCGAGGCGATCGCATTTCGATCAAGGCAAAATGCTAGAGGTCCGAGTACTGTGCGATGTCAGCGGCGCACCTTAAAGGGTCCCTGAAACGGTTTTTTCACATTCCGTTTTTTATTAGACCACTACTGGAGCAAATCATTGGCACGAGAGTTAATCGAAACACCCATTATTAACGGAGCCACGAGTAATAAAAAAAGGCAGCATATCCACGGAGTGAATGATGGAGAGTGGGGCGAAGCATTCGTCCGTCCATGCGTCCGTCTGTGGGACCGTCCATGCGTCTGTTCGTGCGCCCGTCCCTGCGTTCGTTCATGCATCCGCCCCTGCGTCCGTTCATGCGTCCATCCATGCATCTGTCTGTGTGTCCGTTCGTCCATCTATTCAACACTCCAAGTCCCACCAGCTCGCATCTTTTTTATCATATATTCCCCATATAGAAGCACCGCCATTCAGTGGACATTCCAAGGACTAAACGAGAGGTGGCACACGCACACTTTCTTACGGCTTGCGCTTCGGGTCCACTTCCCACCTTTAACCACCTCGAGTTCATGGTATATACTAGTTCACTGTATTCATGGCACTGCGGCCCAATGCTCGCTAAACCTTTCTAAAACCAAGGAGGTTACGCCCAGCGAGTATAACGTAGCAACCTTTTCCTGTCAGATAGTGCTCAATGTACATGCCAGTGGCTGCTAATGTGAAATGAGACACAGGAGGATTCAGCTTTTAATTTCTTACGGCTTGAGCTTCGTATCTGCTTCCTCCCTTTAATCACCTCGAATTCATTCATGGTATATACTAGTTCATTGTATTCATGGCCCTGCGGCTCAACGCTCGCTAAACCTTTCTAAAACTAAGGAGGTTACACCCAGCGAGTATAACGTAGCAACCCTTTCTTGTCAGATCGTGCTCAATGTACATGCCAATAGCTGCTAATGGGGATCGCAGCGTGCGCGTTAACTAAAAGCCGAATGCTCCTGTTTCTCATTCCCCATTAGCAGTTATTGGTATGTACATTGAGCACTATCTTTTATAGTTCAACAACGCACAGAAGAAATCTCTCACCAGAACCACCTTGGAGGTCAAAATCGTAAGGACCGCTATTTCGCGTATGTGCCACTGGTGGTTATGCACGACGAGGGACGCACAAGCCACGCCATAAGGAGCTTCGCCCCTAAAACAGTTCTGGCTCTAGGCTGCTGATCGGGTACTAGTGCCTCACGAAGCTTTTCAAATCAGGCCCCGCGTTCTCCCAACTTCACGACAGAATAAAACGGCGCGCCCGAAGAGGCTCGTTTTGGCCAAAACCAATTACCGATTTCTTTCACGCGAGGCCCACAGAAGCGCAGAGATCCTTTCCATCTCGGGACGTCCGCTCGAAGCGAGAAGAACCCTCGCGTCAGCTCTGGCGGCGGTCGATTCAAAATGCCGACTACAGGAGGCGCTGGTTGCCGACTCTCACCCAGCGCCCACCCGGGCGACGAAGGAAGCCCGTCGGTCGCATGCGCTGCACGCGTTCTGGTTGTGAAACACGCCGAGAAGCCGAGGGGGGGAAGTGGCCGCCGGCTTGGCGCGGCCGCCGGACGGTTGCGAAAAGCTGCTCTTTTCCAAGCATGCCCGACAGCGCGCTCCTTTACGCATAATTTGCCCGCCGAATGCGGTGCAGCGCTACGGAAGAGCCGAGTTCACGCCAGCTAGTGTCGGAGGTCGCAAAGCTGCCCGCCAGGCGATTGTAGCTCACGACTGCAGTACAATCACAGGACACATAACACAGGACACAACCAGGGCGTCATAAACATCGTCGTAGCATTACACCTATATTTGCACGCACTAACATTTACAAGTATTCATTTTTCCCGAGAACTGTCTCTGATTGGAACGCTCTGCCCCGTGATTCCCCTATGCTCGACACGCCGAGATGAAACTATACCCTTTTCTTGTCGCTTAAGTCTGCTTCTTTGCCTGTATTTGTCCCTTGTTTTTCGCGAATTTTAATGTACATGAATTTTGTTCTGCAGTGAATGTATACTG
The DNA here is from genome assembly GCF_043290135.1 of Rhipicephalus microplus. NCBI lineage: Eukaryota > Metazoa > Arthropoda > Arachnida > Ixodida > Ixodidae > Rhipicephalus > Rhipicephalus microplus. The sequence continues at coordinate 276,017,905 of NC_134701.1, read as the reverse complement.
CAACGGAAGTGTATGTATGTACAAGAATTTTGAACTGTATTGCCCTCTCCTGCATGGACCATACTTGGTCCGCAGTATGTGATAAATAAAAATAAAATTAATAAAACAATCACACCGTACTAGCGTACGAGGACGTGCCTACGGATCATGTAAGAGGGGGCGACGAGGTGGGCAAGCCCCCAACTCTGGAATCTCGGATATTTTTCCATGCAACAACAATAAGCTATAGACAGCCTGATCAGCCCGTTCAGGTACAGCATATCCGTGTGAAATGTGAGTATCGCAAGTCACCTTTACACGTTACACACTACTGAAGAATCTCGCCGTTCATGTCCATGCAACGGTGTCTCTCGTAATCATATGGTGGATTGGGGACGTTAAACCCCACAAATCCCCACCATGCCAACACAATGAAATAAAGGCTGCCTCTATCAGGATTTCCCCCTCCTTGGGAATGCACCCACCTGTAATAAGTTCGGCGGACACCAGTACCAGCGTACTACTGTGTATACGATATTACACGCACACACGCACAAACGCACACAAAGATGCATGAAAAGGGGTCAAACGCCCCCCGAGAAAACCAACCGATGTGATTCTCTCGGACAGCCACAAGATAATCCACGAGATGTATGCATAGAATATCAGGACAACGGATGAATGAAGTGTCAGCTGCAACGGCTCCACTTTTGACGGACGCTGGAGAGTTCAGAACCAAGTATCAGCAAAGATTATGATGATCATGAGAAGGACGAGGGGGAGCTGAAAGAAGTGACTAATCGTTAGACGTAAGGGACGCCTACTTGATAATCGTGAAATTTTCGGGTGTGGTTATGATATAGCTGGCACCTTATGGTGTATACCGGAACTTTCCGCATTCAATATTCAAAGACAGAGAGGAAAAATAAAAAAAAAAGGAGAGAATGTGTGAAGTAATACAGGACATGCGATGAAAACAAATGTCGCCTTCAACCTACTTATCGTATACCACTGTATGAAATTGGTTATAGAGGCGAATCAAATTAACAAAATGTCTATACTACGTAGATTAACTATTCACAAACTTTTTTAATAGGCCTGTAGGCTTAGTTACTACAGACTGGTCACTGCCATTCCGAACAATCTGGACAATACACTTGAAATCAACTGTACAAAGCTTCGCACATGAAGAACTCGTGTGCGAGTCCCTGCGTCAGCCATGATTTATGGAAATGCGTCATACAGTACGTTCCCTTTAGCAATATACCAGAGTGTAGTAAATATCGAGGTATAGACATATCAAGGGGCGCATATAAAAGCACACAAAGTGCTACCACGTTTAAATTTTCGCGCGTTAGGAAGACTACAAATCTGAGCGAGCTATAGCAAGTGCTGCGTGCGCTGGTAGAAATTCAAAAAAAAAAGGCCGAACGGCCTCAGCGTCTCCCAACACTGCACCGATCTGCGGAGGCAACGTGTGTAGTGTTAGCGGGGCGGGCCGGTGCATTTTAACATACTCGAGGGAGACAAATTGGGCCCCCCCTTCCGGCTTGAGAGAAAAAAAAAACGCGACGTGCTTTTCTTGCTTCGAGAGCACCGCCGACGCTGTAGAAAGCCGAGCACCGACCGCCCCTCCATTAATCATTCAGCGGGGCGACAATGCGGGCGACACGCATGGACGCGGGCAGCAGTATAAATGGTAACAGCGAGGACATCGTAGGCAAACGGTGAGCGCGTATACACGCGGCGAAACGCGTTCGAGAAACGAGGTTTTTCCTTCCGTTTCTCGCAGAAGAGCAGGACGATCTCCTGAAGATGCGGAGACAAGGTAAACGCTCATCCTTGCGCCTGTGCGCTCTTCCGGGTACCTCCTATCAAGCTACTTCGCAGTGCAAGCGTGCTCGTGCCTTTTAGGGGCGATGCTCCTTGTAGCGGCACCCGTTCGTCCCTCGTAGCCGTTGTAGTGTGTAACAAGTATAACATTTCGACCTCCAAGGTGGTGCCGGTGAGAGATTTCTTCTGTGCGGTGTTCAACAATAAAAAAATAGTGCTCAATGCACATGTCAATGGCTGCTAATGGGAAATGAGAGACAGGAGCATTCTGCTTTTAGTTAACGCGCACGCTGCGATCCCCATTAGCAGCCATTGGCATGTACATTGAGCACTATCTGACAAGGAAGGGTTGCTACGTTATACTCGCTGGGCGTAACCTCCTAGGTTTTAGAAAGGTTTAGCGAGCGTTGGGTAGCAGTGCCATGAATACAACGAACTTGTATATACCATGAATAAACTCGAGGTGGTTAAAGGTGGGAAATAGATACGAAGCGCAAGCCGTAAGAAAGTGTGCGTGTGCCACCTCTCGTTTAGTCCTTGGAATGTCCGCTGGATGGCGGTGCTCCTATATGGGTAATATATGATGAAAAGATGCGAGATTGTGGTACTTGAAGTGTTGAATTGATGGACGAACGGACACACAGACAGATGCATGGATGGACGCATGAACGGACGCATGGGCGGATGCATGGACGAACGCAGGGACGGACGCACGAACAGACGCACGCACGGACGGGCGGATGGACGCATGGACGGACGGAAGCAAGAACGAATGGACGGATGAATGCTTCGCCCCTCTCTCCATCATTCACTCCGTGGATATGCTGCCAATTTTTGTTCCCGGCGATCGTTGTGGGTTACTTCGCCTCGACAACGCGCGGAAAATCATTATGGCGAATCAGCAGCGCGGGAATTCTACAAGTATACCAAAGAAAGTTTGATAGGGAGCAGAAAAAGAGTACACAAGACAAGCGCTACACAGACAAGCGACGTTGTTCGATGTGATATGGAATAAGTACGCAAAAATGGCATTTGTTTGTGATCATCATGGCAGTTTAACGACGACTGCACACTATACGCCGCCTACAGCGAGAGTTCTGTTGCGATCAGTTGTGAGGTCTGCACGCATAGAGTATCCACGCTACCATGTTACTAAAAGAACGAATAGACGGCGCCTTGTATATGTTGTAATATTTTCTTTCGTGGAAGAATGTCATATCGGTTCTGTTCTGTTTAGCTCTAACTGGCTTTCTGCGCAGAAGTCACCTCAGCTTTTCTATAAATTCTGCAGCGGAAAAAAAAAGGAAAAAGTGGTTACGTAGTCATATATCAACCGCTGAAGCTGAAGAAAGTATGTTACTAGTGCAAAAGCTCACTGGGGCAGACGCCGTACGAATGGCTGTCACGGGATGTATACATGGATAACGCGACTTATTATACATCGAAACATTTCTCTATACCGCAGAATACCACCATAAAACGACAAGTGTATACAACCCGCCTGCGATGTGACTGACATTTATAATCTTTTATACGGGGGAACTTGGATGGTTGAGCCACTTCTAACGTCTCCCGCTACGTCTATGTTACACGCGTGAGAATCCAACGCGGCCCACTCCATCACTGTGCATACAACGCGTGGCGTATACGAGCGAGCTGTCAGGTCGCGGCGCGCGGGCGCTATGCGAAGGACGCGCCTTCCGAGAAGCTTTCCGTTCTCTGAACACTGGGTTCAACGATATGCGAAGCGAAAACAAACGCGCGCGTAATACGCGTACGGAAAGCGACGACGAAGGAGCGTCAAAAGACGCTAGCTCATTAGGCCTCGCGATGCCCCGTGCATTGCTTACGCGTAAACACTGTCGCCGGGGTTTTAGCGAAAGCGCGCGCGCGGGCAACTTTTCCGCGAACAGAGACGAGAGCGGGCGGGTATGTAATTGCACTAATGGACAGTAAATCGCAGCGTGACGGGTTATTTTGAATAGTGGTGAACAGTGATGCAGCGATGTATGTATGTGCAAGGCCGTGTGTGTATCCGTCGTATTATATCACTGACGTCTTTTTTTTTTAACTCATTCTCTTTCAGGAGCACCGGTCTTTGAAAACCGTTTCGACTTGACAGCGCAGCGTTTCCACTGAAGTTGGATAACGCACCACAAGAAGAAGGAGGGGGCGGGGGAAGAGTTATCACATAGTCCTTCAGTAGGGTTGAGAGCTGGGCTAGTTGGTGAGACATCATTTAACCATATGGTGTAGTAGCGCAAATTCACGGGGACGAAGAGGACAAGAAAACACGACACTCGCTACACTCGCAACTAATTTTTATTTCAGAAGCAGCACTTCATATATAACCCATAACCCTAGCGACACAGAAAAGAACTACGAACACTGAATCATTGCCAACAGAAGCTTTTGCGCAGACTCAAGCGATAGTACACGGCAGTTAAGCTTAGACATTTTTAGATGACATAACTAAAACAGCCCTGGGTAACATAAAATCAAAAAAACCAAAAAATTTGCGGGAATTCACACGTGTCTGAAACAAAATTTTGAAACGACAAAAAGGAGAGTATGACACATGCAAACACTGATCTCAATTAAGTCCTTCGAGGTAGCCGGCTTCTCGGTTACTTAACGAAACCGATGACTGACTAATGCATCCTTCTTTTCTTTTTTTAATGTGAAAGGCTTCGACAATTTCTCTGGTTAGTTGGTTTCCATGACGGAAGACTACGGTTGTGTCACTGTACAGTGGTGAGCAGCCACACTGGGAACAGTGTCTCTTTATGTGAAAATGAATGTCAGTTCCTAATGATCGCTTGTGTTCTAAAAGTCGGGTGTTCAAACAACGACCCGTCTGGCCGATGTATACCTTTCCACACGTTAGCGGCAAGCAATACACGACTGATAGGCTACACTTAACAAACTTTGTTGTGTGATTTACCGTACAACTACCAGCATTAGTGTTTACTGCTATGGAAACTTTACGGTCTAGTTTGGAACATATTTTACTAAGCTTGTTGGGTGCCGAAAAAACTAATTCTAGGCCATAGCGATTACCTACGTTTTTTAAGTTATGGGCAATCTTGTGCGCATATGGAACTGACACTATCTTCTTCCTGTTTTCATTACTTGTCATTTTTTTATGAAAGTTGTTGCGTACGTGACTAATCAGCTTGTTAGCTGATCTACACAACACGTGTTTTTCGTACCCAGCATTTTTTAGCCTGATAATTTGTTGGTTGAAGCTTTCGCTAATCTTTTCTGGACATGACTTTGTTAAGGCTGCTCTCAAACATGAAAAGGTTATGCCACTCTTTACAACTTTAGAATGTGCCGATCGGTAGCTAAGTAAGGGTTTTTCCGTTCGCGGATTGTATGACCAGCATACATGTTCTGCTGTGGCATCTAACTCAATATCCAAAAACTGCAGTTTGTCATTGACTGGTAATTCATGAGTAAATTCAAGCCCTCTACTATTTTTCTTGAAGACTTTCAAAACTTCTGCGACCATTTTATCCCGACCATCCGATTCAATAAAAACCAAAAAGTCATCTACAAACCGAAACACTTTGAGTGCAAGCCCTTTAAGGTTTAAATCTATTGCCTTGTCCATTTTTGCTAAATAAACTGTGCTTAAAACCGGGGCTACTTTCGAGCCTATTGTGATACCGGATTTTTGTCGGTACATAGTCTTGTTCCACATAACAAGACTGCGACGAGTGCGTCGATGTGCTTTCCAGGACAATAACCAGCGACAGAAAACAACATCACGTAAGGAATTTAGTGAACTTTGGTGTAAAAAACAGCTTGCGTTTTCTTACGGCAGATAAGGAAGGTTGTTTGGTTGTCATACCGGAAGGTCTCTTTCAAGATAAGGCGTTGGCAGCCGTAGAAAAAAATTTTGTCCGTGTAGACGTAAAAGCAAACAAGGTTAAGCAAATGGCTCTCACTTTACTGGAGAACAGTAAATTGGAACGGCTTGCATCAACAGTAAAAAGCGCAGGTAGCTTACATCTTGAGTTATTTTTTGCGGCAAAGACTCATAAAATTGATATTCCATTCAGAGCCATTGTATCCGAAAGGGACTCGTGGCAACTATGCTTGTCTTCGTATCTTCAGTGTCACCTTAAGACATTGAAGGTATCGGATCCTTTCAGTCTGCCAAACTCTGAGGCGTTAGTTTCGTATTTAACCACACATAACCCAGGAAAATGCTATTTCTTCAGCGTAGACATACAAGATATGTATTACAACATCCCGCATGGTCCGCTATTGTCAAGTGTAAAGCAATGTATAACAGAAGAAAACGATGAGTTAGAGTTTGTGAATAAGTGTGGTGTATCGGTGGATGCCTTTCTTGAATTGTTAACCTTTTACCTTAGGTCGACATTTGTTATGTGGAACAAGACTATGTACCGACAAAAATCCGGTATCACAATAGGCTCGAAAGTAGCCCCGGTTTTAAGCACAGTTTATTTAGCAAAAATGGACAAGGCAATAGATTTAAACCCTAAAGGGCTTGCACTCAAAGTGTTTCGGTTTGTAGATGACTTTTTGGTTTTCATTGAATCGGATGGTCGGGATAAAATGGTCGCAGAAGTTTTGAAAGTCTTCCAGAAAAACAGTAGAGGGCTTGAATTTACTCATGAATTACCAGTCGATGACAAACTGCAGTTTTTGGATATTGAGTTAGATGCCACAGCAGAACATGTATGCTGGTCATACAATCCGCGAACGGAAAAACCCTTACTTAGCTACCGATCGGCACATTCTAAAGTTGTAAAGAGTGGCATAGCCTTTTCATGTTTGAGAGCAGCCTTAACAAAGTCATGTCCAGAAAAGATTAGCGAAAGCTTCAACCAACAAATTATCAGGCTAAAAAATGCTGGGTACGAAAAACACGTGTTGTGTAGATCAGCTAACAAGCTGATTAGTCACGTACGCAACAACTTTCATAAAAAAATGACAAGTAATGAAAACAGGAAGAAGATAGTGTCAGTTCCATATGCGCACAAGATTGCCCATAACTTAAAAAACGTAGGTAATCGCTATGGCCTAGAATTAGTTTTTTCGGCACCCAACAAGCTTAGTAAAATATGTTCCAAACTAGACCGTAAAGTTTCCATAGCAGTAAACACTAATGCTGGTAGTTGTACGGTAAATCACACAACAAAGTTTGTTAAGTGTAGCCTATCAGTCGTGTATTGCTTGCCGCTAACGTGTGGAAAGGTATACATCGGCCAGACGGGTCGTTGTTTGAACACCCGACTTTTAGAACACAAGCGATCATTAGGAACTGACATTCATTTTCACATAAAGAGACACTGTTCCCAGTGTGGCTGCTCACCACTGTACAGTGACACAACCGTAGTCTTCCGTCATGGAAACCAACTAACCAGAGAAATTGTCGAAGCCTTTCACATTAAAAAAAGAAAAGAAGGATGCATTAGTCAGTCATCGGTTTCGTTAAGTAACCGAGAAGCCGGCTACCTCGAAGGACTTAATTGAGATCAGTGTTTGCATGTGTCATACTCTCCTTTTTGTCGTTTCAAAATTTTGTTTCAAACACGTGTGAATTCCCGCAAATTTTTTGGTTTTTTGATTTTATGTTACCCAGGGCTGTTTTAGTTATGTCATCTAAAAATGTCTAAGCTTAACTGCCGTGTACTATCGCTTGAGTCTGCGCAAAAGCTTCTGTTGGCAATGATTCAGTGTTCGTAGTTCTTTTCTGTGTCGCTAGGGTTATGGGTTATATATGAAGTGCTGCTTCTGAAATAAAAATTAGTTGCGAGTGTAGCGAGTGTCGTGTTTTCTTGTCCTCTTCGTCCCCGTGAATTTGCGCTACTACACCATATGGTTAAATGACATAGTCCTTCATGCATTCGATCAAGACGCCTTGAAGGCCAAAGCCATCTTCTTTTTCTTCTCAGTCGACAAATTGAATGCCCTCCCCTTTCTTCCTCCGAAAGCTCCAACACCGTATCCGTAGTTTTGCTCTGACTCCAAGATCGGAGGCATCCGAGAGCTTTATACACTTCACTACAGACTTGCACGGCCCCCGTGATCAGCCCGCATTTGACCGAGGGATGATGTCATCTGGAAGGACACGCTGCAAGGCTATTGTCGCGCCAAGACTCAGCAACGTCATAACATGGCCATGCGACGTAATGGCGTCTCGTGTGACGTCATGATGACGTCACAAACATTGGCGATTGTGACGTCATCACGTGATGCAGATTTTTTTTATGTAGTACTCTTGTCGACGCCCCCGACGAAAAATTATCGCGATTCATGAGGCATGTATGAGCCTTCGCCTTAAAAACATCGACGTGTTGTTATGGTGCATCAGATATGTGCAATAATTGCTTTTTAATTGACAATCGCACAAGTATTAACGCTGAAACTAGAGCAATATTGGTGGGCACTGCGGATAGGGTTGGCCGTTTGGGGTATCGCTTGGTGCCCTTTGGGGTATTGTTGCGGCGGACAGACAGACAGACAGACAGACAGACAGAGCAAAATTTTTGCGTCGAAGTACCCTAAGAAAGACTATCATTTTTAATAATAATGAGGGAGGCAAACGTACGGGGTACAAAAAAAAAGAGTACGCGCGGATGAATTTTTCAATTCAAACTACGCCAACAGACAGCAGAATCCGTGAGCAGAGGAGTGATGACGAGCCATAAAAAGAGGGCAATGGGATACTGGCGTTTCAGTGGTGGGAAAGGAGAAAAGTTCGTGACATACTTTCCATGATAAAAAGAGAAGGATAAGAACAGTGAAAGCGATAAATAAAAAAAAGACAGCTTCATCCTAGTGGCACCAAGCCTGAAGGAGGCGCAGAACTGCGCAGACTCCATTGTTTTCCATTTTCTTCTTGTTTCCTCCTCTCTTTGTTCTTTGTTCTCTCTTCCAGTTATATCTGCGCTTTTTTTCTATTTATTTCTATTTTTCTTCCTATTTTTCCTTTTCTCTGTCTTTCTATTTCTCGCTTGCCTCCTCTTTCACTTTTTACATTTGGTTTGTGTTGTCGCGTTTGCCTAACCATAGTAGTAAATGTCCGGACTTCATATCATCATGAAAGCGCTCAATGAACAAGAGGAAGAAGGCTTTTCTTTGTTTCAATTTAAGATATAAAATATTATGTCTGGTCGAAATGGCAAAAAAAAACATATTGCACTCTCTCTGTATTTACGTGTGCTTTATCCTCCTTCTGTTAGGATTACGTATCATTCGAAAGGCCTTAAATTTCATATCCTCAATTCCTGGCCAATCCCCCTCAGTGGGCAAGAGCCATAGTGAAGGCATAATCATCATCATCATCATTTGGCGCGAGCGCGCACTCTATATGCTACAGCTGGCTATGCTACATGTGATGTGGTTTTGCCTGCGTTTCGACAAGCGAGGCCGACACAGCATGCGACAGCCTGACCCACTACAGTGCATGCACTGTGCAATAGCACAGTGGTCCATAACACCACAGAGTTTCCTAAAATTAACTAGAGGGAACTCTGTCGCTGCGATCATTCAGCGACCATGGGAATGATGGGAAGTACACACATTTGCCTAGTCTTCGTACTTGCGGGTGGCGAATCGCACTTGCGGCTTCGTTTATTGCTGTGTTTCGGTTTTGTTTTGAAAGAAAGATTGAACCCTTTTGAACTTCGTGACCCGATTTGGAAAGGTAAGCATAAAAGAATAAAGTTGCGAAGCGCAAACGCTGAACATTTGCTATTTTTTTTTTCGTAAAAAAAACAGCACCAAGTCAGACGAACACACACGGAGCCAGAAGCAGGCCAGAAGTACGAAAATTAGACAAATGTGTGTACTACTACCCATCATTCCCATGCTCGCTGAAGCGCCGTGCGTTGCAGCTCCCATAGACACTAGCGCCAGAGTTCCCTCTAGTGTATAGTATAGGAAACTCCATGCATAACACCACTTGCCAATTAAGCGATGTGCGCACGGCAGGGACATACCACCCGCAGAACTAATGGAGGTTTAAACAAAATGAGCTCGCGCAAACAGTCAAACATTCGAAAGTAATCTCATTTGCGAGAAAGGCAAGAAGAAAAAGGAGAAGCACAGAAGAGAAAGAAAAAGACAACCCAACGAAATGCCGGCAGGATTACTCAAGCGCAGTTTCCTATCAGGTACAACGACATGTCAGTAACGAAAGCAAGCACTCCGCGTTTTCTTGTTGCTGCCGGAGAAAATGTATAGCCTGCAGCAACTGCTTCTGCACTAATGTGACGTCAGACGCTCCGAAACAAGTACACTAAATATGTCTGCGCCTGATAACGGCATGACAGCATGTATCTGTCGTTACCATGCTTTTTTTTTCTTTCCTTCTTCTTTGATTCAATACTTTAATCGCACTAGGGATTTCTTTGCTCGCTTTATTTTGTGTCTACCTGTCAGATGCACCGTCAGAAGCTTGCGAAGGGGTCACGACAATATAACACACAATTTTCAGCGCCATAAATCTTCGATCTAGAAAGGTTCGCCGGCTACGACTTGCAAGTCACGTAGTGCATGTACGCCGGTGTTTTTCTTTGATCGGGCGATACCGAAAAATTTTCCACACCTTCATGGAAGAAAGCGCCACACATACGAATCAAGAAACGAACACGTGATATGGCCAAGAACAAGAAAGCAACAAGAAAAGTAATGCCACTACGTAGACTCTCCCAAAACAGCGTTTTCTTCTCTTTCTGTTTTTTTTTTTCTCTACAGACGTGAAGCAACGTATACAGACGCATGGAAGGGAAGAAAAAGAATTTTAATAAAAGTGTTCGATGAAGGAGTTCAAGCCAGGCGTGGAGGTTAAAGACTGAAAACGCGTACCTAAAAAGACAAACAAACCCAGCGCCTCACGCAGTGCCTGAGAAAAAAGCCCCTTCCATATGACGCCGCGAGGGCAGGTCAAGTTTGTTTTTGCCCCAATTCGTTGGAATGACTGAGCAATGCTGCTGCGTAAAGAGAAAGCTAGGCTCGCAGCGTTGTAGAATTATGAGTAAACGGTAAGAACAAAACAAAAAGAGCCCACGGCGATTCAAAACGAAGCACCAGAAAGACAGAAAGCACCTACATGCAGGTATACAGTTTTACTCGCAGCTAGTGCCTCCTTCAAAGAGTATTGAGCTACTGTGAGTGCCTTCCAGCAGGCCACACACCTCCGGAACGTATCATGACACCCCCTTGGTGTTTAGACCGTCCAAGCTTACTCTTGACAGTGCCAGGAATTCGCAAAAATCTCTCGACACCAGCTTTGAAGCAGCTGACTCTACATATGCTGCACTAAGGATACAAACACCACGTTAAACTTTATACGGATTGTTCGACAAATGTTAGGGGATCTGCAGGAGCTGTGATCTTTCCAGCAAAAGCCGAAACCATCCAATGTCGAACGTTTCACAAAATAACATCGACAGCCGCAGAGCTTGCAGCACTCCGCTGTGCACTCCGCAAGATTGATCAAGTAGCACCTCTAAAATGGTGCATTTTCACCGATTCGAAACCAGCAATGTACTGCATTCGAACTGCGCTACGTCGTGAACCTCAAGACCAATTGGTGCTGAAAACAAGACAATTGTATCAGCAAGTACTACAGGAAGGACATGATGCAACCTTTCAATGGTTACCAGGTCACTGCGGAATCGTCGATAACGAGCATGCCGACGCTGCAGCAAAGAACGCTCACAAAAATGGCATGATGGATCCCTTTCCACTGTCAAGAAGCGACGCAGCAGCAAGGGTTAATACGCTCGCACACGATGCCACCAGGTCTCTGTGGAACGCGCCCGGATTCCTACACACCCGTCTTCGCCGTCTGGACCAACACCTAGGACTCTCCATTCCATGTGAGTTATCCAGATGCGAGACAAACGTTCTCATCCGCTTGTGGCTTGGGGTGTCTCGCACGAACGCCTTTGCTTGCCGCATCGTCGGATGGGCAGACAGTGCTGCGTGTGATCATTGTGGCGCTGACAAAACCATCGAACATATTTTGTGTCAGTGTCCTCAGAACAAATGTCAGAGACAGTCCGTGTCAGCAGTGTTTGCACGCCTCGACGACCAACCGCTTTCCGAAAAGTTAATTTTGGAATACCGCAAAGATCGTGCTTCACGCCGAAAAGCGACGGAGGCCCTCTTGAAGTTTCTGCTCTCGAACCGCCTCGTCACACGTTTGTGTGTTTTCGCTTCCGTCCTGTTCTCTTTCTTTCATTCCCTTTTCCTTACTTTTCTGTATCCTATTTCCCCTTCCCCAGTGCAGGGTAGCAAACCAGACGCTTGCTTCCTTGCTTCATACTGTGTGTGTGTGTGTGTGTGTGTGTGTGTGTGTGTGTGTGTGTGTGTGTGTGTGTGTGTGTGTGTGTGTGTGTGTGAGTGTGAGTGTGTGTGTGTGTGTGTGTGTGTGTGTGTGAGTGTGCGTGCGTGCGTGCGTGTGAGTGTGTGAGTGTGCGTGCGTGCGTGCGTGTGTGTGTGCGTGTGTGTGTGTGTGTGTGTGTGTGTGTGTGTGTGTGTGTGTGTGTGTGTGTGTGTGTGTGTGTGTGTGTGTGTGTGTGTGTGTGTGTGTGTGGTTCCTTGTGCAGAGAGATTTAAGACGACTTGAGGGCGAAAAGCGTCTTATTCGTCGAACTATCGATACACCACCCGTCCCACTAGCCCCCGCCCCTCCGAAATATTTTTGCACCTCTACTGGCTTTGCATTGCCTCCGTGATCGGTTCGGGCTTGACCAAAATACGACGTTGTGCGATGACGTCATGACGTGACGTCACAAATTTTGTTGGTCTGCTACGGTCGTGATGACGTGTACGGTGCCATCTTTTTCCACATCTCTCGTGCTGACGCTGACGCCAACGGTCAATTTTCACGCTTGACTATAGGCATCAAAGGCTGCCACCTTAAAAGTAGAACTGCTGCCTGCTATCAGCCACACCAAGCGCAAGAAAAAAAATTAATCAAACTGAGACTTAAGAAAAAAACGAGAGAGGGCCAGCAATAAAAGAAACGCTGTCACGAGCGCCGAGGGGTGAACGCGACGAAAAGACTTTTCGGTCTAGGGCGGATCCATTCGCTGGAACTTGTCTGCGGACTTTGCAGAAGCAATCAAGTCGTGCGAGACGCAAAATGAGCGAGCTGTGAACTGCACATGCTCGAAGCAGAGCGTATGCACGGCTTAAAGGTGGAAGCGGGGACACTCGCGAGAAGCTCGATCCACGTAAGCCCGGGTCGAGTCCGAGGAATTCACCACTGATAATGAACGTGCGATGACCTTCCCCGGATACAAAGTGCAGGCAGTAAGAAGGCCCCTCCGGATTAGCTCGTTCACGTAATACCAATGTGAAAGCGTAATTCCGCCACTGCCCATGAATGTGCAGCGAAAATAAAACGGACCTTGAGAAGAAGTCGTTAGAAATATGTCATGTTTGGTACTAAAGAAAATTATTGAGGTTTAAGTCCCAAATACACGTGATGGTTATACAGACGCTGTAGTGGAGGGCTCCAAAAATTTTGACCACCTGGAGTTCTTTAACGTGCACCTAAAGGGACACTAAATGCAAATGTTAAGTCGATGTTGATTGCTGAAATAGCGGTCCAGAAACCTCGTAGTGCTACTTTTGTGCTAAGGCAGTGCTTATTTTGAAATAAAATCACGTTCTGCACCCCGCATCACGTTCGCACACTCCAAATTACCCGCCTCAAGTGGAAACGTTCATTTTTGCCATGCACACATGGCCAGGATTTGGAGACGTGTGCATAGCGCCATCTCTCGTCAGTCTCAGCGGTGACCTGCCATAACTGAACGGAAGATAGGTGAAAAAAATTCATATCTGACTAAAAAAGCTAAGATATAAAAAACGACTCCCGGTTTTATACAGCAGAGACTTAGTTTAACAGTCTGGCAAAGTTAAAGTGCCGAACTACAAACCACTAGGTTTCCCACAGCGTTTAATATTTAACAATGGGATTCCATGTGTTTCTGTATGTGTGGTATTCAACTATCCCGGGAAGGCACACGCATTGTCGTGCGATATGGCACTTTCCCAAAATGTACCAGTATGTCTCTGGTACATATAATCCGGAGTCGTTTTTGATAACTAACTTTTTCAAGAGATGTCATTTTCCACACCCATTTCCCATTCAGTTATGGCAGGCCGCCGTTCCTGCTGTCGAGAGGTGGTGCCACGTCCAGATGTCCCCCATTCCCGGGGATTACGTTGCCCGGCTTTACTGCGCGGCCACCGACACTATAGTAGCAGCAGAGCGAAAGTAGCGAGAGCCGCAGCAGCAACAACGACCATTTAACAGTTTCCTGCCATGGCCTCAGAGATGGCAGGCATGCTTGGTTCAACTGGGCCCCGCTAGATGGCACGACCTGTCCAATTTACCCAGGCAAAAATTGAACTTTTGAACCCCTCGCGCCGTACCACCACTTGCGTCCGGCACTGCTTTTTTTTTTCATGAATCAAACAAGCAGCATTTTATTACGTCTCTAGATGCACGGAATATTTTTTTTTAATTAGTGCAGCTAGTTCGGCTACTAGTGATTTATTGTAGGCGTTAACTCTGACGTCATTGGGATCATTTTGCGCATGTCCTACTTGTGGCGCATGTGGTCTCGTGCATTTATAAGTCTCTGTAAGTAGGGCACTGCTGTTGATAATATTGTCGTTTTAAGCGTTTTCATACATTGAGCTTTCACTCAGACATAAATTGTTATTTAACTTTAGTGTCCCTTTAAATACAAGGTCACAGGCCTTCACCATTTCACCTCCATCCAAATGCGGCTGCCCTGGGATTCGAACTCGCGACCGACGATTCAGCCGTCAAGCCTCGAAACCTCTAGTCAACTGTAGTGCGTTTTCTCGCTTGACAGCGTGAACGGGGTATGGTATATGAGGGACAATATAAAAAGAGGACGAAACGAGGAAGTACTCCTTGTGGCAACAGTGATCAGGCGTCAAATAGAAAGACTATGTTCTATAAAAATTTACATTAGTGGGTAAAACAGTCGCAGGAATACGCATAGATCATGAACTCATGAGTCAATATTGTGTATGCAGTATTAGGTCAACCCCGGTGGCGTTACTAATTGCACTTTATATACTGAAAAAAATAATTGGCAAATCTTTTTTTTTTGTGTGTGTGTGTGAAGGTGTAAGAACAACACGCGAATAGTTACACATATAAGATCATAATCTGAAACGCATAGAAATCATTTTTAATCTACAAAGGCAATGCGTAGGCATGACTCTAAAACAGCCATAATCGCCACGCTGACATCGCGGCACCACTCGTAGCTCCCGTAGTCATTAGCGGCGGAGTTCCAACCAGTAACATTCGAACGAAGCGCGCGCATGCACGTGTTAGTACTACGCACTTTACCGCGCACTGCCCCCAGCGGCGTTCGCTCGGGGGATGCTTTGGGCAGATTGCGTGGGCATTTCGACTCCCCTCCCCGCGCAAGCGAGGCGGCCGAACCACAACGCCAATCAATGACACAGAAGGCAAACGCGACCGCTCCATATGCCTTGGCACCACCCATCCAGTTCAATATATATCAGCCCGCGATCACAGAAAGGCCAAGCCCCAGTGAAGCGGTAACAACGCGAAGAAAACCAAACGAGCCCAAAGCCGCATGCGAAAGAACAAAAAGAAAAGAGAACGACAAAGACGGCAGCGATCAAAATTGAAAGAACAAAAAGAACGGCAGCGATCAAAATTAATGAAAAATAATGACACGACGGAAAGCGTCCTGCGCTTGCTGCTTATGCTCTCACCGCTGGCCAGGGTGTATACCGACTATGGGCCTCCCAGGGAGTCGAGATCCCCGCTAGTGCGCTAAAGAGTAGCAGTACTAAGTCGTCGCCGCAGTCTCCGCCTGGTAGTGGCCTCCGATCTATACGCTACATGCGGGCCCGTACGTATAGTATATGCAATCCCGTACAACGAGCAGGATGCATCCGCACGCTACAGGGTTTTCAGCTGCTGCTATTACGAGCGCGCATATATAGGAAGCGCCCGAAAGAAAAGCACCTTCTCCTTTCCTCTCCCCACATCAGAGCGAGTAGAGGCGGCGACTGCAACGACGGAGGCCTGAAAATGAAGCGGCACGATATAGCGGCATGTCGTGAAAACGTTTTGCTGCTGCTGCTTCTTCTCTCTGCATGTATACGCAACAACCAATTTCGCCGCGAGACTTTCGCGCGAGGCGCAGGCATTTTCATTACGGAGTTTCCATACCCGGCGCGTTTGGATCTCCCTCCTTGCCTTTCCCCGCGTAAAGCGTAAACGAAGGTGAAAGGCCTTACCGGAATGAACCTTACGCATAAATCCCCAAAATTACTTGCGCACAAGTCAGTAAATTCAGTAAACTTCCAAGCGCATCTGCACGATGCGATACGCCCAACGCTATCGGTGACGTATCGCTCGAGGCACTGTGGTGCATCATTAAAAAATTACTTGCGCACAAGTCAATAATTTCAGTAAATTTCCAAGCGCAGCTGCACGATGCGATACACCCAACGCTATATCGGTGACTTATCGCTCGAGGCACTGTGGTGCATCATTAAAAGATTACTTGCGCACAAGTCAGTAATTTCAGTAAATTTCCAAGCGCATCTGCACGATGCGATACACCCAACGCTATATCGGTGACGTATCGCTCAAGGCACTGTGGAGCGTCATTAATTGATAAAATTATAATGATGATGATGATGATATATGGGGCTGAACTTCCCAAAACCACGATATGGTTACAAGGGACGCCGTATATGGCGGAGGGCCCCGAAAATTTCGACCATCTGGTGTTCTTCATCGTGAACTAACATTGCACGGGCCTCTATCACTTCGCCTGCATCTAAATGCGACCACCGCAGCCGGGATTCCATCCCGCAACCTTCGGGCCAGCAGACGAGTACCATAGCCGCAACACCACCACATTGGACATTGAAAAAAAAAATCGAGATTGACGTTGGATTTAAAAGTGTTTGCCTCGGGTAGAAGGCCACCTGTGGTACGGACGTCGAGCGAGATATATGCTCACTGCTCAGTAATCACCGCGAGTACACAACAGAGAAAGACCGAAATCGCTCAAGAGCCATTAAAGACAACAACTAAGCCCCATGCAATCCACATATTAAAGCCACATATAGCCGCCAAGACTCGTCCGGTGTATCGCTTCTGAAAGTATATCAGAAGCATTGCATGAGCAGATCATCTAAGCAGCTATGAATTGTCAGAATTACGAAACAAATTCCCGGAGTCCTCCACCACGCCGTGCCTGATAATCATATCGTTGTCTTGACACGTGAAAGCATCCCGGATATTATAATTAGAACTTCAAAACCATCCATGTCTTCCTTTGTCGAAGGCTAGTCCGTTCAGAAAATCTGAGTCAAGTTGTGCACGTCATTTTTCGTCTTGACAGTACAATGCAACAAACATCGCCAGAAGCACGTTTGACCAGTCGTCCGGCAGAGGGTGCAGGAGACGATGACAATGAAGTTTTGTGAGATTCTAGTTAGATGCTTCGCTTGCTGACACGTTATCTACGCCGCGCTTCGGCATTGTCAATGTACACTGCGACACATTCATGAGCAGGCCAGTTAATTGATTTGTTTTATACTTAGGTTAAACAGTACATTAACAAAAAACAATAAAACAATATATAAAACAAAAAAACAATATATGTCTAAGGATATATCACCAGGTATAAGGCTATCGCATAGATAGCAGTTAGATATACAGCAGCTGATGGAGGGTCAAGTCCCATGCTGGTTCTCCTTAAACGCAGGTGATAAAAACTCCCTGAAATCAGCGGGATTTCGCGAGATATTGATTCAATGTCAGTTATCCAATCCCAAAAGCGTTTCATGCTTTAAATCCGCACATTGCATAAATGTGCCTAGTTCTACAACAGATTACATCACATGAGACGAGTGGCGTATGCGATACAAGATACGACACCGTCTAAGAAACGGTACAGAGTACAGTTCAAACCAGCTGAAAGGGCTCTTTCACATAAGCGTGACATCCTGTAAAATCAACGAAGTAACTTGAAAATGACCGCACCAGGGCTACTGGAACAACCACCATTTGCGTAACGCAGATGGGTTTGTTTCTCAAGATTACGGCATCCGAAATACGTATGTGACCGTTGGTGATAAGGAAGCGATACTACATGTAACATCGATGCTTAAAGAACGGTTATTCGTTAAACTACGTAAGTTAAACTCGTTACGAGCGCGAGTTTCTTAGAGATGTAACATTTCCTAGGTTTGAGATATCAGGAAGGTCGCCATTTTAACGGCAGCAAAGATTAAACTAAGCACGGTTTTCCCGTTCGGGCGAGCCGCAAAGAATGTGAAATTACAGCCATTAATAGCGGTTTCGTGCGGTAAACTAAAGCGGCGTGGCTAGCGGAAGTTCAAGACTGATGACAGGTGCGCATCGCGGGTGGAGGTTCTGCGAAGCTAACGGAGTCGAGTAACTAAACAAGCGTGAAGTCGCGCGATCTGTAAAACACGACAGGAGTCAATGTGTGTCGCGCTCGCGGCGCTGTGGTTTCCGAGAGGTATGCAAGGCTCAAAGATCAATACTGCGGCAAGCATCGATCAGGAAGGTTCGTGTAAGTGTTTCGTTCCGTCAAGGTAAACCGCCACTCGAGCAATCAATATGCATATCTTCCCGTGTCAGTCACGTCCCGGTCGATTCCACAAGGGTGGCTTCTAAACGTGTCATCTGACTGAAAAAAAAAAAAAAAGTAACGGCGGAAAACTTTGGGAGGCAGCGAGTGTGGGACCACCTGTTGCTTTCGGGATGCGAATACCATAGAAAACGCGATCGCCAGGGCGGGGAGTACCAGGACAAGGGCAGCTGTCAACTACGGGCAACTACGTTTCTTAATCGGAGAGCCAAGTGAAGCTGCTGGTATCTGCGGCAATTCGGTCGCGCTCTTCGAACCGCGTCGCACGCGAACATGGAAAAGCAGCGCCCGAGGAGGCAGGCGATCAACAGGTCGGTGCACAAAAGAGTTGTACAACGGGCAGCGCAGCGGTGGCCGCGCGCGGTCGTCTCTTGGACATCGCACGGGCACGGCACGCGTACACTCCAGCAGCGCGGCATTTCAGGACGTTCGTGCAACAGCCGCCTAAAAAAACTCGAAACAGGGACAAGGAGAGAAGAAGAACGTACGGGGCTCGCTCGGCGCGGCAGAACGGGTCGTCCGGGAGCAGCAGCGGAGCAGCCGAGAAGGCGGGACCAGCAGTCGTCGATCGGCGTCGGAGCGGCGGCTGGAATCAACAGGTTGCCGGGGTCGGGGCGGTCATCCGCGGCGGCCCCGCGACTGTCCCGGCGCCAACGCGCGGCTGTCGCAGCACCATGGCCGCTGGCGTGCTACTCTCCTCCACTGATGCTGCTGCGCGAACCAGCGGTTAGAAACGCGAGAACAGCGGCGCTCCTTTTTGTTTTTCACGCCGAGCGCCAGCAGCAACAGGCTGCTGCTTCGGAGACGAAGGCCGCTGGCATCAGCATCGGCAGCATGGCGCCCCACCGCCGGTGAGCCCCGCAGTACACAGATGGCGCCACCATACTGAGGCCAGCGGCCTCTTCGACCGGCCATCGCCGTCGCGTGCTCACCCACATGTTACCCACCCGCCCACACAGTTCTGCTCGCGCGTCGCAGAACGCGCCTTCTAGTGTGGAAAGGAGAAACCAGACGCTGACGCGCTTTGGGTAGTCGCCCCTGGCCTCGCCTGTAGGTCGCGCTGGCACCCCGGAGAGTGCCAACAGCACTGCAGAGCAGCATGCTTTCCGTGGTTCGTAATCCTTCCTCCACCGCTCCAGCGGTCTATCGTTCCAGCAACACCCGTGTACATAGATATAGGCGCGCGTTAATGAACTCCCTATTCTCAATCTCTCCGGAGCTCTCCACTACGGCGTCTGTTATAATCATATCGTGGTTTTCGGACGTTGAAACGAATCAATTATTACTGCAGTGTTTGTGCCCTCAGAGTCTGAGATAGCAGCCTCAAATGAGGTCAGTGCTAGCTATATATAGTTCAGTACTTTCGACTGCGGTCAATTTAGCAGAGTAGATGGATTATCTAGTAAAATTGTACGCATTAACACCGCAGTGACGTCTAAGAAGAAAACGCAGTGCAGTTCGTAGCTTTATAGAGTTCTAAGTCGTGCTGGAACTTCGTCATAACTAAGTGGCACGGGATCAAAGTTATTTTGTTACATACGATATTTGTTGTAAATGTAGAAATATACATCGGTGCTAACATATCACCAGTCTGGATCACGCGTGAATCTTGGAAGCAAAAAAAGAATTATTGAAGGCCTCAAAAACACTATAAACGATGTAATCCTCACCAGTCTGCTTGCGTCATTTCAAGCTAAGCAGACCGAAACATGAGAAGATGAAATCGGAAATTCGTTTAACGGGAAAGGCGTGCGTTCACGTTTATTTTAAGGAGGACGTTGCGACATTTTACATCAAAGTTTTAATGTCACAGTCAAACTTCGAAAAAAGAAATGTGGTTGTGAATTATCTTTCAGTAATCATTTCCAGTTTTAAGCTCCACGCAAACCAAACATTTCTTCGTTATCGGCATAAGAGGGCGCATGGTTGCCATTCAGGGGGGATGGAGGAGAGGGAAAGCAGCGTCCTCCCTCCCTATTATGTATTATGTCAATGTAAGGCCCTTCGGTGACTGAGAGAGAGAGAGAAGGAGCATGCGCACGCCTGCGGTATGCTCGCCTTTTCGGTTTCGTTATAAAAATAATAAGTGTCGCTGAAATCATGTGGGGCCAACGAAAGCTCGCATTTGGATTGCCACAAACGATAATTACCTTTATCAGTATTCGTTATCACAAGGTTCAGCTGGCAAGTTATCGGTTAAAGCGAAGTAAATATTAACACTGGTTGGTTATGTTTAACTTTAAGCGTTTCTTAATTTCATTTTATTCTCTTAACGAAACCTAACACACGAGGGCCGCCGCGATATCAGCTGTAGCGAGCAAATATTCGGTTCGCGCGAAGCTGAACCAAAATTCCCGAGCTGAAAGACAGGAAAATTGTGGATCGCGTCGTGTTGCCCAACAATGACAGCAGTTAGATATGTGGGGTTTAACGTCCCAAAACCACCACATGATTAAACAATGACACCAGTTAGCAACGACAAAAGGGACGATGGTGAACTTCGTGCTCCACCGTTGAGCAATGCACAGAAGTTGCCGACATAGACCCACAGAACACCTATATACTATGGACCGGGGGCTGGGATGATGTTTCGAGATATTCAAGGCGACAAAGTGTGCTGAAGTAGCGAAATCCCTTTCGCGCAGTCCTGTGAAAAGCCGCCAGAGCAAGGTCACATCCTCCTGCGGGTGAATATGAACGCAAGACTGTTTTTCGAACAAATTTCGTGATCTTGTAAATTTCACCCTCTCATGCTCCGGTATAATGAGTTGGAGACGCCAAATGGAGGAGGTGAGGACTGCATATAGTCGCCTGTTACTTGAGAAGTCCGCGGCATTTCCTCCTCAAAGGCGGATGCATACAGGCCTGCACCAATGGGCGTGCACTCCAGGCTGACGTCATGAGCCGGGCGGCTGGGGACCTCGCCGTCGGCGAAGATCGCCGAGCGCATGCATGAGCGGGACTATTAAAGACGAGAATCTTTCTTGGAACCTTCAACGCAAAATTTTTGGTCTGTCTGTCTGTACATTTGTCTGTTTGTCTACCTTTAACGGTACCCTAAACGGCACCAAAGTGACCAAATCATACTTCAAACGGCCGACCCCATCCACAGCGCCCACCAATATTGCTCAAGGTCCAGCATTCATACTTGTGCGATTTTCAATTAAAAGGCAATTGTTGCGGATATCTGAAACACCATGACAACACGTCAATATTATGTTTGTGTATACTTTTACTAGAAAATGCAAACATAATTTTAAAGATCGTAGCCTTTAAAACGCTGCGCTGGCCATGCAACGCTTGCACGAAACGGCGAGTGTTTCCAGCGCTTTGCTAAGACGACACGGTGGGGGCACCTACCCGTCGCCTTGCGTTCTACTCCTTATCACCTCAGAGACGGGCGCGCAAGGCGCGCGTCCCGTTTTCCAGGATAACTGCCAGATAGCGCTCACGTGTGACGTGCCATGCACTCGTTCGCCTCCGCTGCACGCTCGAGGCACTTTAACGCAGCGCCTCCAGAAGACCACTCACCGATTTTGTTACGCAGAACGTCAAATAAACGTTTCGTTCACTCTCTCCAGACGCAAGACTATCGTCTTCCGACGACATTTGCGGTGTAACCTGCAGATACGGGGTCAATTTTTGTTGTTGTTTTTTTTCTGTGGCAGAAGCGATAAGTTGCTTCGCTCGCCAGGGTGGGGATTCTCCGGACTTCTTAAAATGCATACGACTATAATTACGGGGGTTTTACAGCCTATGATAATATATTTACCTATATAAGATTGTCGCGTGAGGTCATTGATTTGTTAGAGTTAATTTTTATTTCTACTTTACGACGAACACGGATATAACAAATTTATTTATCGTCCCAGTGCTAGTTCGTTACAACGAGGCTGAACTCTGTAATTATCTACGTCATTTACACTGACGAACATAAGGTCCTGACAGAAGCTCGCAAAAGATGACCCGGGTGAGCAAGTCATAGTATGACGTCTGGGTTGAAACAGCGTTTATGCAGCCTAAGGGCTCAGCAGCAAACGGCCAGTTTGAGACAGAGCGCGCACACAGACGATGATGATTGGTGGTAACATCCATGCAGTGAAGATGAGGACAGAGACCCAAACGGATGATGACGATTATGATAACGCATATATGAGAAGAAGCACATAACGATTGTCCACACTAAACAATTCGATACAGAAATGTCAAGCGATTGAAATGGCATATTGAGGACCACTATAAAAGAAAACGTATATATCTTATCTAAGTTATACGCATTGTACACGTGGTACAAAAACTTAACGCAAACACTACAGTTAAGGCCGGCGTGCGAACAAATGAAACTTCATGTACTTTCGCTGTGAAGTCAACCTCATCTTATCAAATACACCACCCAATCATTGTTTTCAAACACATGTAATTGTATCCTCGCATGTCATAACTCGCTGTATATTGCTACGCCTTTCTATGAATAAATGAGTTGAATGTTTACCGCCTGTGTTGTATTACCTCCCTCTATCCTCGTCTTCTTTGTGCGGCCAGGATGTCAAACAGCAAGCACCAACTGGACCAAACCCAAGTTCTCTTGATCATTCAATCACTTAGTGATCAATGGATCTTTATTTCCTCGTACATCAAAAATACAATCATGATATACTTGTTCAGGTGGAGGTCTCATAGCACATGTTTCACAGGGCACCTCCTAAATTACGCTGGGGACTCCACATTTCGCAGCAATGAGCACTACTTGCAAAATAAGGTACCCGACCTGCTGTTTCGCAGCTTTATGATGAAATGAAGTAGTCAGTCGGGTTTAAAAATGCAAGGTCACTTGCGGTTTGTTTCGACTGCAATGATCTTTAATGACGCTGCGGGAATAACGCTGCTATCACGTGTCGTCACGATGCAACCCCTAGTTAGTGTCCGCCTCTACCGGTGCCGCTGGTGTCCATGTATATGTTCGAAGAAGTGTTAAAATTCGAAGTGAATATCATTTGGTCCGCAGGCAGCTGGAGCGGGTACACCTGCGTCAAGGAAGGAAGGAAGACAGGATAGACAGAAAAAGCGGAGATGTTAACGAGTTCGAAATAGCCAGTATGCTACTTCAATCGCGAGAAAAAAGATAGGGTAGATTGAAAGAAGGACAAAGAGAAAGAGAGGGGGAGTGAACACAGGGTTGTCGTCTTGTGCGGTATACAACATCACTATCAGTCTGCAACCGCTCGTGTAAGTGTAAGGAACGAGACAAAGTAACGCGATGCTACCCAGTGTAATATCATACAGGGCGGATAGAAGATCGTATAACAATTATTGTTAAATTATTCATTTTCTCTCTTCCGCGGAGGTCTCAGCAGAATTTTGCATATGCGTATGACGTCGGTCACCTACTCACGAAGAGGGGATGATCGAAAAGGAAGAAAACATATCTCGCTGAACACCTCGAATATCATTCCAGCTCATTAGCCTGGAAAGTACCCTTATTTATTCTCAAAGAAAGTACCTCTCAAAATCAAGCGAAATGATGTGCTTATGCCGACATAGAATTCCTGCAAAATGATAGCCGTCTTGAAAGTAGGGAAGGGAGTGAGTGAATGAGTGAGTTGAGCAGATAAACCACAAATGGGCAAATACGAGCCTACACACAGCAATTGATCTTTGAAACGAAAAATGTGGCGAAGAAGAATGACATTAATTCATAGGTGTGAAAGTTTCAAAACCACAATATGATTACGAGGGACGCCGTAATGAAGGTGACGAAAGTTTATTTATTTATTTTATTTATTTAACAATACTGTCAATCCCGTCAGGGATTTTTACAGGAGTGGGTTGGAAAGTGTCAACAAATATTCTATATTCACATACTTATACAATTGTATGGGTACAAAAAAATCATAGTATAAAATGATAACAATTATGGACCTACATTGTTAACGAGGCACATGTCTCAGTCACATGTGCGCACACTGAAAAAAAAAACACGAAAAAGAAAGAAAAAGGTAAGCACGCAACATACAAAGTTGGTACCGACTTCCACCTTTTTAAACCACAAATGTACTGGCAGGGAGGACAATGATCAGTACAATCCTGATAGCGTCGCTATCATGTAGCTGATAGAACGGCTTGGCCAGCAAGTTCATAAAATTTGTTGACAGTGGGCTGCACAACCACCGTCTCGGGTAAAGCATTCCACTCTCGCACTGCCCGCGGGAAAAACGAAGAACTAAATGTATTGTTAGTGCATAAATATTCTTGCAGTGTAAGGTGATGCTTGTGACGGGTTTCTCTAGAAGTGTTGAAAGATAAGTAGGTGTTCGAATCTACTTTAAGTTTATTGTGTAGGATTAGGCACATAAATTTGAGTCGGGATAGCATCGCACGACTGGCTAGCGTGTGAAGGCCAATATCTGTCAGCATTTGCGTAGGCGAGCCGGTGCGCCTATATCTGTTACAGATAAAACGCGTGGCTTTGCGCTGGATGGCCTCAATAGTGGCTATGTGTTTTTGGGTAGACGGGAACCATGCCACGCTCGCATATTCTAAGATAGGGCGTATAATCGTCGCATAGGCCATGATTGATATGTGGGGTTTAACGTCCCAAAACCACCATATGATTATGAGAGACGCCGTAGTGGAGGACTCCGGAAATTTCGACCACCTCGGGTTCTTTAACGTGCACCTAAATCTGAGCACACGGGCCTACAGCGTTTCCGCCTCCATCGAAAATGCAGCCGCCGCAGCCGGGATTTGAACCCGCGACCTGCGCGTCCCATAGTCCAAGACCTTGGCCTATGCGACAATTATACGCATCGCCGACGATGTTTCTTTGTCAACGATGCGACAAAGAAACAAGAAGGTTCGTGTCCTTCTTGTCTTTTTGACGTCGTTCTGTTCTCGCGCTATAACTATCGTCATGTCATACCGACAAGCCCAAACTGCCACACGTAATGCAGGGCTGCGGCAATTACGAGTACCGAAGGTTCTTTAAAGTGCACCTAAACACAAGTGCACGGGCCTCACGAATTTACGCCTCCGTCAAAAATACGACAACCGCGGCAAGGACAAATGACGCGAAGTATAGCACAATAGAACTTTAAAAAGAAAATAAATACGAGACTCTGCGCATGCGCTCTAGCGCACCCATAGCCTCATGCTGGCATCAATCAGTGCTATAGTGAACAAGTTTAGTCGGGCGAAGAAGCACGGGCGTAAACGGATTCCGAGAAAATAAGATGGAGAGATGACACAAAAACAGAGGCCCTCTCGCATACGCTAAGTGAACTCTCAGAGTCCTCCCTGTCTTTATCTTGATAATCATCAGCCTGACTACGCCCACTGCAGGTAAAGGCCTCTGCCATATTTCTCCGATCAATCCTGTTTTATGCTTGCGGCGGTGGCGTTATCCCAGCAAACGTTTTTAATCTCATCAGATCATCGAGCTCCATGCCTCCCTATAGCGCGTTTGCCTTCTCCTGAAACCTAGTCCGTTACTCTTAACAACCAGTGGCCATCTTTCTTTTGTGCTACAATGCCCTGTCCGTATGCCCATTTCTTCTTGATTTCTACTAAGATGTCCTTAACATCCGCTTGTTTCCTGACCCACTATATTCTTGTCCTTCAGATTACCCATATCACTTTCCTTTCCATTGTTCACTGTTTTCGTCCTCATTTTTAGTTGCATCTTTTTCGTAAGCCTTCAGGTTTCTGCGCCATAGGTAACTACCGGTATGATGCCGCTTTTATATACCTTCCTCTTAGGGGATAGCGGTAAACTTATTTTCATGATTGGAACGTTCTCCAACCAGTTCTTTATAAACGCCTCACCGGAGCAACAGATGCCGGAGGAACAGTTTCCAAGAAGCCCAAGCTTTGGCGGTCCTGCTGTTGCTGTCGATGTTGTTGCTCCTGTTGTTGCTGTCGATGTTGTTGCTCCTGCTGTTGCTGTCGGTGTTGTTGCTCTTGCTGATGTTGTTGCCGTTGTTGTAGCGACTGCTGCTGCTGCAGCTGCTGGGTCTTCGTTTGCTGCATGGGGTCCCTCGGCTGCAGGGAATTGCCCATACAACCAGCGGGCCCCGTGGCCAGCAAATAGGGCGTCGGCGTCAGCGGGGTCGCCGGACCGGCCATCGTTGACGTCGGCACCGCCAGCGTCGTAGTTGGCAGGGACAGCGTGTAAAGGGGAGCGTTGCCACTCTGCAGCATTACGGTAGTGTGTAACAGAGAAATGAAGATAACAAATAGTTTATTGTGCTTTTAGGAACACTTTAGGAACAAATGTAGTGCGAGAAACTTAAAAATGTAAGTCAGTCAAAATACAAAACAGCGGGGAGAGGCACCCCAGTCAGCACTTGTGACGCGTCTATTCTGTTTCACATTTTTACGGTGCCACAATCACAGACTGCGATAACTACCGTCTACTCTGTGTTTCATCTTTTGACTGGTTCAAATTCTCAAGAATATATACCAGCTGATCCAAATCTTAACTCTACTGTGGATATCCTAGCGGGCTGAGGTTCTGGACTCACATGCAGCATCATTAGGCAGATGTTTAGAAAGAGCAATCAGGCGTGCTATATATAGAAATCAGTCGCGTACCGTTACAGTGGCTGCCAGGTTGGGATTGATGAAGTGCACAAGCATCAGCTGCTCGGAGACCCTCCGCAGTTCCTCCTGCTGCCTGATGATCTGTTGCTGCAATGCTTGGTGCCTGCGCCGGAGATAATCCTGGAACTGGTCCTGCTGCGGCGGTTGCTGTTGCCCACCGGCATGTTGCTGTTGCTGCTGCTGCTGCTGCGGCTGTGGAGGCAATGGTGACACCTGCCCCGGTGGTTGCGATTGCATGGACCTTGGGCTGATCTGCTGATTGTTTTCCAGGCACGCCGAGAGGTTCCCCGGTTGCAGCACCTGTCGCGGCCGTTGCTAAGGTGAGGCTGTATTCAGACCACACCTGTAGAACAGCCGCACTTATGAGGAACTTCGAATAGACATGCACACCAGGTGTGGCTCTTCTATAGGCCGACGTGTCGTCACCGCTGCTACAGCGTTTCAAGATTGAGCTCGCGTGTCTGCTGCGTCAGCTCAATGCGAAATTCTGCTCAAGATATTTTGTACATCTACAGTAGTGAACGGTTCGTTCATGCATACGTCACTAATATTCGCGTAGTGACAACAGATATTTTCGCTGTGCGGATGCCTAATAGAAGAACTGAACATGACCTCATTCCAATTGGCTGACGTCTTATATAGGAGTCACCATTTTCTGACGTTTGTGGCATGATGGCCTAAAAGCCCCATTTTAAAAGTAACCTTTTTGGTCTACATAAAACTTGGTGAAAAACGCCAGGCCTGCGTGAAAGGCGCAGCACAGTCACAGGGAAAGCTAGAAGAGCGGCCTTTCAGAGCATTTTAAAAACACTCATTGGGTAACTATACTGCAAGCACACTTGCTTGATACCCACTAGGGCATTAATAATAATTTTTGGTAGTATGCCGGTATTCTCTGTACTATTTAATGCCATTCTTCCGAGAAGCGTGGTATCCGCTAAGCACTTGCAAGGAATTTTATGTCAATTGTTCATGCAGTGACTGACGACGATGAGGAATTGTGGCTGAAGTGGGTATGCGCCACAGTTAATGGGGGAACAAGAACAAGCTTTTTTAATGGGTTTGAGCATTGGAAGGCCCACTCGTTACGCTATTCACATTTTTCAACGACTGGTTGTTCTTTCGATGTTTTAAAACGCTTTATAAGTTATATTAACGCGATTCCTATACCGACACCAGGCCTGCCTAAGGCAAGATTACCATCCTGCGTGTCTTTTTTTTTTTCTGTTGTCCCGTTCATTGTGCTTCTTTTCACCATGACTGCATCGCCAAATGGCCCCAGTCTCAACTCTTCTAAAGTTTTGTAGAAATTTGAGAGTGACCTAATTGGAAAACCCCGACTTTTCTCGAAACCAGAAAGTAGCTGTCACTCTGAGTATTACAGGTGGGCTTGTTGGCCACCCTTCCCGTCAATGTTGAGAGCTAAACAACCGTATACTGGTGTGACATATAATAATAAAGCTTTATGAATTCTCAATGATATCAAAAAATCTAGCCAAACAATTTTATGAGCTTAGAGACTGTGCAGCTCAAACCACACACGCAGTATTATGAAACATGCATCATTTTTTGATAGCTTCTTATTGAATACTTTTTTCCATCGACGTAAGTACTAGCACATTAAACAAGATCTGTTTTAGATTAACTTCCTAACATTTACAATATCACAGCTGCAATAACTGACACAGCCACACGTTAATAAGATGTTTGTGATGCATTTTATACTATTTCCTATGGAGATGCCTGAAAACTATTTCCAGTGTAATCAAGAGGTCGCTTAGAGCTATTTCACTAGCAATCTTGCGTTACGTAATGAATACACAGCACAGGGCATATACGAAGAAACAGCATGAAAGTTTAAACCCTGCCGAGTCTGTTGCATGAAGAAAGCCTTGTGAAATAATTATGCGCTGAACACAGAAAAAAAAAAGAAGAATTCTGGCTTGTTTTCGCACAAATATTGCTAAGCTGAAAACGTTTAAAATCTGATTGTCTGACGAATTTTTAAAACCCATATAAGCCGAGCTTGTTTGACTTAGCGCAGTCTGAGTCGACGCCTTGCGCACAGCCTCACCGGATGCAGTCACTAACTTTAGGTGTCTGAGAAAACAGCAATGTACGATGCCTGTTCAGGTAAAGTGAAAGACCTAGGTTTCTACGCAAGGTAACATATTGAAGAATGAAAGAATGGGAGAACGACAAAACCAAAACACAGCTCGCACACACTAACACAATCACTGTTAATCAGCGCACCGATAAAACGTCTACGCACAGCGAAATTTCCGTGCTTTCTACCTCACGGACTCGCAGTGACCGGCCACAGAATGGACACGTATACAATGGTATAGACACCGTGTCCCAATCGATTCTCTGCTAAACATGATGCTCGCTTGAAGGTTTGACCAAAAGTATAAAAAAGGCTAATTTTATTGGGGGGTAGCAACCTTTCGAGTTGTCAGACTAACAACTTTCGAAAGTATAGCCCCTCGTTCAACTGGTGAATGGTGAACTAGCTGATTGACAAAATTCCTCGCAAATTTGGCTGGTGTTGTCACATATTCTGCCTCTCGAATCATTGTGGAGTGTCACTGCAGCAGACTTAGGCATGCATACAATTTTTTTTAACATTACAAGGTTCTTAAGAAATCCGCTTGACCTCATACAAGTATATATATACTTGTTTGAGGTCAAGTAGAGTACCGAGTGGAAAAGCATATAAGTGAACATCGGTTACGCATTCTAATAACGTTTTATGCTTTATAAGGCTTATCCTAGCCCCAAACAAATTATACAGCCTTCGCGAATTTTCTATTCTTAGAAGAACCAATCGTAGTGCGAAAGGAACAAAGGTGAAATGAGAAGACGAGACTAGCGTTAGAGTTCTCGTGTCTGCTTTGTTTCTTTTCCATCAAGGCTTTTATTTTTTTGTCTGAAGACATGAATCGACAAAACGTTTTCTTTTCTTTAGCAAACCCACTTCACCACCTGCATCACTTGATGCGTAGAAGTGATGCAGACATCACATGTGTGCATCACTGCTACGCAAGCATGGTTGTATGAACGTATCGGACACGCAGAGCCAAAGGAAAGAAATGCGCACGTGCCAGACGATCGTCCGTGCACCAAGTCGAAATCTCGACTAATCGCAAGTGCGTTTCGCCTGCGTTCTTGCCATGCACACGAGGGTTCAAATTTCAACAAAACATCCCGGCGCAAACTAAAAGAAGGAACAAAGGAAGATTATTTCCCTTTTTTTGTGCGACATATTCGTATAGTTATGCTAGGAACTGAAATGACGGGGACGGGACATAGAGTTACGCATGACACAAGCGCTGACATTTAACAATGATTTATTGGAAGCACGATCAAATATCTGCACATGAGCTACGGTCACTCGGGCATTTGCAAATGCGGAGCAATCAAGGAATGACAATTATTCTCGATAATGGCAATGGCGGTACATTGACACAATCGTGGCCTAACTTACGCGTGCATGGTGGCCGATCCAACAATCCACCGCGAGGCTTGTTGGTTCATTTTCATGTACATAATATTTGTTTTGGTTCCAATTAATCATTGAGGAAAGATGTTGCTTGCGTGTCTTGTCCCCGTCATTCCAATTCCGCACTTAACTATATGAAAAGAACATGGACGCAATGAACAGGACATCCTCTTGTCACCTTCCTGAGTCCAGGCTGTTTTTTCCACTGTTATCAATTATAAGTCATGCACCAACCAGCCCGGCTTCCACCACGCGTCCTGTTCAGTGCTCAACTCGACCGTCTATATAATGACAAAGCATCGCGCGCGGAAAAGCACGAGCGACATCTGCAGTTGAAAATACGCCACATCTGAGCATGCGCGGCGCCAATGATGTGCCTGCCCTGCAGTTTCCACCCTTCCTTATCTCCGCGGCGGCGATGGCAGCTTTGGCTGTCAAAGTGCCGTCAGCATTACAAAATCAAAATAAAACAACAACGAAAAAAGAAATATTATCGCTTCGTGATGTATTACAGCGACAACGGTTTTGCTTCGTCTTTCTTCTGTGTTTTTTTTTTGTTATTTTTTCGCGAAACGCTCAGAGCACTTTCGACGGCCAAAGCGGTTGTTGCATCTGCGGCGATAAGCAGGGATCAGTATTGCGAGGCAAGCACATCACTGGCGCCGCGCATGCTCAGATGTGGCGTGATTGCGACAGCAGATGTCGCCCGTGCTGTTTCGCGCACGACGCTTCGTCGTTATGAACAGCCGAGTTGAGCGCTGTTCATTGTGTTTCTTTGTGTCCTCGTTTGAGTTTGTGCCGTAACGCTTCTACTAAATACGAATCTTCCTCAACCAGTTCAAACCAAAGTGCTGCTTGCACGCGAGGAGGAGGGCGCTGCTGTCAGAGGCGGTGGTTCGCTCACTCGCCTGCACCGCTGCTCCCGCCGCCATGCCGCCCTGAGCGGAACCAGTGAAAGTGGCTGCGATTGGCTGCAAAGTGGTGAGCGTGATGAGCGGTGCGTGGCACGCCGTGGTGGTCTGGTACGGCGGCCTCTGGTCCATGGGCTCGTGCTGCAGCTGCGACGATGCCGAAGAGGTCGGCTCCGAGGCGAGCGACGCGAGTCGCCCCATCGTCGGCGACTCGCGCGTTATGGTGCACGCCTCGGTGAACGGCAGCGACAGCTGGTTGCCGCAGCTTCTGGCACTGCTGCCGTGCTCCTCCCGCAGCACTCCTGAAGAACACGCCATTCATAAAGAAA
Organism: Rhipicephalus microplus; assembly: GCF_043290135.1. NCBI lineage: Eukaryota > Metazoa > Arthropoda > Arachnida > Ixodida > Ixodidae > Rhipicephalus > Rhipicephalus microplus. Next base: position 275,986,035 of record NC_134701.1, on the reverse strand, counting down.
CACTTGGTAGATGACTCAATTGAGTGAAGATAGTTGCAGAAATGGACAGCCGAGGCCAGTCAATATTTACCACAATTTATACAACAATGTGCCTATCCTTTTTTTTTTTAAATCCGCCTCGGTGGTCCAGTTGTAATAAAGATCGCCTGCTGACCCGATTATCGTGGGATCAAATCCCGGTCGCAGCAGCCTCCTTTTTGGAGAAGGCAAATGCTGGAGGCCCATGTGCATGCATTTAGGCACATGTTAAAGAATCCTATAGGTGATCGAAATTTCAGGATCACTCCACAAAAGTCACATCGTGATTTTGGGACGTAGAACCCCGCAAATAAAGTTATATTGTTACCTACATTTTGTGATAATTGCGGCTAGCCCGTCACCACTGCGCGGAATTTTTCGCCTGTTTCCTCCGTTCTCTTGTACTGACATGACTCTCCCCTTCTTCACGATCCGACGCTGCTGGGAGAGCAGCAGTGACGGCATGAGCTAGAGCCTGTTTATGCCCTGCCGATGATGCGTAGCGACTTGACGGTGAGCTGGTGTGGCTTCCTGATAATTGCTGGGTATGTCCTTGTTTACTCCTGCGTCTATGCATGCCGTGCCTCAAACCCTATTTTACAGAGCGTAAAAAGTATGCCCGGGAGCAGTGACACAATAAATTTTGTTGAAAGTCTACGTTGCGTGCGTCTTCTCTACTGCCCGTGTCTTCTTTGTTGATCAGTTGTACTGAAGTAACGGATAGCCGGGCACGTTGCCAGCGAAATTTCCATAGAATTGTATACAGAGGGCGATCAGCTTGAGTTAAAACATGACCCAGGTTGAAGGGGCCCAGAAGCCTATACACTGCCACGGCAAACGTGAAATTGGTTTTTTGGAAACACTAACGTTCGAAGCAGTGTTTACCTCACTATGTTTTCTACGTCGGCGCCACCGTACAGTGATGACGCCTCTTTGACCACGGCCAGCATGTTGCAACTCACATTGGGTACCTACTGACAGTGGCATAAACGGTGACGCAGCAACGCTCGCTTGCCTCTGCGCCCTTGCTCACGCCAAGTGGGAGCCCATTCCTTCATCGTCTAGCCTACCCAAAAAATAAAGAAATCATGAACGCCACCGACAAATACTCCAGGTGCGCCGAAGCAATGATATATAACGCCTCGGTTGCGATAAGGACCGTCCATTTTTGTTAAATAAAGATTGGTGCTGCTGCGACCGCACAAAGTCAGGTAAGTATATAGTGTCACTACAGTGGCTAAGTTTTGTTTTTTAGTGATTGTAGAAGGTTCCAGATGAACTGTGCTCGAACTCACCGCCGGCACATCCGGACTTTTCGGACAGGTTGGGCGACAGGCTGTCCCTGGAGCTCACCGAGGGAGCGGAGGACACCCGCGAGCTCTGGTAAGACATGCGGGTCGGCGCCGAAGTCCGAGAGTACGACGCCGCCGGCACTCCGCTGCTTGGCGTAGCCTTGCTGTGAGTCAGGTCCTCGTCGTAGCTTGGGTGAATCGCCAGAGCACGATGACCATGGGAACGGGTGCCACACTTAAAACACTCGTGCGAGTTGGCAAGCCTTAAAGGAGAACCCCAGTGCATTTCCGACCGTACTGAGATAATGTTGTTGTCAAATAGTATTGACAGTCCTGCAACACCTAGGGGGGCCCCGCCGCAGTGGTCTAGTGGCTAAGGTACTCGGCTGCTGACCCGCAGGTCGCGGGTTCAAATCCCGGCTGCGGCGGCTGCACTTCCGATGGAGGCGGAAATGCTGTAGGCCCGTGTGCTCAGATTTGGGTGCACGTTGAAAAACCCCAGGTGGTCGAAATTTCCCGAGCCCTCCACTATACGGCGTCTCTCATAATCATATGGTGGTTTTGGGACGTTAAACCCCAAATATCAACCAATCAATCAAAGCAACAGCTAAGGTGGATCCTTTTCCCCAGACACTCGTCAGTAATTTCAATTAAGCAATGTAGATGAGTCAACAAAACATAAACCGAAACAGGCAGCAACTCCGTCCTCTATCATGGGTATCGGATGACGTCACTAAATCCGTTACACACCACCACGGCTGGCCAGGGTGTAAACATAGCTCACGTGCCTCTTCTAACGCACGCAAAGCAGGTTGGCGATGTCATCCGACGCTGAATCAAGCTGTGCCAGCTAGTCTGAACTCACCAGTGGTAACTTGAGTGGTGATTGTAGCTACTATCTGAGCGCAGAAGCATCACATTTTCGTTTTGACCCGCCGGCGCGTTAAGCATCTGACGTGCCCCAAATCAATCTCCATGTTGCTCAATATTGTGCGTGCTAGGCCCGACGTCAACGACGATTAACACGCTGTCTGCAGCTGGCAAAAGTGAAATGTGCTCGTGTCGACGTCACCTCGTAGAAGACAGCGCACGCTGCATACGTCTGCTAGCCAAGGCGGGTGCATCGAAACTACTTGGAAGACACAACTGGCCCGAAAAACAGAGCTTATTTCACATATTTTTTTTTATTATTATACCGCTGCATACCTTTGGAGAATTGTTAAATGTATACCCGCAGAGTATGTAAGGTGAATGTTTTCCTGTCCTTTAACTTTTCCTTCCCCACATCTGTTTTACATATCACTTTTCTCTTTCTACAAAGGCGCAGAGCCATGCCTCACCCTTTAGGAGCCTTACCCAACAACCACCTATATGAGGTGGTGCTGGGTAAAGCCGGGTCAGATAAAGCAGCACCACATAGAAAGTAGTGTTGATTTACTCCATACGGGAGCATTTTTTACTGCCGGTGCTGATCGTAGTGGTTTTAGGAATCATAGCGGGAGCTGAGAGGGTTTAGAGGCACCGGTGACGGCCGGCACATTCGGCACGCTCGTTTCCAGACAGGTTAAGCATCACCTCTTCTAGTTCACAGTGTGACTGCTATAGACGTGGCAGTTCCCTAGATTCTTGATTTTCCGCTATAGTTTCTGCCTGAAATGGAGCTGTGGCTATCGATTTCGTCACCAAAATTTTTCAGTCTTTCTGATGATGTTGGAGGTGAAAATCCTGTTTCGTATTTGCAGCTTAAGGCGCGAAAACGACACGGACGAAGAGAGACAGTACACACACACGGAGCGCCACTTCCAACAAAGATTTATTTCGAAAGAGCACAGAACATATATAGACACCGCGCGCGCCGTCACCGTGCCCGTCCTCTATCATGCAGGCGGGCTATCCACAGCACACTTTGGTGTCAGTGGCGGAGAAGATTTTGAAGAAGTCGCGGAACTGCCACACAAGCGAAGGGTCACCCCAGGATAATGTTAAGCTTGCTGTGATTCCTTATATACACCGCGTATCCCATAATCTGAAAAAGATTGCCGAACAGGTTGATGTAAAGGTGGTCTTCTCTGCGCCGTTAAAACTTTCCAGGCTCTGCAAGTTGACTAACCCCTTTCTCAGGAAAGCTCCGGCCTGCAATGTGAACCACCAGAACAAGTATGTAATTTGTCAGAAGGGTGTGGTCTACGAGTTCCCCTGTTCGTGTGGTAGATGGTACGTAGGCCATACCGAGCAATGCCTGAATGATAGGCTAAGACAGCATAATAACAACGTCAGAAATGGCAGAGAGGGCCTCCTCGCAATTCACTGCCGGGATTGTCATTGCGTTCCTAACTTTAGCGCCTGCGCGGTAGTCGCCCGAAGCCCTGATAAATCAGTAAGACTAATCATTGAGGCCAAGAGAATAATCGAATTAGGTGATCTGTGCGTCAGCGTAGCCTCCATTTCTTTATCGCCAAAGGAGTTACGCTACTTAAATGCGGCTGCGCATTAAGGCACGGTGACGGCGCGCGCGGTGTCTATATATGTTCTGTGCTCTTTCGAAATAAATCTTTGTTGGAAGTGGCGCTCCGTGTGTGTGTACTGTCTCTCTTCGTCCGTGTCGTTTTCGCGCCTTAAGCTGCAAATATGTTAAACCAACAAGCCCAGTCTGCTATTCTTACATCCTGTTTCGTGTACCCTCAACAACATACCTCGTGTCCGGAAACGGCGACACGCATTGCTACACCGTTTCGAATTCACGAGTTCACAAACGTTGGCGCTCATCAACTCTCCATAGTGAACATATAACAGATGTGCAGAACAATGGCTTACCTCATAACGGTGTGGGTGCACACAACGAATTCAGGCTTGGAGCTCCACTGGTGGTAGGTGATGTAGTAGCGCGTCTGCAGCCAGATCCACTGCTGGCCCTTGGTCAGGAAGCGGTAGTGGCAGGATGTGCCCTCGCCCGTCTGCATCACTGGCAGCAAGAGCGCTGAGCTGATGACCCCAGACACAGAACAATTTCCGGCGCATCCCAATAAGCTGAACCCGTTCGTGCATATAAGTGAATCACTAAACCGTACGGGCCTCTTGACCCGCCGCCACTTTTTCGAGGTCCTCGACGTGGTAGTAGTCGTAGCCAGATGTTCCAAGAACCTCGAACGGCAAGTACCCGATTATGGGAGGTGCCCTGTAAGAGAGAGAAAATTTGCATAAAGGCAACTGCGGTTCGCAATGCGTCATCATAAAGTTGGCCATAACATGACGCAAAACAATCATCAGAAACATTTTAATATCACACGGGGTCAACTTTAATCTTTGGTTACATCTGTCTGCAGCAAGCTAATGCAAATTTCTTTCATGTCGTCTCGCCACAAAATTTTTTTATTTCAATTCTGACTGATTTTTCCCTTCCCTTAGAGCCAGATAATTAACTAGATATTATAGACAACTGGTTATCTTTCTTCTGCCCAATAAATGACCTTCCCAGCTGCAGAAACACTTCTTAATTCCAATTAACATCGGCTACCTGGTTTACTATCTCTAAGCCTCTCATCCACTGCTCTGACATCCCGCCTAGTTATGATCTGCCCAACATTTCTTGCTCTATTCCTCACTGTGCTGTCTTCCTTCTCTGAATCTTTTTTCTAACCTTTCTGTTGATTCTGCATATGCTTGTCCAGTCAGAATGAAATTATTAGGACACGTACAGCTAGTGATAAGTAGAAATAATCATAAATTGTGTAAGTATATTATAATCAATTTAAAAGGGACCACATTTCTCGGAAAATTAACATTATCTTTAGGCACGTTGTGGTGTTAGACAACAACTAGAGCATCAACTCTGTAGATACCCGTCCTTCTATTGTTTTGTGTGGTTCTCCCAGCCACTTATCACTGTGAAAGTGGCTGTTTTTCCAATATTTTTTATTCATTTACTAATACAATTTTTTCTCTTTTAGTCTCTTCAATGGGAGAATGGAAAACGGAAGAGAAAGGAAGGGAGACGCCACCTGTGGTCCAAGAAGAGGAACTTCCACTCGAGGCTGTGCCGCGAGCTGAACTCGTTCCTCGAGCCGTCGCAGAGGATGAGCTCGTGCATGAGCTGCGGCGTCTGCAGCCGCACCATGGCCACCAGGCAGGGCGCCGCCAGCTCGGCCGAGCCCGTGTTGGGGGAGCACGCACTGCTACAGCTATTCGAGTCGTACTCCAAGCCGCCCAGGGGAAAGCCTGCTCGACAATACGCCAAAGCCTTGTGCGCCTAACCACCAAAGAGGCAGACTTCATGCCTTCGGGTAGTGTGCGAGAGATCATTTGCTCAGCTGCCAGCTCGTAAAACCTGGCTGATGACGTCATGTTCTTCGTGATGTCAGCAGGCAGAAAAAAGAATGTTCCAAACTGGCCGTCGCGCCTAGGAGAAGTAGTGATTAACACTCCCATGTGTAAATGCGATTAAGTGGGTGGCAGTATGACCGCCACCGACGCTCAGTCGGTGTGGGCATCGTAAAAGTTATTGTGCGTTGAAGGCAACGCTTCTCCTTCATTCAGTAAAAAAAAATAATTATGACTAAATAACAATTACGCATTCCCAAACCATACCCAATTACACAACATTCACGCGATATATCCTAACACTCTGTGACGCATTCATTCGAGTTCTCCCCGTGAAAAGATGCGGTCGGGTTTATCTCTTTTTTTTTTGTTAGGTTGTGTTGGCGTAAACCATTTCGACCTCCGACCATGTCATCGGGTGCAGTCATGACCCCAATGCAACCGCTGACAGGGTCGAGGCAAACTGAACACACTCAGAACGAATCTATCAACCGAAATCACCTCAGGTTATCAAGTGTCCGTGAATATAGGTTAAGAAATTCAGTTTGAGCGGGGCTTCAACTCTTTTCGCATTTCACATGAATCGCCTCCTCAGCTACACGCTAGAAAGACGTTTGGAATGGTAACGCTTAACAAACAACGTATTTCTTTCAACACAGAGGGCGCCAAAGGCCTACACAGCGAATATGGTTGTAGCAAGAGGGTCTAAAAATTGTTGGAGCGGAAATTAACGCCTCAAAAGTGAACACCTGCTTCCCAAAAAATGGCGGTCACCGTTTTATTAGTAGGGAAACGATCAAACATTAGCGTCTGCGGCGAAGAAAAGGAAGACTCTCCCTCCCGCGTCGTAAAAGCTCAGTATGGCTTTTTCTTTGTCTTTTTCGGACAGATACTGTCAACATGTGCATTTGCGTTACTAGTTTTCTTAAGAAACCTGAAGACCAAACTTTATTGGATATGAAGACATCAATACATATCGATATGTTATTTTCGTCAAGAACAACAATAATGCCACACTCCTTTCTCAAGATTTTGTTTTCGCCCCACTACGCAAACCGCATTGATTGACATAAAACCATCGACATTATCTTGGAACGTTCTTATTCGATTATGCATACAAAGCAAACATTACAGATTCTTCTGGAACCTACGTGGCTGCTAGCGATAACGCTGGAATATTCGATGGCACATGTATAAATGCCGACGCGCGTCACCGCTTGTCAGTTGATCGACGGCCGACGCTCTATTCGCCGTTATAAGTGCCAATGTGCACCACTGTAATCTGACTTTCCGTTTACCGGCCACAATTTCGGCCAAATAAACAGTCTCATTTTGAACAAGCGGTCTCTGTCTTCGTCAGCGTCATGACCCTGTCACAGTAATAACGCGACAGCAGCTCGTGTCGCAGAAAACCGCCGCCGGCGTCGGCTCTGTTGGGTGTCAGCGAAAAAAATGCCGCCATATCCACGAAGTGAATGATGATGAGTGGGCGAAGCTCCGGAGGTAAGCCTGGTAAACCATGAATCCTCCGTACATTTTGCCCACTCGATTTTATTGCAACGCTCCCCCTAGCGTACGTCGCCGCACTATACCGAACGATGACACGCGCCATATGTGGCATCATTCCTATTTTATAACACCTCGCATCTTTCATAATCAACTACACGTACCGCCGTCTAGTTTATAACATCTTGCATCTTTTGGACGGACGGACGGACGGACGGACGGACGGATGGATGGATGGATGGATGGATGGATGGATGGATGGATGGATGGATGGATGGACGGACGGATGGACGGATGGATATGGCTGTACCCTTTAGATCGGTCGGTGGCTAGCGTAATACTTAGAACTGAACGAGAGGTGGCTACATACAGGGGACGCACAGCCCACGCCTTAAGGAGCTTCGCTCCTAAAATCGTCTCTGCGTCTGTGACCAAAAAAATCAAGTTACCGAGATAGCCGTGGGAGGCCGCTACTTGTCCACGCGAGCGCGTGCGATAAAACTAAAAAAAAAAGCAGTGCGTTCGAAGAAAAAAAAAGTGCTCAAGGTCACGAGGCGCGGTAGTTTCTTTGCCCGGCCACCCCTCCCTGCTTAGCTTCCAGTGCTTTCGTCGGGACGAGAAAAGAGATAATGCAATTGCAGCATGCGACAAACCTTTGTAACTCCACTCACACTGGACGGGTTCTGAAAATTTTTGCGGCGTTGAATTCGTGAGGCAATAAGCTATTTTAGTGAATTAATTCCATGGTTTTTTTGAAAAAGTGTTTCAGGGTCCCTTTAACGCATTTAGTTCGACAGGTGTCACGACAGAAACGAGCCCATTCGGCGATAATATAGCGCGCACTGGTCCAATCTATTGTGTGCGTGTTTGCGTGTGCGCATGTGTATGTAAGAAAACATATTAATAAGTATGCACTTAACGGTTGAAGGTTGCACAAGGGGCCGGATTACGCTATTGCGTTCAACTCTTGAAGGCGAAGCTTAACGGTCCCCCAATTCCTTTTATTCGATATTTAACCTAGCGTCCACATTAACAGAGAAAAGCTGCTTGACCTGTAAGCGGGTGCCACACGAAAAGAAAGCGTTTTCGGGGGTAACGGAGAGAGTGGTTCGGGAAAGGAGACATGAAAGGGTCGCTATATGCTACCTCCCGTCGCGGGGCACGGCTCAGCGCCTTTGAGAATGGGTAAGTATATAAAAAAAGTAGTGATGGAGAGCGGAAGCTGGCTCCACTTTTAATGGTTCAGCATGGTCTTACTCGAAAGCTTCTTCAACCTTTCTTGATTGTAGCAATGCCACCGATAACAAAACGCGTTTTGCAAAAAGCGGTCGTCCGTGTGCAATCAATAAATGTCATTGGAGCTAACATTTCAAAACGGTCCCTGCCCTAGACGTGTCCGATGCCAAAACGTCGCCTTCAGCATCATATATTGCTTTAACACTACTGATCCCTTCAGGTCTTTCCTGTGAAAATTCGTCTCGCATGCCTTTACGTTGCTTAAGAAGCGACTACTCATCGGGGAACGCCCTATAGGTTGCCTGGTCCTCGATAATAAAACCGCCGTTACGGGAAGGCTTTACTGTGACGCCCGATTGCAGATCTCGACTAAAACTTTCCTAGGAGGTTTCACAAAGGAATCCTAATTCTGCAATAGCCCTCTCGGAGGGGAACATTTAAAGTTGAGCAATGAAACTTACTCACCCTCTCCCACAGCAGTTAAGAACGTTCCTTTGAGGTTCATTGGTTCGTATCTCACATTTGAGTCTGTTGAGCCTAGGCTCCCTCTCTTCATATAAAGGTCCACACTCACGAACGTTTCTAATGACAAGAAGAAAAAAAAACGCATTAGGGACGGTGTTAAAGCTGTCCTTCATTGAGAGCTTTCCGCACTTCTCAAATTATATTATTAGAAATCTTAAACCTTATTCAAATGAGGTCAATGATGTATAGATAGAAAAACAGAGTTAAAAAAAAACTCGAAGTCAGAAATTTTGTTCAAATTTGTAATTACCAAGGTATAAGATATGTTACTAGAATTGCCTCACAATCATTCAGTGCTTACATGACCATACCATGCGTGCCGTCTTGGCGAATTATGCCGGCTCCTTGCGAAGATGCAGAACTGAGTACTTCGCACATGGTGCCGTGATCGCTTTCGTGTAAGATGTCCAAAATGAATATGTTATGCAGCTCGTGCTAAAGGAAAAAAAAGGAGGCAATGCCGTGAGTATGGTTTCAAAGCACCAATAAACTTATCATGAAATATTTGCGCTGTGCTCAAAGACAAGAACACAACCTCACATCCCTACCATGAAAACTTCGCATGACTTAAGATGGGATTTCTATTCGGCACCGCCTCTGACAAAACACGTATACGCTTGCTCCTACACCACAATTGACTATATATTAGCGAGTAGTTCTCGGAGTACATGATTTTCCTGAAATTTATCATGAATATATGCTTAATGCTCTATTTGCTTCGATCTAGTCACTTCATCTTGCATGCGGCAGATATACGATGTGTGTTTTCAGAACATTAACATCCTAAAATAAAAACGAAGGCGCCCACAGTTATTTTTGGAGACGAACTAGCATAATATGATACAACGGAAGCACTCGACTATGCACCTCTCATAGTGTCAAGGGAAGGTTAGCATGTCAAGTTGAAGCCTTATGGATAACTATTATTTTTTTCAAATATGAATTGTGCAAAATATGGCGAGCGGAAGGAAACGTAAATATTTCGTGCAGCAAGCTTCATTGGCGTGAATCGACTATACCTCGGGTAAAAAAAAAATTCTGGAATAAAACGTTCCGTACAGTTCAGCACCATTCCTGGGCTGCGTTCACTTACGGGAAGGTAGCCGAGTAGGGACGCCACGCTCTCCGAAGTGTACAGGATTTGACCGCTCAGTGAGAGTACGAGTAAGAAGCCCTCGAGGGACTGAAAGAGAAGTCCGAACAAGACAGCGCATTAAAACTTGCTGACGGGCTAGTGGGGGGCAAGCTTCATTGAATAAGAAGACAGTGCAATCGTATCACACGACGATGGATGCATCAACCACTCAACAGTTGGCTAAAGAGCGAATCCTTAGCCTGGAAGTAATGTTTGGAGACAGGCATGTCGGCAAAAAAATAAAGGCGAATAAAGGCAAGTTCTCATGGTAATCACGAAGTTGATTTGCCCTTAAGAAATGTTGGCCTTAGGCTACGGCTTTCCTTGTTCGGCCATTGTTATCACTGAAAATCAGTATGACATGTAGGTTTGAGGGCACGCAGAACAACAGGACAATGTAAAATCTGTGTGAAACGATACTGGGGACTCACATCACATGTGTGACGGTAGAGTATTACTTGACCGAATTGCGATCGCTCAAGTCCGCGCAACTCTTGCACTGTGACTCGTGCTTTGACATGCGGCCCATTCTACGCCTGTGTGAAGGAGAACACGTGCAGTGGGGACTACGAAATTTTCCCTAGTGTTAGGTCTATGGGTCTAGATTAAACTGAATAGCTCTAATACGCATTCGTTTGCATGTGCAAGTGTATGTGCGCTTTTGGATGGTTATTTTATAGGTCATGATTATCACCCTGTACCTTGAGTAGCACGCAAGGTGATCCTGGACTAATATACCCAGCTTCTTATTAAAGTGTGCGTCAGATAGGTCAACAAAAGTGCGCGGGGTACAAGATGTATAGACACGAATGCACCTCTCTGATGCACGTAACAGCGAACTTACCTCGAGCATTAGGTGCGTGAACTCTTCGTTTGACAGAAACGAGGGCTTCCAGTTTTCCTGACTTTCTTGCTCCTGGTTTTGTATAGATACATCTGCGTTGTTTAAAGCAAACGCATAACTCTGAGAGAGCTAAGGTAACGTCAATATCATACACTTCAACTTTTATTAAGGAAACCCGTTGTTTTTAGAAAAAGCCGTATAGATACATCTGCGTTGTTTAAAGTAAATGCATAACTCTGAAAGAGATAAGGTAATGTCCAGATCGTACACTCTTTGAAAAAAAAATGGCAGCATATCCACGGAGTGAATGATGGAGAGTGGGGCGAAGCATTCTTCCGTCCATTCGTTCTTGCTTCCGTCCGTCCATGCGTCCGTCTGTGTGACCGTCCATGCGTCCATCCGCCCATCCGTGCGTGCGTCTGTTCGTGCGTCCGTCCCTGCGTTCGTCCATGCATCCACCCCTGCGTCCGTTCATGAGTCCATCCATGCTGTGTGTCCGTTCGTCCATCTATTCAACACTCCAAGTACCACCATCTCGCATCTTTTCATCATATATTCCCCATATAGAAGCACCGCCATCCAGCGGACATTCCAAGGACTAAACGAGAGGTGGCACACACACACACACACTTTCTTACGGCTTGCGCTTGGTGTCTACTTCCCACCTTTAACCACCTCGAGTTCATGGTATATACTAGTTCACTGTATTCATGGCACTGCGGCCGAACGCTCGCTAAACCTTTGTAAAACCAAAAAGGTTACGCCCAGCGAGTATAACGTAGCAACCTTTTGCTGTCTCTACCACTGAGCCACGCTGGTGCTTGGTAATTGTTGGCAAGCTTGCCTTAGGCAGGCTTGATGTCAGGAAAACAATCACGTTAATACGACTTATAAGGCGTTTTAGAACAGCGAAACAACAACTAGACGTCGCACAATGCGAATAACTTAACGACTGGGTCGTCCAATGCTCTCGTCCAATTACACAAGTTTGTTCTTGTTCAGCTATAAACTATGGCGCATACCCACTTCAGGCATAATTCCTCATCGTCGACAGCCACTGCATGAACAATTGGCCCAAAATTCTTCACAACTGCTTAGCGGATACCACCCTTTTCAGAAGAATGACGAGAAATAGCATAGCGAATGCCGGCTTACTACCCTAAAATTGTTATTATTAAGGCTGTAGTGGGCATCAATCAAGTGCGCTTGCAGCAGTTACCCAATGAGTGTTAAAGGGGCTCGGCGACTCTTTTCGAGCATGGTCAGAAAACGCTGGCGATCGGTAGGAGGGGCTCCTGACAACACGCGAGTCAAATATTATAGCGCAGTACGTACCCTAGAATTCACAATAAATTATCAAAGTCAGCTAATAATTGCTTTCTCTTCTCTCGACAAATCACGGAATACACCCAAAAATCACACGTAGCAAGCCCATCTATCAGCCATTGGCTGATTCAAACATGGTGCGCGCGCTCGTTACAGAGATCGCCGCAGGAGGTCCCTACTTGCTCACGCGCGCGCGTACGATCACACTGGAAAAAGCCGCGCATTAAAAAAAGATAAAGAAAAAAGTGCTCAAGGTCACGAGGCGTGCGTGACGTATTTTCCTTGCCCCTGCCATCCCTCCCTGCTCACCTTCCAGCGCTTTCGTCGGGACGAGAGAAGAGAGAATGCAATTGCGGCATGTGACAAACCTTTGTAACTCCACTCGCACAGGAGAGATTCTTAAAATTTTTGCGGCATTGAATTCGTGAGGCAATAAGCGATTCCAGTGAATTCATTCCACCGTTACTTGAAAAAGTGCTTCAGAGCCCCTTAAGAAAAGGCTCTGAAAAGGTCGCTCTTCTAGCTTTCACTGTGACTGTGCTGCGCCTTCCGCGCAGGCCTGGCGTTTTCTTTTTTATTCATAAACAGAGAGCTCGCGAAAGGCATTGTGACACAAAAACGTTGGGGTGCCAGTGCGAGAAAACATAAAGACACATATTTCAAAGTTTAAGACTGCTTACTACGAAACAAAAAATATATATGCGGAGCCATACAGACAGAACAGAAAAGGGTGAAATCAGCATTTCCGAGGGCGTGTACCAACGAGTTCAGCAACATGTATTTCTAATTGAAACACTGCATATATGCGCACTCTTTTATATGTGATCACGTGGCACTCACCGTTGTGGGCTCTGAGAAAAGCGATGGTGGCACGAAGCACAGTGGATTTGTCCATTTTCCTCGAACTCGTGGACACCATGGAGCAGAGCTCGTTGATGAGCATGTTGAACTGGTCTCGCCTTTTCTTTTCGCTCAAGTTTCGCGACTTCCTGCGCACAAGCAGAGGCCCCCCCACGGGAGAGGCGTTGCTCATATCTGCTCGTCCATTGGTGTCATACTCACCTCTTCGTTTCGTCTTTCTCATCCAGGTCGCTCTCATCCGCTGCCCTACAAGACCACCACGGAGCCGACATAAGGTTCGTCCACGAAGTAAGGATTCAATTGTGGTCGAGTCTGCCACGCATTTATGCTTGGAACTGACATTGAGGATGGCATGGGATGTGAGATAGCCTCTCGATTTTCGCGACAGAAAGGCACAGATTATGTCTCGAATATTATTGGAACAAAACGTTGTATTATTTTTTTTGAAGCATAATAATAGGTGCGACCTGACCATGCATATCGCAGCATACTTTCGGAATGAATGTCTTGGAAGTGGTATCACACTGAACAATAATTGCAAGTGGGGGCGCCGGGTGAGCTCACCGACTATAATTCCCAAATTTTAGTACGTGACATGAAACTGTCATGAAAAATTTATCTTTGCTAGCACAACGAATGCAAATCATTTGTTTGAGCAGTTGAGCTGAAGTACCAGAATTATGTTACATAACACAGGCGTCTTCTTTTTTTTCTCAACAGGTTTCTGTATATAGGAAAATAAATATCGCTATAACATTGTATTGACCTGCTCGGATTGGGGTTGAAGAATGCAATAAAAAGCACGCTTTTATGCACAAAACCGAAAACAAGTTGTTAATGATTCGTAACATAAGATCAACCACGCCCCGATAACGCAAGATCTTTGAGCAAGCGTGCTCTGCGTGCTGCATGCTTCACTTCACTTTGGAGTTGCCCTTGGTTTCGTGCAAAACAGCGTATTTATCCAGCCCCTTTAATGACCAGCTGACGCAATTTTAGCTCTGTTACTGTAGTTGCCTTGCTGTGAAATGTCAATGATGTTGAGCCGAACATCAAATGTAACAAACTGCTTCAGCTGATCCTGGTACCTTCTGCTCGGAATCCTGAAGTCGACCGGACTCCTCGAACGTTTGTGACGTATTCGCAAGAGTTTTTTTTTGTTAGCTCTGAATCACTATATATCATTTATCGGACTCATCTCTAATTATTATTTCCCCTTTCCTCTCCTCGCGTGCAGGGCATCCGACCAAGCACGTGTCAATTTAACCTACCCGGATTTCCACTTCACTTCTATCTCTCTCCCTCCCTCTTCGTATCCTGAGGCACTATGCTTCACCTTCGAAAGGGAGGATACTAAACAAGAAGGAAATAGAAAGAAAAAAGAATGTGGCAGCTTCGTTGTCAAGCCTGAAGGAATAACATACCAACCTAGCAATCAGCAAGCCGTCCTCAGCGTACCAACCAAGCCTAGCATATAGGCAGCCAGTTTAGCCTATTCGCAATGCCCGTGGCCTATAGGTGGCGCGCCGTGCAATCCAAGATGGCTACGGAAGGATGATCAACCCGTGAATCGCATAAGAAAAGATAAGACAAATGGACGTACTCCCCGTGCCGCTTTCACCGGATGAACTCTCGATCGTGAAATGAATGTATATCGAACCAAAGTACTTTCCCAACCGATGGGAACTGCTGAATGCTCGCTACCTCATTTCTTGCCGCAGTTCAAAAAGTGGTGGTGTCAGCTGATCGACCATGTATCAACGATGCTTTGCGTAACCTTGTGCGTGGTACAGAAAACTGCACGAACTAGATTTCACGTATGAACTGAATGGCACTCCGAGATAATTGGTGCCGAGCCTGTCTGGTGGATTCGCCGCAGTAGTAGGCCACTAGCGAGTAGCATGCCGTCGCGGCTGCACAGGACCGCATGTTTAACGTGGGGATGTTTTGCAAACATATTATGCCGTCGTCATTACTCGCTCTGTAAGCATCATGCAGCTTCTTCTTCAACGGAACACAAGCATTTAACTTCCCATTAGGTAGCGCTTTTGTCAGAGCCATGATCAGACTAACAGTGCGCAATTCCCTGTGCTCGGATGTTGCAGGTTCCATCAGCTTGATAGAAACAAGGATGTCGACACGCGTATGCTTTCGGCAACGTCAGAATTGCTAAAATTCGTCGAACAACAGCGTCGTTCGGACGGCAACAGCGAAGTGCAGGACAAGTTACCGTGGACCGTAGTCGTAATTGCATATTTCATAGTTCTTATTTCGCCTCACTGGTCGAGCTCGAGCGTGTTGGCGGCATGCGGCGCTTTGTAATATACACTGTTATAGGGATACATTCAATGCACGTGAAAAAGTATGCTTTTATTTTGAGCTCACTGAAGGGTATTGTGAGTGGGAACGGGAGAGCAGCTACGATGCATTCGCCTCTCAACGCACCGCCCTTCTTTGTGCAGTTTTTCCTGTTCGGCGCATGGAATCCTATCTTGGGTGACGCAGCTGTGCTTCCAGCGTCTGCTGCTCCGTTCGTTGTGGGAACAAGTACCGCACAGGATCGGCTTTACTTTCAACCTTGGCTGGAGACGATGACTACCCCAGTAACCAGCCCAGCAGCACCATCGTCGTGGACATCACCTTATCGGGCCGACTTAAACGACTGGCATCGCCTGTCGTCCTTCAGCGGGCACGGGAGAGCAGCTACGATGCATTCGCCTTTCAACGCACCGCCCTTCTTTGTGCAGGTTGGTACCGCCCCATCTATACACTGTAAGCGCTCTAATAACGCATTTTTGCTGCTGCTCCCGTGCCCAAGTGTACTTCATGAAATTTTGTGTGACTGTATTTTTGTTTGTAAGTTGCTCTTTCTCTGTGGGGACGTCGAGCTAAACCCCGGGCCCAATCGTGTTGATTCTACCTCACATCACAATAAATTGCTTGCCGCTATTGCTGCCCTCTCTTCCAAACACGACCACCGTCATGAGGAGGTATACTGGAGGCATTTGCCGATCTGAAGAAAACTCAAGCAGCACTCGCGGCAAAGGTATCAGACCTTGCGGCCAGGCTAGAAACCGTTGAATCTATCGTTGAAAACCTAGATGTAGTGCCAGCTGCAACCGAAATCCAACGGACTGTTTCAGAGGCAGTTAATGCGGAGAGCGCCGAATTTACCTCTCGCCTGAATGAACTAGAGGACAGATCGCGGAGAGATAACCTCATTTTTTATGGAATCCCTGACAATTCATCTGAGACCTGGGCGGAATCTGAGGGTCACATCCGGGATATTTGCTCGCGTTTTTTTGAATTTGAACTACCCGAAGGAGCGATTTCCAGGGCGCATAGGTTAGGCTCTTTTGCGGCGAGTAAGACTCGCCCAATAATAACCAAATTCTGGTCTTTTAAAACAAAGGACCACATCCTGTCACTAAAAAGCAAGCTTAAAAATACAGATTTTTCTTTGAGTGAGGACTTCTGCCAAGCTACTCGGCATTTCAGGAAAAAGCTTATCGAATTCGGAAAAGCAAACGGGCAATGTTTTTCGCTGCAATACAACAAACTTGTGATGAATAAGAAGCAATATGGATACTGCGCAATAACCAACAGCGTTCACGCGCTTGATAGCTCCCGTCAGACAGGCGTACCTCGTGGTACACAGCCTCCTGATAGTGGCGGCGCTTCCGCGACCAGTCTCTCTCCGGAATCATCCTAGCAATCCCTTCCCAAATCCAATCTAAGCAATGTATCGTTTCTTTTCACCAACATTCGCAGCGTCATGAATAAGCGTGCCACCCTCTCTTCAGCCATCGATTCTTGCTCAGCCGATATTATCGTATTAACAGAAACGTGGCTCTCAGCGAAAATAAAAAGTAGTGAAATATTTGACTGCGATAAGGCGTACACAACATATCGTTATGACCGTGACGTCCGTATCGGTGGGGGCGTGCTCGTTGCTGTCAATGAAGCGTTTAATTCCTCTGTGGTTCCGATCAGGTCATCCTTAGAAATAGTATGTGTGCGAATCATTTTTTCCTGTCGTGACTATATTTTCTGTGCATGTTATCGATCCCCAGCTCCTTCCCCCTCCTTTTGTTCTGAACTTCATGATGTTCTGAATCTGCTGATTGTACGCTATCCCGATTCCCCATTGATCCTTATGGGTGATTTCAATTTTCCCGGTATTGTATGGCGTGCAGACTCCGTTAGCGTAAAACAAAACTTACCAGAAAATATAGAATTTTTGAATTTGTGTACGGACTTTAACCTCACTCAGCTTGTTCTTGAGCCCACACGGTCAACATCAACCTGTTCTAACACTCTAGAACTCGTACTTACAACTTCACCTGATCTCGTTTTTTCGATAACTTATCTCGATGGACTAAGTGATCGCATGTTACTACATTTCACCGCGCAAGCTCACCGCCCCTCGAGATCTAAGGTTTTCAAAATTATTAGGGATTATTCGCGTGCCAACACGGCACTAATTACAGCAGAAATGGAACGTTTTACCGAGGAATTCATAACTAACTATGAAGAACGATCTGTCAATGATAACTGGTTGCTTTTCAAAAACAAATTATTATCTTTGCTCAACGAACATGTACCCACCAGAAGGATTTGCACTAAACCTCGCTCTCCTTGGTTTAGTTCCACTTTACGCCGACTCCGCAACAAAAAGAAGCGTCTGTTCCGAAGCGCTAAACGTTCTAACCTCCCCAGCCGTTGGTCTGAGTACTATAGCATAAACAAGGAATATAACGACGCTGTTAGCAAGGCAAAAACATTTTTTAATTCCACACTGCCTGCTCTTCTTCAGACTAATCCCCGCAAAATTTGGAGCATAATGAGAGGTGAATCTCGATCTAATATTCAATTAACATGCTCTGACCTGGTTGTACCACCTGACCAATGCTGCACGGTTCTAAATAATGCTTTTTCTTCAGTGTTTCAAACAACAGCCCCTTCATTATATACCCATGTACCCCATGCCGATTTTCCGCCCATGGAACCTATTTTTGTTGGCTGGGTGGGCTTAACTAGGCTAATTCAGGGTTTAAAAATGTCTTCTTCTGCAGGCCCCGATGAAATTTGCTCTAAAATGTTGAAATTAACAGAAGTGTATTCATCCATTGTCCTTGCAAAGCTTTTTCATCAGTCATTACAGTGTTCATCGCTGCCCGCTGATTGGAATTCCGGAAAGGTGGTTCCCGTCTATAAGTCAGGTAACCCGCATCTTCCAGAAAACTATCGACCAATATCTCTCACAAGCATTTCCTGTAAGCTACTCGAACATATTATTTTCTCTCATTTAATGGACTTCCTTGAAACAAATTCCTTTTTTCATCCTTCCCAACACGGCTTCAGGAGAACATTTTCATGCGAAACCCAACTAGTATCCTTCACTAACGATCTCTTTGCCAATTCTGACGAAGGTTACGACACTCATTGCATCTTTCTTGATTTTCATAAGGCGTTCGATACCGTTTCTCATGAACTTCTCCTCGTTAAAATAAATCAATTAAACCTTGACCCTAATGTGCTTGGCTGGATTAAGTCCTTTCTCTCTAACAGGTCGCAATATGTCACTGCTAATCACTGTTCTTCCGATACCTCTGCCGTAACATCAGGGGTGCCGCAGGGCTCTGTGTTAGGTCCATTGTTATTTTTGATTTATATAAACGACCTTCCTAACTGTGTTAAGTTTTCAACCATTAAATTATTTGCTGATGATTCTGTGCTGTATTCCAAAATCACTAACCCAACTGATTCTATCAGACTTCAGAATGACCTAGATAACGTGTCTCTTTGGTGTCGTGACTGGCGGATGAAACTTAATTCAAGAAAATGTAAAATCATGCATGTATCTCGAAAACTTCAGCTTCTAACACTTGCATGTATCTTCTTAATGATGCTCCCTTATCCTCAGTGCACTCGTATAAATATCTTGGGCTTAACATTACTAACAATCTATCCTGGCAGAAACACGCCGAATACGTCACTAATAATGCTAACCGCATGCTCGGGTATTTGCGACGAAACTTTTCTTCCGTACCCATATCAGTGAAACCAAACCTTTACAAAACGTTAGTACGCTCTAAACTGGAATACGCATGCGCCATCTCAAGTAAGCCTAACTCAAGTAACCCTAACTCTCACTCTAGAAGCCGTTCAAAACCGCGCAACCCGTTTCATTTTGTGAAATTATTCCCGTCATGCTAGCGTCACAGCCATGAAAAAAACTCTGAACCTAACCGACTTATCATTCCATCGAAAATGCTCTCGCCTTTTTCTTTTTCATAAAATTTATCATTACAGTCCATCTTTAAAAGAGAACCTTCTCTCTTCCCCCTCTTACATTTCACCTCGTTTCGATCATTGCTTTAAAGTAGGTGTGCCATATTGCCGAACAAACCACTGCAGTGATTCCTTCATTCCCAGAACAAGCAAAGACTGGAACTGCCTTTCCGCTGCCACCGCATCCCTCATCGACCCTGCAAACTTCAAACTCTCCATTTTGCAGCAATTGTAACATTTCGCTTACTTTTTGTTGTATAACCCCCACTCCTTTCTGTAAAGCCTTCGGGCATGGAAAGTATTCAAATAAATAAATAAATAAATATTGTACAATAAATACAATAAAGGTGACTTAAGAGCGTGAAAAAACATTAACTCACGACGGCACGTGAAGCGCAACTCTCTGCTTGTGAGCTATAGCAGCTGGTCATTCATCGCCGCTGTCAGTCTCTGCGCGTTCAAAACTATCTACGACTAGCGAAAAATCCTCCAGGTCATGACGGTTTCTTTGAAAATCACTGCTGAAAGTATTCCGAGGTATTCTCTCCGCCAAACGACTTCGATAGCACCAACAATGCGTCATTCACCACGCACAACAACCACACGGCGCCACTCACCACGTTTTTCTGAGGGTGCGGAGATCATTTCGCTCCGATACGCGCCAAGAAAGGAATCGCTTGCAGTGTGCTGTTATCTATCAACATACATAAAAAAACAAGCGGCGAAGCGTTGGCCACGGTTTAGAAACGCAAATCGCGAGTCTGCACCGCTTTCCGCGTACAATGAATGGTATAGGATTCATGCGCTATAAAAGCTCTGACGAATGCTCTACGCACGTAAAACAAGGCGAGTTTTGACTAGAATGGTCAGACTATAACATTTAATTATCCAAAGTGGCTGCAGAACATCTCGTGAGGCTGGTATGTGTACTCTGCGGGCTATAATCGAAAGCGTGAGGTACCACGTATTTCACGAAAACTTCGCGTCTCGCAAAAACGAATCAGATTTATCGTGTCACGGACTGATTCACGAAACATACAAAGTGGTTTGTGTTCGCTTCTTGCTAACGCGTTAACACTGCAGCTAGAACCACCGAACAAGGGATCATTGGGAGCGTCTGTCTGCTAATCATCCTTGAGAGGACGCTCCTGAATTCCACTAGGCGGCACGACAGTGTATGAACATTGCGAATAGGATAGAGACACACAAGCATAGAGATGGACAGCTTAGCCTGGCAAAGTCGAGCTGAGGTGCTCGCCTTCTCACTATTAACGCGATAGCGTTAGAGAGCTCGTGTCGCAGAAATCCCGCCGTCAGCGTCGGCCCCATCGGTTGTGAGCGAAAAATCGTCTGTGCGTCAGTGAGCGAAAAAGCAAGTTACAGAGATCACCGTGGGAGGCCGCTACTTGTCCACTCTTGTGCATGCGATCACACTGAAAAGGCAGCGCATTCGAAGAAAAAAAGTGCTCAAGGGCACGAGGCGCGGTAGTTTGTTTGCCCTTGCCACCCCTCCCTGCTTAGCTTCCAGCGCTTTCTTAGGGACGAGAAAAGAGATAGTGCAATTGCAGCATGCGACAAACCTTTGTAACTCCACTCGCATTGGATGGATTCTTAAAATTTTTGCGGCATTGAATTCGTGAGGCAATAAGCTGTTCTAGTGAATTCATTCTATGGTTACTAGAAAAAGTGTTTCAGGGCCCCTTTGACGCGTTTTGCTCGACAAATGTCACGACGAAAACAAGCCCATTCGGCGATTTGTAGGCGCATTTGGAAAGTTTCAAACTACGTCGAAAAAGGCCGCGATGACGCACTTATCACCGATGAAAACACACAGGAACTTACAAACAGCTCTAAAAATGGACAACTATGTCCATCTTGCAGAAAACATAGCATGCCTTTCCAGAGGCGTTGATCAAGCAAACAGCAAACGCTAGATAATGTTCTGCTATCTGTGAGGCGTTGTGAGATTTCTTATGGCCTCCGAGATGGCGAGCACACGGCGTGTATCTTAGAGGCCATGCGACTCTTGCTTTAGATAAAAAACCTGTGTGTACCACTCGCTCGCGCGCGCTGGTACGATCTACAGTGTGTGTGTGTGTGTGTGTGTGTGTGTGTGTGTGTGTGTGTGTGTGTGTGTGTGTGTGTGTGTGTGTGTGTGTGTGTGTGTGTGTGTGTGTGTGTGTGTGTGTGTGTGTGTGTGTGTGTGTGTGTGTGTGTGTGTGTGTGTGTGTGTGCGTGCGTGCGTGCGTGCGTGCGTGTGTAACAAAACACATTAATAAGTATTCACTTAGCGGTTGAAGGGCGCACTAAGGGCCTGATTTCGCTATCACGTTCAACTCTTAAAGGCGAGGCTTAAGGGTCCCCTAATTTTTTAATTCTCTATCTTTCTAGCTCTTTGTCTCTGTTTCTCTTTTTCTCTACACTTTCTCGTTCTCCCACCCATGGCGACGCAATCGTGTGGTTCCTATATATGTTTTCTTCCACGATTTCCTCTTTCCGAGAGGTTATGTTCCCGACGTGACCAGACCCATCGAGCTCTACTTACTTCATGAACCAAACGACCTGGCCACCCATTTATAGATGTTTTTTTACTTATACTTGTCTACGTCTTCGTCATTTTTTGCTTTACATCCCTCTCTTCTTTCCTATTTCTCCTCTCCTATCTTCCTTTCCTCCTCCCTCCTCTCGAAAGAGTGAGCAGGCGTTGTGCCCTCCCAAGTGGCAGTTGCCAGCTAGCTCTCTCCCGCTTTCCTCTGTGTCCTTGTGTGTCCGTGTATGGAAATCAAATGAATAAATAAATTCCTGGATAGCCCAATGGTTGCACCACTCGCCTTCGGATCATATGCACCCAGATTCGAATGCCGCCTGACCGATAAGTTTTATTTCGTTTTACTTATTTCTTCTCCTCTCCACGTCTATTCTCTTCTTTCCCCTATCCAGTGCGTCGCATGCGACGCATCATGACGTCATCGCTCGGCTGTGTGCTTATGCTCACACCGACCAGCCTAACCTCCGGTTAAAGCATCCTGGCTGTTAAAAACTGCACATGCTCATGGGCGACCCGACAACGAATGACTATCAGCTTAATTCATTATCGAAGAGAACAGGTTATAAACAATTTTTCGGGTGCTGATAAATAATATGAAATAAAGTGCGACTATGACGAAAAACCTGAAATCAGCATTCATAACAAGAAAGTATCTTATTATTCAATGTAGCCTTTGGTCCTCCCAATGAAAGGGCGTTTTCTCATGTTCTTCAAAGAATGAAGCGACATTTCGATGTTTACCTCAAGATTCACTTCTACTCCACATTAGGCATCGTGTGAATAGCAAAATAATATGGTGTACCAAATCATCCTGTCCCACAAGATCAAGCAAAGTAATCGTCATCAAAACCTTCTCACACGCCGTAACATGTCAACTAATTGCAGTCACGTATCGGTTATCAGCGCAGGTTTTGAGTTAGCGATTGCTGTGAGGGCCGAACAGTTACAAGTAGTGGCCTTGATCATTTACTTTCGTTAATTGAATTCAATTCATGTAATTACCTGTAAACGTTGTAAAGATGAGTTTCTGTCCCTGATACACGTCGCCTTATCGATCAGAGACAAACTATTTTTTACAAAAGACGCTCACTGAAAACGTAGCTATATATAGAACTACAGGAGTGAATTGCAACATAACTTGTCAAGCACGAAAGAATAATTAATAAATTCTTGCCTCTTGTACTGTATTTATTTTCGGGTTTCTACCCAAAAGCACATAACGTTTTGGAGTGAATATTATATTATTTCAATATCTCTATTATCGGCATCACATGCGCTGTTGCACATATCCAGAGATAAATGTCAGCCAGCAGCCGCTAAGAGGACAAAAATTATCCAGCAGCCTCTAAGAGGACAAATGAGCTGGAAAAAATATTTTAAAAAAACACTTAGCGTTCGAAGATCGTAGAAGTTGGAAGCTGAAACTGTAGATGCTACGAGATCACGTGAAATCTTTCGCCACAACATGACTTTCATAAGCACCATTGTTTTGTAACTTCGCACATGCGCGAGCTTCGTTATTCTACAGGTAACCTTTGTACTAATAATATATTGAAATGATTGCATGGCGAATCATTACGCCTGCATTATCTCAGAGACGTCCCAGCACTGCGCCATAACGTAAGTGATACATGTTTTGTTTTATTGTCAGCAAAGGGGTCTCACATTGCCCGTAACTTATCTCATCAAATCAAACAAATAAGTTTATTTGGAATTTATTACTGCATCGGCACGATAGCTAACGCAGTGACAAAACAACAGGCTCCTACGTATAGCAGCTAGACAGGGGTGCTGTGTGTTTCCCTGGCTATATATAAAAAAAAAAGACGCGCATATAGATGTTTCAAAGAAGTAAATATTACCAGTTTACATATATACCCCTTTGACGTAACTGTATGATAAAAAGGTTAACGCAGCTTCAAACTATAGGAGTGCCAAGCCCGAAGCAAGTGTGCATGTAAAGGGGCAGCCCTCTGTTTTTCTTTTTTTTTTGAGTTTTCTCTTTTTTTTCTCTCATTCTTTTCCTTTTCTTGCTTTTCTTTCGTTTAATTCTTCGTTTTTCTATTTACATCTTTTTTAATTTATTGTTTTCTCTTCACGTTGAAAAGCGCACGTTGTAAAAATAAAAACGGGACGAAATCTTGAAATACAAGTCTGTGCTCGTTACGTCGTGTGCTCTTTTTTTTTCATCCCGTGTCTGTGTTTACAAAGCACAACTTGAAGATAAATCAACACCAACAAGCCCACCTTACAGCTCTTTTTTCTCTCTCTTGGTCTGTCAATTTTCCTTCCTATTTTCTTACACGAAATTGTTTCATGTCGGAATTCACCATGGCTCAACTAACGTACTTGCGTTACGGAAGTCATGTTGGAAAATTTATACCAAGAGATTGCAAAGATAAACCAGAAGACGAGCATCTGTCGCGCGCAATCGAACAAGCACACTATTTCAAGCGCACGGCGCTAATCACTACGCCGAGAAGCGTACGTTGTCTGGAGTGCTAACGGCAAGCCATCAATCTACACCATAGGCCATTTGGAAATTCTCAGGGCTTCGAAACTTCTGCGTGTTTTCGATATAGAGGCGAGATAGCGTGACAGCCTCGCCTTGGGCATGCGCTAAAGGTCATCGCCTCCACCAAGCGCCGCCTCCACGGAGCGTGGTCTCTCCGGCGCGCGTGCTTATCAGACTCGTCATTCGGGAGAGGACGAAGGTCACTTCGCACGCTGCCACGGCCGCGTTTACAAAGGAGCGCGCTGCTAACGCACGAAGCGGGAAGAATTGCGACAGTTGTTCGCGCTTGTCCCGTGTATACTTGTGCGCTCGTTGCGTGCGGCTTTCTTTATGTTTGAGCAGCGCGCTTTTAACTGTCGAGCTGCGTCGGACAGTTGTTAGTCCACTCTTGTCCCGTGTATGCCAATTTCATGCCTGCCTTCAGCTTGAGGTGTGCGCTGCAAGTACCGAGCTGCTTGTCGTTCCTAACGTCACTTGGCAATTTGTTGCCATAGCTGAAACAATGCACAATATACGTTCAACTACCTCTGTAAAGACGCGTTTCACTTTTGTGTTATACCGATTCCTACTCGGGGAGATCAGCCGCGTTCTTTTGTTTCATTCTTTGTCTATTTCTCTCTTGCTTCCTCTTTATACTATTTTTATTCGGGGTGTCGCCTGTCTTACTCCAAGCGGTCAGAGCACACGACAATCCGGGCTCCTAAAGTGCTTCGCACTTAGAATCAATAATAGCAGAGAGCAGTTCTTCTCCCAGAGGTAATTCGAAAAAGCGTATACTTGAACATGAAGTGAGAACATACTACGTAAGAGCTAAAAGGCATTTCACTTGTTAACTTTCAAAACATTTACATTTAAGCCTACCAAGCTGCCATGATTATATATATATATATATATATATATATATATATATATATATATATATATATATATATATATATATATTCCAGTTGTTATATATAACAACTAGAATATATATATATATATATATATATATATATATATTCCAGTTGTTCTTGTTTTACGAAGGACACCAGCTCCCGGCTGTCTGGTTTGACGCGCGACAATGTTTTGGGACATCCTATGGTACCTCTCAACTTTCAATTCGCAGCTAGCTTTGTAATAAATGCCGCTAAACGTGCGTCAAAAAGACTGCACAGTTGATTCATTTAATTTACACAATGAAAGCAGTTTTCAGTCGTTGTAACTCCCGTTGTAGTCGTAGTAGCACCACCTACTTCGTCGCAGTATTAAAAGTGTAAATCTTTAGTATTAGATAACTTGGGTCCCTTTGATCTAAATGAACACAGCTTACAAACTGCCTTGGTCCAATTTTTAAATTTTTAACGGCACCGCTAGTATTTAGTTAAGCTTGAAATCTACTTCTCGAAGTTTAGGTAATTGGGCCGTTAAGCATTTTCATTTTTTAACAAATAATGTCCTGCTTTAAGCGGGCTTGAAGAAGTACAAGTTCGCTATGTATCCTAGGTAACACTTTCAATGCCGGAAATGTTATAGATTGGGTCATGTCAGTGCTGTTTGTGAAAAACCTGGCTGTGTGCTCGCTATGCTCAGAATCACATAGAGCAGACGCTTGCCAGGCAGAACTTCGAAAATGTCGAAACTGTCATGTCCCTCACGAAGGATCGTCAAAAGATTACTTAATCATGAAAAAAAGGAAATGCAAGTGTTGAGGCAAATGGTCCGGGACGGCTCAACTGACAAGGAGGCCGCTGCCCAAATACGACGCTGGCGGTCTCGTCGCCGGAGGCCCCTGAGGAGACCCAGTGCCGAAGCAAGGACTGCACCTCACCAAATTATCGCCGGCTTACCACCCCAAGCATCCGGACACGCCGACGACAAATCCTCCAAGCAAGACAAAAGCATCACCGGCTCGCCTGAAGCATGGCCAGCGCTGCCAACGATATACCCGCCTTTTCAGCCGCCGCATCGCTCGTCTACAATCACTTTGGAACGAGAATGCGGTGATAGTCACGATAAAGAAATCGTAGCCATGGTAGAGGCCCTTATGAATGCCATTCGTATGCTCCTCACTAGCATTGACAGTCCGGCTGCTAAGAGTGCACTTCAGTTAGTGGATGCGCTGAAGCCGGTGCTATCATGTCTGGAAAGACACCATGGCTCCTCCTCTGCAAGCCTTTCGTAAAGAAGTCAAAGGAGCTTTGATATTTCAGTGGAATGCCCGAGGCCTCAAGCCCCATATTTCGGATATCCGATGATTTGTTTTTAAAAACCAGTTTCCAATTATTGTTATCTGTGAGCCACGGCTACACAATGCAATACGACTATCCAGGTACGAAGCCTTCAAGTCCGCTACCTGCAACGAACAGAGAAAAGTCATTGTATATATCGGATGCGACCTTACTTATATCGAGCACCGTGTAGCACCTCACGATGACAACCAGTATATCTGCTTGACAGTAAAACGTAGAGACCTCATTTTCACGCTTGTAGGCGCATATATATCAACTCCAAGTTCTTTTGAACCTGAAAGACTACGTGCACTGTTAACATCCACACCTGGACCATGGATCATCACCGGAGATTTCAACGCTCACCACCCACTATGGGAAAGTCAGAAGACAGACAGTCGCGGAAGGCAAGTATTCTCCTTTGCTCTGGAGCAGCCGCTGCTTTGTGTAACGACGGAAGCCCAACGTTTCTATGGGGAACGACATACAGCAGCTGCCTTGACTTGACATTTGTGTCACGAAGCTTAAATGGGAAAGTTAAGTGGTTCGCAGACTATAAAACTCATGGAAGCGACCACATACCAACTTATTTAAAGATCAAGGGACTGGTAAAATCGCCAAACTGGCGCAATACCTGAAACATGGCTCCACCAGAGGTGGAGCCATGTTTCAGGTATTGCGCCAGTTTGGCGATTTTACCTCTGGCTCCACCAGAGGTGGAGCCAGAGGTTTTCCACGGACGCAGGGGCGGATGCATGGGCATTGACTGGACAAAGTTCAGGTCACTGACGGAAAAGAGGTGTCAAAAAAATGAAGCGCCTCCTCTTGACACCCTCGAGGATATGATTAGAGGTGCTGCTCAAGAAGCGACTTATCATACTGAACATACTTCAAAATATTGTGAACATGAAGCGGAATTGGAACGGCTCAGAACGATCCGTCGTCGTGCAGAACGAAGATCATATAGGCGCACTAAGTCCATTCACGACTTGAGAGAGGCAAGGCGCCTACAGAAAAAAATTCAGTGGCGAATCAATTCACTTCATTCCTTTCGGTGGAAATCTCTGTACGAATCGTTGGATCCACACAGGCCTTTGACGCAGACATGGAGGATTGTTGGTGGTCTACGAACATCGCCACATCAACATCGCCCCTTCAAGTGTCTGTCTCTCCACGAAGGCCGCACCGGAGTCGAAGCAGCAGAATATTTCTGCATGAAAGTTGCCAGTCAGGCGTCCGCGTGGACCACGCGTCACGTAGAAAACGTTGCAGTCTCCAGAGATTTAAGATTGGACACCTTTTTCACCCTAGAGAACCTCCAAGCGGCCTTGACGGCATGCAAACGATCTTCATCGCCTGGTCCAGACGCAATAACGTACATGGCTCTTTGCAACCTCGGTGAAGCAGCTCGACGGGCCCTTCTGTCCATGTACAACGACTCGTGGAGCAGCGGATTTGTCCCTCATTCGTGGAAATCCAGCCGTCTTGTCCATGTGCTTAAACCAGGTAAATCTCCTCTGGACTTGACCTCTTATCACCCCATTGCGTTTACCAGCTGTTTCGGGAAAGTGATGGAGATGATGATTTTGACTCGCTTAGAATGATACCTGGAGCACCACGAAGTATACCCTGATACGATGACGGGCTTTCGGCATGGGCGGTCCGCAATCGATAAAGTTATAGACCTGGTCTCGTCTGTTCAGCATCAGAAAAGACTGAAACGTTTATCTGCGGCGTTGTTCTTGGACGAGAAAGGTGCATACGATAACGTATCACATGAAGCCATTCTGGATGTCATGGAAAATGCTGGATTAGAGAGTCGGATTTACCAATGAATTGACAGCTATTTGAAAGGCAGAATTTTCTTTGTACAGACGGAGAATGGCACAACAACGCATCATTGCATCCGTCGTGGTGTGCCTCAAGGTGGTGTTCTTAGCTCCACACTCTTCAATCTAGCGCTCCTCGGCCTGGTTGACGCACTTCCAGAATCTGTCCATCTATCAATATATGCAGATGACATCTGCATCTGGGCGTCAGGCTTAACACGCCTTCATTTGCGTGCCCGGCTTCAGAGAGCGGCTACACTAGCGACAAAGTACCTGGAAGAACGGGTACTAGAGCTGTCATCAGAGAAGTGCTCGCTTATAGCATTCACGCATAAGGCGATGAGCCCATATTTTATTAAAATCAACGGATACACGATCAACTACGTGAAGACCCACCGATTCCTTGGAGTCACAGTTGATCGCGACCTCTCCTAGAGCCCTCACATCGTCCACATGAAAACGAAACTCACCATGATCACCCACGTGCTGAGGTTCCTTGCTGGAAGAACGCGGGATGCATCGGTGCGAGCGATGCTTCAACTCTACACTGTTCTGTTCCTCGGTTATATGCGATACAGCTTACCCGTGCTTTGGGGAATCCGAAGAACAAACTTGCGCGTCCTCCAGTCGATCCAAGGTCAAGCACTGAGAATATGCCTTGATCTCCCGAGATGCGCGTCTACAGCAGCGACAGTCATCATTGCGCGTGATTATCCAGTCAATGCATACATCCGCGTAGACGCTTTGAGAACACACATAAGAAATTTCGCTCGGCTTCCATCTCATCACCTCGCCTCACTTCGAACTTCTAGGCCCCAATCAGCGTTCAGCGCAACTGTAGCTCAGCATTGCGCAGTGCTTCCATTGCACTTCACGCATGCAGCACGGCCGCCGCTGTCATTATGGTGCCTACACCCTCTCAAAGCCCTTCTTACAATTCCTGGCATCCAAAATAAGAAAAAGTCGTCGCATCTAACCCTGAAACAGGCCACATTACTCTTCCTGCAAGAGAAGCACAACGGACGCCTTCAATTTTACGCGGATGGCTCGGTGTCTTCAGTAAGCTCAGCAGGGGCGGTGGTTATTCCCACGAGGCACATCACAATTAAATTCATGACATCGCATTTGATGTCGTCGACAGCTACAGAACTCGCCGCCATACGTGCAGCTCTGGAGTTTATAGTTGAAGATCCTTCGGGAACTTGTTCTATTTTCTCGGACTCGAAAGCAGCTCTTCAATGTATTATGTCACCCTTTCGCCATGGTCCTAATGAACAGTTAGTAGCTGAAATAAGGCTTCATCATCACCAAGCAATCGAGAAACAGCACAGCATAGTGTATCAGTGGATACCGGGTCATTGCGGTATATATACTAAGGCAATGACCACGCGAATGAGGCCGCTAGATCTGCACACGACGGTACCCAATACACAGCCATCCCGTTCTAAAGAACCTACGCAGCTACAAGACTTCGTTCGCTAGCACGTGACCTCACACTGGTACAGTGGTACTCGACATAATTCGCAAACGCACGCCTGCATAACTGGATCCTGATATCAAGCTTCATCTTCCTTCAGGAATATCTCGAGCTGAAGAGACTCTTCTATGCCGCCTGTGGCTTGGAGTGGCGTTCACGAACGCATACTCTTATCTAATTTGAATGACCAGCTCTTCTTCATGCACTTACTGCAGCTGCGAAGAAACCATCGCGCACCTTTTGTGTGAGTGCGCCCATTTCAACGCGCAAAGACAAGAACTGACTGCAGCTTTGGATAGACTGGATGATCGGCCTTTGTCGGAACATAAGATTCTGGGTCATTGGCCGAGCCCATCCTCAGCCCAGAAGGCTTTGAAATCTTTGCTCCGCTTTTTGCGGACAACTGGCCTCAGAGACAGACTTCAGTGTCTTATAAATCTTTGATATTGCCTTTCCTCTGTCGCATCTTTTTAATAATTTCTCTCTCTCTGCGCAACATTTCTTTTTAACATCTTTTATTCCCCTCACCCCTTTCCCCAGCACAGGGTAACCAGCCGGTCTAAGAACTGGCAAACATCCCTGTCTTTCCGCATAAACTCTCTTTTTCCTCCTCCTCCTCCTCCTCCTCCTCCTCCTCCTCCTCCTCCTCCTCCTCCTCCTCCTCCTCCTCCTTCTTCTTCTTCTTCTTCAATCACAGCTTTTCTTTTTTAAAAAGGGGGCACGCTCAGCATGCCGCAATAACGTTACGTTATCTTACTTCCGTGATCTCGGGGTCAGCAGACCATCCAACAGACAAACCTCTGAACAACAGCGGCAGGTCAAGAAACGCACGTTGAACGTTGCACGGCGAGCAAGTCGGAAAGTAAATTATGTACACCCACTTCAAACTATGCCGCACAGATGTCTGCACTCATTAATCCATTTTGCTTGCGGGTTCTTCGTTGTTTGGTATGGTTATGTAACCACCAAACGCTGTCCGAATTTCCCCATTTGTCTGTCGCCCATCGCTACCTTTCAAAGGCAGTTATACGGATGATTCACACCGGCAGCTCCCACATGCCCGAGAGTATTTTCGCATTCCATAATCACATGAATGCTGACGCTGCAGCTTGGAAATCAAACTCGCTGACTAGCGATGAGCGGTAGATGGCCGGAGCCCCTGTGTCATGGCGGTAGATACGCCTACATGCGCGTATACGCTTTCTATTCTCTTCACGCCCACCCAATTTCCGGCGGCTCTTAAAGCACTTTCAATTCCCTTTATCGTCCTCTCTGCTAGCCTCTGTTACCTGTTGCACTAAACCCATTCGGCCTTTTCTTTCCCGCTGTTTCATTACACGTGTGATCGGCCAAACTTCCCTAATTCTATTACACATGTAAATAATTACACATGTGGTGACAATATTAATAACGAAGTTACATTCAATATGGCTTCGTGGTCAGTATCACTGCCGTCCTATCTTCTAGAGGAAGCTCCAGGTTCGGGCAGTAACCCCTAGAACACCAGTTTACATATAGATTTACGTTTACGTTAAGAGATCCCGAACAGTATAAATTAATTCACAGTCCACCACTACAGGTTGCCTCATCGTCACATGGTGATATTGGAACGCAAAACTGATTGCCTTGATTAACCTCGAATATCGCTTTCTTTTTTAACGTGATGCACCTGCCATATTTCGTTGGGGTGGCCGTTGCATGAAGGTATCCAAACATATCGCACAGGGATAAGGAAGGATGTCCACCGCGGTGGTTACGGTGTGCTGACCCAAAGGTCCCGGGATATAATTCGTTAGAAGTGAAATGCACTTAAATTTAGGCGCACGTCTAAAAGGCCCAGATGGTGGAAACTTCCGGTACCTCCCGCTACAGCGTCCCTCGCATTCGTATCACTGATTTGAGACGTAAAACCTCAACAGTTACCATAACACCCCGGACCCTGACTTCATGATCTGCTGGCTTCGGGCGGTTTGCATATTGCAGTGCATACGGGCCCCTCGATCCCCTTTGTTCGATCAAACAAGAGGCCCGGCTACTCACTCGTTTCTTCGGTGTGCCGATGAGGAGTGCGCTGGCTGGGACGGCTGCTGCAGCGTTGGTCCCGGCTCCGGAGTCCTCTTCATCCCGGCAGCCGTCGATCGTCGTCGCGGCGCGGACCGAGTCGCTCGTCGTTCTCGTCCGCGGAGGATGGGCACCTCGCGCACGATCCGCTCCGCTTACGTAAAAGCCTCGTTTCCCGAACACTTATGAAACTGGCTCCCAACGTGGCCGCAAGCATTCTCGTCTGAAAATAACTGCCTGCCACCCCATCTTTTATTTCTTTCGTCTTCATCCAGCCTCCCTGTCTCCCTCCCTTCCCGAGCCTCTGGTGAACGGCCATATTGATTTCTCGAGTGCTAAAATCACCCGTGTCATCGGTTACGTGAGCGCGCGTGTTGCTGGAAGACAGGTATACCGACGGCCGCGCAGATTTTCTGCGAAGGCTGTATACCGCTAAACAAGGACGAGTACACATTTCGACTGCTTGGTTAACGTGCAGATAATCAGTTAGTTTGGTTTAAAAAGTGAAGAGTTCAGTCAAAAAGACGAATGGTATAACAGTGTTATGCAATGTAAGTTAATTCGAGCGCGCCAAAACGATCGTACTCCTGTTCCTTGTGCTTTGTTCATTGTGACATGTGCACGCTTCCACAGTGTAGGACAGCAAACTGGATGCTTATTTTCTGGTTAATCTACCATCCTTTCTGCATCGCATTTACTCTTTTTCTCTCTCTCTCTACTGGAAGGTCATTGCTGGTTTTATAAGGAAACATACTGTTTATGTAGAAAAGAAGCGCACACTCACCTAATAAAATTTAAACGAACATTTACTAACCAGTACGGGTGCCTTCATTACAAACGGTCGCCTAGCAACAGCTGTTTTTGTAGCTATAATTTAAAAAAAAAACGTAACTCACCAACGACGAATTTCGAGTGTCGCGCAATTCGCGCTCATTCGTTTGAGATATGGCTATAATGTGCTTAAAATATATTAATGAGAACTAAAAAAAATGTTACAAAGGGATGTTCAAGGGATATTATTTGTGTTATTTATAACGTATGTGTGAAGAAAAAGATTACACCATTTCACACAACAAAGAACAATGTGGGCTTGCGAAGCAGCGCTGGTGTTCAGTTGTGTTTTCATTTTTGTTTTTTTGTGTGTTTCATTTGTGTGTGGAGCTGTGTACATGTTGTGTACCACTTATGTTACCACTCCTCCCCTCTCGCTGTAATTTGCGTGCAGTACCATGTGTGTGCCGCAAAGTGAACACCCAGTGCTGCTAGGAGAGTTCAACGGGGCGAGCGAGCACACACCTGTGGTGGAGAGATGAACAGGAGAGGAGAAACGAGGCGGAGAAAGCGCTACCTCCCCCCTCCTACTTGCTTGAGCGCGCGGAGGAGGGAGAGTTGGCGCATGCGCTGTGGAGGAGCGGACGGTCGCCGAGGGACGGACACAGCCTCGAGCATAAGCTGCATAATCTTTTATAGAAGAATGGACGAAAAGATGACATTCCGTTGGCAGGTACCGAACCTGCAACGTTTGAATGACACGTCCGATGTCCTACCAAATGACTGTGGCGGTGGTAATCCCTCCGTCTCCAACCAACCCTGCAACCTTCGAATAACGCGTCCTATGCTCTACCAACTGAGCTACGGTGGCTCATTTGGCAGGGCATCCTCCCGACGGTCATCTTCCCGGTCCAGTGGACTAAAGCGTGGATGCCACCATAGCTCAGTTAGTAGGACATCGGACGCATTATTCGAAAGTCGCAGGGTTGGTCCATGTCAGCAGAGATCTACTTTTCCTCCACTTTTCTTTTTCACATTTATGCTGAAATTACTACTAGTAAGATCCCCTATATTTTCCTTGACCTGATTGTCTGCTATAGTTCTCCCTGATATTGCGTCTAACATAGAAAACAAGCCCTTTTTAATGTGCTTAAACGTGACACACAGCGAGTGTGAGGATGATTGGTAGGCGCTTTCTCCTGCAATATTTTAAAAGAAAGGTTCTTTTATAGGCAAGCGCTTCCAAGTTTTTTGTTTTGTTTTTTTAACGTGACGAAATTGTTTGACTAGTAATGCAAAAGATTTGCGTACTTCAAGGTAAGTACCACTGAGCAAGTAAAACAAAACTGATTTTTTTGTTTTAAGATATGCGGTGAAAAAAGCAAAATTACAAAATTTGTTTTACAGAAGTTTATAAATACTCACTTCTTTTAGAGTAAACGAGCAAGCTGTTAAATAAGTACGGTAAATAAAGTAAAAAGTATCAGGTGCTTTCTTGATGAAATTTTCACTGTCCTTTACTATGTGATAATGCGTTAACCACTCATTTTTCACTATACTGACGGAATATCCCTATTTTTCCACCGATAAATTTGTTTAATCCAGTTAGTAAGGGCGCGTCACCGACTGAGAGAGAGAGGTGGAGCTGCTGCACAATCTTTTTAAACGCTCAACTAGCAGAATAAATACATGTCTTACTAAGCTTCGGCTGTGAAACTGTGTTTGTCATCGAAAACGTCGTCCCTAAAGGATGGTGCTCCTAGTTCCAAAGCCTAATCCGACAGATGAACTGCCTTCCCGGCAACACTTCTTGCCATCGCGCTGAGAGTCAGTGGTATACAGCACACCAGTAAACAACCACGTATCGTCGCCAGACAAATAGGATAACAGAGCACTCTAGTATAGGAACCTCGCAGACAGTTGATGACTAGAAGCGTATAAAGCAGTCTTAAATTTTGTTTTACGTACGATTCACATATAGTAACACTCAAGAAGAAGCCACAGTTCAAAAATGCTTTGTAGCTGCAAATTCTGCTGTAATCACTTCGTCTACAAGACTCACAAACACGGAACAGTGGTGAACCATGCTGTTACTGCAAAGAGGTTCTTCACTTGCGCAATCCGTAAGTGGCAGAGACATATAAGAGCGATATACGAAACGACAAGCACCAGAACGGCGTCGAATACATGCGCCTACCATTAAAATAAATTACCAAAAAACAGAGAAACAAAGTTCTTCGAGTTTTTAATAGCGATAACACGTTCCCACTAAGTCCACCGTACGCTCATCTAGGCAGGCGCCGTTTCGACGAGGGCAGGGAAAATATATCCGGTCATTTTTGATTGCCTCGGCATGGGAGAAGGCTTGTGAGGATATAGGCGAAGCTTTCATTATCACCAAGCGCAGCTACAGCATTAGTGCTGCACAAAGGGATAAAAAAAATCAAACGTACTCGTATGTTTCGCAACTCGACACCTCCTTATTAGGCTTTGAATGTGGGAAGTCGTTCTTTGAAAGATGTGGTTCCGTGAGCCTCCCTTGAGGTGGAAAAAATGTAATCTGGGAATAAATGGTGTATTCAAGAAGTCAGACCTTCGTTAAGCGCTGCTACCAAAATGTGAGGGTGAACACGTTCACAAGGCTACAGCTTAGTCGCAGAAAGAATATTGTTTCCTTTTGTCAGAGCTTCAGGCGAAATCGTCTGTGCAGGTCAATTCATATAAGTGGGCATGCGCGGAACGTAGACATAATTGGGCGCTCAAATTCGCAAGGCCTAGTCGATTATTGCAATGTCTCAGTCACTTCCTTTCCCTCTTTTTGTTTCCTGTGTACCTCTTAAAACTTAAATTTTCTTATAAATATGGCGCAAAGTGCTTGAACGCAATATCGAAGAAACAAGACTATGTGATACATATTGCATGCGATGATCTCAAATTTACCTCGGCAGCTCGTTAAGTGACCATCCGTCGTCCATCGCGGTTCTGTAGCGATTTAAGTCCTTGGCTGTTGACCCGAAGATCTCAGGTTCCATCCCCACCATGGCGGTCGCATATCAATGAAGGCGAGGTGCTAAAGGCCCGTGTACAGTGAGATCTCAGTGCGCATACGTTTAAAGAACATTAGTTGATCAATATTTCTGAAGCCCAACACAAGGGCGTCCCTAATAATCATACTGTGGGTTTGGGACATGAAACCCTATATACTATTTAGTAGCGACTCTTCTCCCTCTGAAAACAAAAAAAACAAAAATAAATGGTGCAGCTTACATATTTACGCAAGGCTGGAACTCACAGCGGAGCTAGGTGACCTTCCCTGTTTATCTTAATTTTCTTTTTCTTCGTGCCTCTTTTTCTCTCCGGTTTTTCAATGCGAAGCATTTCTTAGCGAACTTCGGCGACTTTGAGCGTATCTATCTATCTATCTATCTATCTATCTATCTATCTATCTATCTATCTATCTATCTATCTATCTATCTATCCAGCCACTTACGTTTGGATGCTCTCGTGGTCACCCCCTTAACTTGGCGTGAACCAAAGTCATCATGGAGAGAAAGATGGTTTGACGAATATGACGTTCTGGTCAAGAGATGAATAATGTCACAATTCCGTCGCGTACGCCGTCAAACACTTCCCGCCAGACAGTGGCACATACCCACGAGTGGAGATGGGCCACTCGTATGCGGGTATGTGCCACAGGTGATTGACACTTAGTATCTACCCAGGAACGACGAAAACACACATGGGCAATTTTAACGCGCGAGCGTTAAGAAGTACCCGACATCGGTAGCGTCAACCCGATGAATGCAATGAATAAAAGTCAAGATCACAGCTGGAATCGAACCCAAGCATTCTTCGTGGCAATGAAGTATTATACCACAGAGCTACGCCAGGTCTCAGAACTACTTTTCAAATAGACGCTTAATCTTCGTTAACCGTCAATAGCGGTTGCAGTGCTGTCTACCCAATTTTATAAACATTACATATGTAATCGTTTGATAGAGCCGCCACGTCGGGTTAACGTCAATTGTGGTCAGTTGCCAGGCGCTGAAGTTTATTTATGTAGCAGTTTCCAAGGCCAGCATCCTCGCGAGCATCAGAGCTTCTTATCAGCTTCTAGTGTTGCTAATACTCATGTTCCAGTTCGCATCATCGCGCAAGTCCACACAGCTGGTTATGTAAGCATCTGGCTCTTCAACATATGTCTGTGCGTGCAACATTTGTACATATACTTAGCATCATTCCTTGACGTGTCGCTCAATAAAAAAATTGCAACACAGTCACCTTCCCTCCGCATGCTTCGCAAAACTTCGATACCCAGGTACGTGGGATCTGCCGAGTTTTTTTTTTCAATCTTTTTTGTTGTTCCTGTTTCTTTTTATATTTATATATTTTGTCTAGATATCTGTTTCTTTTCACTCTTTCTACTTTTTTTTCTTCCATTTGTTTCTCATTTTCATTCAGTGTGTATACTTCAGTGTGTATACTCAATGTGTATACTTAATTTGTGTTATACTTAATGCGACTAAATGTGATTTAGTGTGACTTAATGTATTGTATTTTATCTTGTGTTGTACTCACTCCTGCAATATCTTGCTGTGCAAGATGCAGTATTTGTAAATAAATAAATAAAAATAAATAAATTTTCTATAGTTCTAGTTTCATCTTTCTCTCTACACTGGTAGAATCACACCAAGGTAAGGCCAGATGGAAACACGATGCGAGTCATGTCTTCTAAATGCGCAAAACCATCTAGATTTTTTTGTTGGTGTTATTCTAGGTTGTGTTGCACCAGCAAGGCTAGCGTTGTGCCAGCCATACGGGACGAGCGCAAGCGGAGAACGCGGTCTTACAGCCAGGCGGATCAGCCGAGCGTCGCAGAGTGGCCAGTTCCCCTCACAATATGCGGATTTGGCCCTCTCTTTTCGCCGAGTCGCTTGCACAATTTTCCAGTCACTTGTCACGCTCTTTGGGGCTTATTTGAATTTCGCCACCACATAGTGATCATTACTTTCGCCAACGCGCGTTTGTAGTTTTCTTGTCGATGAGTTTGAGTAGTCGCGCCCCACCGCAGTGGTCTAGTGGCTAAGGTACTCGGCTGCTGACCCGCAGGTCGCGGGTTCAGATCCCGGCTGCGGCGGCTGCATTTCCGATGGAGGCGGAAATGTTGTAGGCCCGTGTTCTCAGATTTGGGTGCACGTTAAAGAACCCCAGGTGGTCAAAATTTCCGGAGCCCTCCACTACGGCGTCTCTCATAATCATATGGTGGTTTTGGGACGTTAAACCCCACATATCAATCGAGTTTGAGTAGTCGAATGTTCAAGTGAAACATACGTTGGTGGGATCAACAAGTCACGCTATTTCAGGATAGTCTCCTTCTACCGAATGGAGACTAACCTGGAAACTATGGTAAAAGTTCACCCTGTGCTTTCGTTCATTCGCGCATATCTTCGCTGTACAAAATTATAAGCGAATTTTTTTTAAAACTCATCTTTGCAATTGAGTGCCATCAATTTTATTTTAACTAAAACGCTTTCAAGACTGCGAAAATTCATTATGCCTCCGCTGTTTAAGGCTTCTTTTGCGATGAGAGTTTGCTTGTTTGCTCGGCAGAATCTCACATCACTGGTTGCATAGAAGAGACTGTTCGTGACGACGACGACGACGATGACAACAACGATGATGATGATGATAATGATGATGATCATGGAGGTGGTGTGGTGGTGATGATGATGATAGTGATGATGATGATGCTGATGATGATGCTGATGATGATGCTGATGATAGTTTTTGCGAATGCGAAGCGGCTGTGGGCCAAGCTTAAGTGGTTCCGCTGTTGAAAGCATTGATTGATTGATTGATTGATTGATTGATTGATATGTGGGGTTTAGCGTCCCAAAACCACTATATGATTATGAGAGACGCCGTAGTGGAGGGCTCCGGAAATTTAGACCACCTGGGGTTCTTTAATGTGCTCCCAAATCTGAGCACACGGGCTGTTGAAAGCATTCATAATGGAATTTCAGAGAGAAATCATCTATAAGCTCTGCGCACAACGATTGCGCCAGAACGGAGCGAATTTTTTGTAAACAAGGAAGCCTTACTACCTGAAAAATTACCGATTTCTTTTAGCTTTGTGCTACAAATGGCTGGATGACTAAGTTCTCTTACAAACCATTCTTCCACCATGCAGAATTCTGCATAGTTGATTTTGCCATAAACAAAGCAACCTCGAGAACGTTGTACTGTAAGTTCAAGCACTGCGGTATGTGAGACAACTATAATGTAACCTTTGCTCCTGCGCTCATATTGCACGAGCAGGTATGGGGTAAAGTAAGCGCGTATCTCGCTGATTAACGTGATATTGATTTCGTTCTTTCATATCTCTGGTATTGCGCGTGAATATCTGGTATACGAACAGGGCTCACATCTTGAGGGAAAAAAACAATAATACATAACGTAGCTCAAGTAACCAGCCCATATTCAGTTTTATTGCCAT
The DNA here is from genome assembly GCF_043290135.1 of Rhipicephalus microplus. Lineage (NCBI taxonomy): Eukaryota > Metazoa > Arthropoda > Arachnida > Ixodida > Ixodidae > Rhipicephalus > Rhipicephalus microplus. The sequence goes on along the minus strand of NC_134701.1, from coordinate 275,946,774 downwards.
ATTGCCGTAACATGGACGAGATAGACGATCAAAAATAGAACTGGTGCAACGAACAGTGCGGAGTGCGTCGCTAGTCATCGGTATGACATAAAATTTCCTCACTAATGGAGGTCACGGAAAAAGACATTCATATAATATTATATGAAGGACGTTGCTGAGCGCTGATTTGTGATCAGGACCGTAAAGGCTCGGGCTGTAAATGTTTTATGTGGATTTGTACAGCTGCCACAAAAACACAGGGCCTGTGGAAAAACTTTGTTGATGCCATATTTCTTTGCTACAATGTGTCCTTCAAAACGCCTGCTGTGTTTTTGAGCGATTAATTGCAGCACTAACAAAACATATTGAACACTTAGTTTGTTTACTGGCGTGTTTATGCACTGTGCAGCATTGCAAACGTAATTGAAAAGAAAGTGATAGAGGCATATATTGAAAGAATTATTTTTTATTGTGATCATCATGGCGAGATGCGTTACCTGGAAATCGGAAAGCCGTTCTTCTTACCTGAAAAGTTTAGAAAATGAAAGCCCAGTTTTGCGCGGTACGGTGAACTGCTGTTAAAACTCAGGTCACGGATCATTTTGTTAAACCAAAAAAGGCAGCAAGTTTTGATTGCGAACAAGTATTCTGTACCGATGCCAAAACGTCATTTTGTTTTGTTTTGACAATAATCGGGTGGCCTGCTTTTTAACAATGCCTCTACCCGACGCGACCATATTCCGTCGAATTCTCGAGTATAAAACTATGCGTTATTACGTTTCGTTGTTGTTCGCTCGCTGCCTATGAAGTATTGCATGCCAGGACCACATTTTTTATTGTGACCACAGTGCGACCATGATGCAATGCCTCTATGATAAATTAAGCGCGAGGGTGTTGTCGCATTTCAATCTTATCAAAATGCAGCCGCTATGGCTTGGAATCGAACCCGCGTCCTCGATACTACCAGCACCACACTTTAGCTGCTGAACTACCACAACGGATATCCAAATCATTCTGTAGCAAGGTTTGTCTAGAGTTTTGCATATGCGCTCCCAAAAAAAGCCATACACTGTACCTTATAAGGTCGCACGGTATCGTGCGTCTTCAAGCAAGTTTGAGTGTAACTAAAGGTGCTCGAGGCAGGAGCAACCATCAAAGTATCCCACTCGTACGGTCAGCTAGTTGAAAGCCATGTGTACACTTAGTGAAGTAAACTACATAGTGAAAAAATAGACATCGACCGCGGAAGAATTAGTGTATTGCGTATTTCCATGCCCCTTCTCTTTCTGGCCAACCGTGAGCAATAACATTAATCGCATATGTACTCGCCAAGGTGAACCATTCCAGCTTGGCTTTCTCAGCACTGGCGCAAACGGGCAACTCTCCTGGAAAGGTTGCGTGTGTTGCTCGACTCTGCAATTACCACAAGCCGAGCGCCCGAAACTTCCTTTCGCGCAATACCGGACCAAAGCCGCCCAGCTGAAAAAGAGTCTCCCCTATGCGCTCTCCTGGTCGCACAACTTTTATTTATTTATTTCTTCTTTTTACTGTCGCGTGCTCGGACGTGCAGGAATTAGAAGCTGGAGCGGTGATGGCGATGAACGTTAATCCGACTTCAGCGCCCGGGCAGTGCGCTCTTCGTATAAGCCGCTTGTGGCTATGCGGGAACTTCTGCGGTGTCTGGCATGCAGGCTTGGAAAAGTTTGTTCTTTCAACATGTCATCTTAAGTTCGCGTTCTTCGTTTGTTTTTAATTATTTAATATAGAGGAGAAAAGGGCATGTCGGTGCAAAAATACAACGCCGAGTTCTTCTCGTAGTATGACAGTTTTCGTTTACTCGCTTATACGTGAAAACATCGGCTGCGTTAGGGACAGCTATCCGGGAACCATGATACTTCGTATGGAACTAACAAATAACCATGAAATCCAACATAAAAAATGAATAAAGAGTTAAAAGAACTACGTATACATACGCGAGCGTGCAGAGCAGGTCAAAGTGGTATGGAAAAGCGGCTACAGGGCAGACGCATTTAATGCTTTTCTGCATTTTTCTACAGACACTACGGCCAGCCGGCTTGGGCTTATTGCTCTCGTGTGCAACAGCTATGGACACCCCCCAAAACTACGCTTGCGTTTCTCACCGCTGAGTGACCAGCCATACTGTCCGGTGCCGGAATTTCTCATTGATTGAACATTCTCGGACTTCTCTAACGCTTTTGATCTCGTTTTTCACCAGTTACTCTGTTTTAAGCTAAGTAAATTAAACACTGACCGCAAATATAAAGATGGATCGAATACTTTCTTTCTGACCGAACTCAGTTTGTCACCACCAACAATAACAACCAACAAGAGTCTCCTGTCACTTCTGGTGTGCCACAGGGGTCAGTTTTGGGCCCTCTTTTCTTTCTCGTTTACATCAATGACCTGTATAATATTATAATCTCATCAATTAAATTATTTGCTGATGAGTTCGTTGTTTATAGAAATGCTTGCACTAATTCTGACGCTCATTTCCTGCAACAGGATCTTAATGAAGTTTCTTTCTTGTGCATAGATGGAACATGTGAGTTAACGCTAATAAATTCAAGTTATCGCGAGTTTCTCGCACCTCTAGTTCTGTTGATGTTCCCGAATACCTAGTTAAGGATAGTGTTTTAGAAAGTGTTTCATGCTACAAGTGCCTTAATGTAAAATTTACTTCTAATTTCTCATGGCATACTCATGTCACCTACGTAACTAACAGTGCCAATAGCACTCTTGGCTACCTACGAAGACACTTTTCAAGGGTTCCTTCAGCTCTTAAACTCATTCTATATAAAACCATTGTTCGTCCTAAGCTCGAGTATGCAAGCGCTCTATGGGATCCCGGCACTAACACACTAGTTGAAACCTTAGAATCCGTCCAAAATCGGAGTGCACGTTTCATCCTCTCAGACTATGCGCACACATCTAGTGTATCACATATGAAAACAGTTTTGGGCTTTCTTTGTTCATGCAGGAAAGTGCCCCGCCTTGTTCTTTTTTATCAAATTTTCCGCAGTTCCCAATTAAAAGACGACCTTCTTTCCAAACCACACTACGTGTCATATACATGCGACCATTCCCACGAAGTACACATTCCTTTCTCACATACCAAGTTCTTTCACGGTTCCTTTATTCCCCCGACCTCAAACTAATGGAACCACCTGCCCTCCTCTGTTGCCCATGCAATTGACCGATGTCACTGCTTTTAAGGCCGCTGTTGACTCTTAGCACCATTCTTCTTTGTTCACTCTTATTTTTCTTGATATGTATACTGTTACCCACTCCTTCCTGTAACGCCTTCGGGCCCTGCAAATACTGAAATAAATAAATAAATAAATAAATAAATAAATAAATAAATAAATAAATAAATAAATAAATGTTTTTGTGGGCGGAGTCCGAACCGTAATTGGTAGTTAACAACGCGAACAGAGTCTATACAAGTACAATTTGGGCTTTTAAAATTTAGGGTGAGCGCAAGATAGGCTTATTACTAATAAAACAAAAATAATGAACAGCAATGTCAGTTACGAACAAGTGACCTCAGTCAGACATACAGCAGAGCTGCTATGGTCAAGGTTTGGGCGCGTAGTAAAAAATAATGACGAACTAAACTAGGGTGCGCTCTTCCTGCCTAACCAAGCCAGCACCGACTACGTGCTCATTGGATCTTCAGTGATTAAGCCTTGCCCGACTCAGTGAAGCCTTCACTGAGTCGGGCAAGGCTTAATCACTGCAGATCCAATGATCCAATGATCCAAAATTTAACGCGATAGCTTTAAAGAGCTTGTTTCGCCGAAATTCGGCGTTGGAACCATTGGTTGTGAGCGAAAAACTATATTTACATGACCGAAAAATCGAGAACGATGCAAATAAAATCAGTAATAAAAATTGTGGGCTGGTCTGAGGTTCGAACCCGGGTCGGTAGCGTGGCAAGCTGGTGTTGTATCACACATCCACACCTCTGCTTGTGAATACAGTAAACATAGTTTTTCGGCTTGGAAATGCTGTGAAAGTAACTTTAATGATTTAAACGCACGCGTCCTTGTACATTCTTCCCAATTCAACATGAAATATCTCCGTAATAATGCGTGGTACAAGCGTGCGTTGCCGTCGGGTGAAAGAACATGCGATTATCAGAATAACTTCGTTGTTTAAAGCACCCGCCACAAAACGCGCACACGTTACTGCGCCTATTTATTCCCTTAAGGCCACGTACTGGGTGCATAGCAATTTCTAAAAGACTTCATATCCAAATCTTTCGTTGAAGCATGCCATTCACCCTGCGATGTACAGCGATTGTTGTCCGTGGTGCGGAGGCAGGCCCACTCTCGTCCACATAACCACATAACGTGGGATTGTCAAAACAGGCCAACCGAAATTAACTCACTGCGAATAGCCAGCCAAATTTCCGCAAGGGAGCAGTGGGAGACTTGGCTCGCCAGCGAGGATTTGGGGGGTGCAACTAGCGCTAATCGACCAGGCGCAACGGGCCGCTAAAGCCAGTGAAGCCTTGGAATAGGGGCCCCACCCACATGCTCCCCGTATCTTTTTTTTTTTCTTGTTTCTTTTTTTTTTTCAAATAAACGTTTTGACATATATCATACACTAAGTGTTTGAAGTACGCACTAAGAACAGAATGTCGCTATCACGTTCAACTCTTAAAGGAGAAGCTTAAAGGTCCCCCAAATTTTTCTATACGCTTACGCCCAAATATGCTGTGCAGAACCAGCGTATATAGAATAAATGTAACCGAACGCTGGGGCAGCGATGTTACATTAAAGTAGTAAAATAAAATAACCCTGTACGTGGACGAAGCTCTCATAGCATCAGCGCAATTTGATTTCTATTTCGCAATACAAGTAGTTGAACCATGCTATGACGTAACTGTTTACACGGGCAGGCAGGAAGAGACTTAATAACTCCCGGGTTCTCTTATGCGTTAAGTAGACTCGAAGGAAGGTGAAAGTTGCCCTTATTTTTTTCCCTCTCTGTCTATGTGCTTGCTCCGCCCCACTCCGAAAGCTTTCAGCACCTAGCGTTGTTCTGCACTACCTCTAAGATCGGAGACAGCGCCCCTGGTTTCGCATTGCCTCCATGATCAGATCACCAACTATTGTATTGTTCTGTATAAGTGCTATGTTCCATAAAAACTGTATTTGTATTGTGCGTTCTCGCTGTATGCCCTGTAAAACGGGGGCTCGAGACTTCTCAAGTGGATATATTCACTTTTTCTCGAGCCCTCGTGTTCCGCGACACACAAAATTGTGGACGAAATAAAGTTTGATTTGATTCGATTTGACTTTCGACCAAGTTACGACGCTATGTGAAGACGTCATCACGTGACGTTCACCACGCAATCTTAAAATGACGTCATAATGATGTCATAACAACGTTACATATTTCGGTGATCTGTGACGTCATACGGAGGCGTCATTTTGCATCACTCGTGCTCGACGCTCAAATTTCGCGTTTGATGCGCCGTATATGGCTTTCGCCTTAAGTAACTGCAGGCTCGGCTGCTGACCCGCAGGGCGCGGGTTCGAATCCCGGCTGCGGCGGCTGCATTTCCGATGGAGGCGGAAGTGTTGTAGGCCCGTGTGCTCAGATTTGGGTGCACGTTAAAGAACTCCAGGTGGTCTAAATTTCCGGAGCCCTCCACTACGGCGTCTCTCATAATCATATAGTGGTTTTGGGACGTTAAACCCCACATATCAATCAATCAACTGCCAGCGGTTCATTCGGCCAACCTGATTCTAGATTCCTCTGACCTGCGAAATGAAGCCATGTGGCGGCGATATAGCGACAGGTACGGCCCGACGTCGCTCTGTGCCGCAAAGGCTACTTGCATCAGCTGACCACGTTACGTGTGTAATCGGACCTTCCAGATGCGATGTAACTTCTACGAAGTGCTCAACTGATTTTTGAGCGCTCCCTCTAACCGATACGCGATATGTCCGCATTCCTTCGAATGACAAGACGTTAAAAAATCACGCGTTATCTGATATTGCGAGCGATTCTTCTTGCCAAGAGCTAAAACATGTTGAAAAAATCCGCGCGTAGAGTGCAAATGAAACTCTCGTGCTTTTTTTCTTTTTTTTGGGGGGGGGGGGGGTATTAAGCAGAAGCAGCAATAGTAATAGCAGTAGTAGTTAGTAGTAGTAATAGTAGTAGTAGTAGTAGTAGTAGTAGTAGCCACAATAATAATAATAATAATAATAATAATAATAATAATAATAATAATAATAATAATAGTAATAGCAGTAGTAGTAGTAGTAGTAGTAGTAGTAGTAGTAGTAGTAGTAGTAGTAGTAGTAGTAGTAGTAGTAGTAGTACAGTATATATTTTGTGGGCTGTTCCTATAATCACACGAACTGGGGCCAAAGGCGAAAGATCGTTATCTTCCGTTGGAAAGACCTATGTCGTTACTTCAGCGGTAAAATGTAGCGAATAGACGCATTACCCAGCCAAATATTCGCGACACGTCCCTGTGACCAAAAATAACCACGCAGAGATGCTGTACAGCTACGCGTCAACGAAAGGTTTCAAACTTACCACGCGCTCCCTCTCTTTTTGGTGCCTGTAGTGTCATAGGGACAAGAGAAAAGTGATCCCCTGCGTGTATAGCTCATGCGCCCTGAAACAGTCAGACTTATGGGTTGGTTTTGAGAAAAGGAGAGAAGGAGAGAAATGACAAAGGGTCCCTGCAGCGATAGTTGCAGGGCCCCTTTAACAGTAAAACGCGGCCAAACACTGAGTGAAAATTACGCCACCTTCGACTGGTTGTTTTCATGAAACTTCGACAGCCCCTCAAAAGTGCATACGAAACATCGCGTACACCCAGGGTAGTCACATGCTACCGAGCTAACAAGTAAATCATAATCACAAAATAAGACTCCCCCCCCCCCCCGAGAAAGAAAGAAAAAAGTTTACGACTTTCACGAAGAAGCCCGGAAGAAGTGGAAGTTTAATGATTTTTCCTGTTTTCGGAAATATTTCAGTGTGATAAAAATTGTCGCTCATATACAAAGGGTAGTTGAAAAAGTCTGTTTAAATATTTTGTGCAGCGAAAATGTGCGCAGCTATGACGAAATGTACACATTTGCGGCTAACATTGTCTGCATTTTTCCAGCGCACGATTAGCTTCCCCTGTTGGTTCCCTCGAGTTATGTTTAGCTTGAACACTCAACTGCACAGTCATCAATAAACGCGCTATAAGTGAACGACGAACACTCTATTGGTTAACGTGATGATTGCTAAAACCAATATAGTTGCAGTAAAATGCAAATAAGCTCCAAAAACTCGACAATTTACCGAAACATTTTGCAAACCACTCATCGAAAAGAGAAAGCTCAAATCTGCTTACTATAGGCGAAACTGTCAGCTCTGCCTACGCCTGCTATGGTGATTAACTTACCACAACCTGGCGCTAGCAGCAAGTGAACGCGGTATAACACAGAGTCATACCTTACAGTGATTTCTTGGCAACATAAAATTGGGATCGCTATTCAGCAATATCCAATTCACTTTTTTTTTTCAAAGATTACCTTTCTACGTAAAGGTCATACGTGTGTTTACTCCTTCACTGTGCCTTCTGCCGTTCTTTCAGCAAAATATTAATAGCACTTTGTTGATCTCTCATCTCTCTCTCTCTCTCTTTCTCTCTCTCTTCGCAAGCCTCTCACTTTTACCAAGCGCCATTTTGTAGATGGCGTTCAGTCTTGACCCCGTCAAAGCTGTTTTCAAAGTCTCAACTCTCTAGTCAGACATGCCATTTTCGCGACCTTCGACGCAGGCACGGGTTAGAAGCAACAGGACGGCTTGACAGAGAACATGCGCAAAAATGTGGGGAAAGTAGAAAAAAGAAGTAAACGAGCGACAAAATGAAATGCAGAACACAGCTGAAAACAGCAAGCCCCGTGCATGGTGAAGGGGTTCAGCTAGAGTAGTTATCCCGGAGAGCCTGTCATTGTAAGTCGACACAAGAGCAGCGGTGAGTGAGGCAAACGCCCTTGAATGAAAGCAGTGCGCATGCGCCGGTGACGCTCGTAGGTAATGACGTGCAATTCGTGCGCGCGGGAAAGAAAACACAAAAATGGGGGTCCCTAATGGGTGGGTTCCCAGCGCGCAGCGGGCACGTCAAATCTGCGTGAGGCAAAGTGGGCATTACGCAGAAGTTTGGTTAATCCTTTTGACCGGCTTTCATTAAAGCCTGCATTCAGGTAAGCGCTGCTGCCTTCGTAGGGAGAAGGCGGGAAACGGTGAAGGGAGGCGATATTGTATACACTGTACGGTACAAACAGTGTTGCCGCTATAGTCTGTCATCTAGCTCTGCGAGCGTGTTGGTTTATGCCAGTTAATGAACGCTGCGTCGTATACAAGAGCCATTAATGAACGCAAGTATCAGACGAGGACGCATGAAAGCAACAAATAAGGCTCCGTGGTTAAATAATTAAAAAAAAAAACAAATCACAAAGAGACAACCTTAGGCTTACCAGCAGCACATTGCAAGAGAACATTGTAACCTTTGGAGGCCTTCGCTTCGGCTCATACTTTAGGGGCGAAGCTCCTTATAACGGCACCTGTTCGTACCTCGTGGCCGTTGTAGTGTGTAACAAAGATAACATTCTGACCTCTAAAGTGGTGCCGGTGAGAGATTTCTTCTGTGCGTTGTTCAACAATAAAAGATAGTGCTTAATGTACATGCCAATGGCTGGCTAAGGGGGAATGAGAGACAAGAGCATTTGGCTTTTAGTTAACGCGCGCGCTGCAATGCCCATTAGCAGGCATTGGCATGTACATTGAGCACTATCTGACAAGAAAGGGTTGCTACATTATACTCGCTGGGTGTAACCTCCTTAGTTTTAGAAAGGTTTAGAGAGCGTTGAGCTGCAGTGCCATGAATACAATGAACTAGTATATACCATGAATGAACTCGAGGTGGTTCAAGGTGGGAAATAGATACGAAGCGCAAGCCGTAAGAAAGTAAAAGCCGAATTCTCCTGTCTCTCATTTCCCATTAGCAGCCATTGGCATGTACGTTGAGCACTATCTGACAGGAAAAGGTTGCTATGTTATACTCGCTGGGCGTAACCTCCTTGGTTTTACAAAGGTTTAGCGAGAATTGGGCCGCAGTGCCATGAATACAGTGAACTAGTATATACCATGAACTCGAGGTGGTTAAAGGTGGGAAGTAGACCCGAAGCGCAAGCCGTAAGAAAGTGTGCGTGTGCCACCTCTCGTTTAGTCCTTGGAATGTCCGCTGGATGGTGGTGCTTCTATATGGGGAATATATGATGAAAAGGTGCGAGATGGTGGTACTTGGAGTGTTGAATAGATGGACGAACGGACACACAGACAGATACATGGATGGACGAATGAACGGACGCAGGGGCGGATGCATGGACGAACGCAGGGACGGACGCACGAACAGACGCACGCACGGACGGGCGGATGGACGCATGGACGGTCACACAGACGGACGCATGGGCGGACGGAAGCAAGAACGAATGGACGGACGAATGCTTCGCCCCACTCTCCATCATTCACTCCGTGGATATGCTGCCATTTTTTTTATTTATCAAAGTGTAGACTTCTAACGGTCACTGCTTACAGTCGTTTGTTGTCACTGCAGTTGTTGAGATACGCGTGGCACGTGAGAGAAAAGTGTAGCCAGTTTTTTTTTTTTTTTCAATGCGGCCTCAAGATAACAATACCATCGCGGTTGTTAGTGGCTCTTCGCGGTCCTTACACCTCATGCAAAAATATTACTCTCGTACACACACAACGGAAAGCTTTATAAAGGAGTGAACCACGCTCTCATTATTCGAGGCCAGCCTAGGAAGCTGCACAATAAAAAAAATTGTTTTATTTATTTTACTGTTTCAAAGTTTCCCATGGTACTTTGGTGTAGTTTTCATGTGACCTTTTTGTAAAGGTAAGGAACCCTCCCACCAGTAATTTCTTCTTCGTGAAAAAGCTGCGCCTTCTTGCAGAGCGTGTTCTTAGCAAAATCAAAAAT